>NC_044037.1:130699867-131031951 GCF_901765095.1 Microcaecilia unicolor
GCGTTCTGCATAAGGAAGGCCTGATGCAGCAGCAAAATAAACTCGGGGGAGAAACCCCCCAGACTGTGCACTTCAGCAGCCTGGGCCACAGCCCTAGACGCACCCTCAACCGGCGCTTGTAAGAGCGGGGGAGAAACACGCTGCGCATCCAAGATGGCGTCCGGCGCGACACTCCGCGAAGGAGCCGTGCGGGAAAAACGGCGCTTAACTTTAGCCGCTTTTTTGCCATCGCCCAAATCAAGGGCGGCCATGGCATGAACGTCTCCCAGCTCAAGGGCGGCCCAAGAAGAAGCCGTCCGAGCAGAGTGGCCGGCCAAGATGGCGGAGGCGAGCAGCGGGGGATGGGCGTTTATGGCGGGAAAAACCACCGCACCGGAGGAAGACCCGGGACACTGACCGGCCTCCGAACTGACACCCAACAAGGGCGAATCAGACTTTAATACCCCCGCATCCCCGCTAGGAGTGCACACGCGGTCCGGGGAGCGATTCTTCGCGCCCTCGCCCTCCGACGCCATAGGCCACGTGGAGATCAATCGGGGAACCCCCTGCCCGCTATAAAAAAGGTAAAATTACCTGCTTCTCGCTCCGAGCTGTAACGACCTGGTGTCCCAGTGAGTAGCTGCAATAAACGTTTAAATAAACGTCGAAATAAACGCCTTTAAGGACGTCCAAATTTTTTTTTTTTTTTTAACGGAGCCAGCTGGAGGGGGGAGAAAAGGAGGGACCTGGCACCACCAGGTTTGCACTTGCTCAAGAAGAGCCCTCAACCCCAGGCACTCAACAAAACCTAAAAATTAGGCTTGGAGGCCTAGCCAGAGCTGCTGCTGTGTGTGACCACCACCTGCTGAGATAGAGAACATACTGAGGAGTTTCTGGCAGCACATGACCACATATAGGGAGGCAAAAGGATTGCTCTCTATCTCCACCTGCTGGTAGATGGACACAACCCACCAGTCTATGGATTGATCAGCATGATGATATGGAAGAAGCAATTTCCCCATGCCATCTTTTTTTTCTTTTGATGTAGGCACAGAAAAAAAAAGATTTTGAATGCTCCCAGGTTTCAGTCTAATTAATGTTTAATGTGGGATAAAATGCAATAAATAAGTAAATAAATAGATAGATAGAAACTCTAAATGTTGAACACCTGATTCTCATAACATGATTTCTGTTTAGCGGCCCTTTACCAGGAGAAAAAAAAATCTCTGCATGAATATAATAGTACTGCTAGGGTGTCCCTTTAACTAGCCCCTCCAAATGACACACTGATTACGATTTATAACAAACTAGTAAAAAAGGTCCGTTTCTGTATGTAATGAAATGGGCTCTAGCAAGGTTATATTCAAATGTTGACTGTTGTTAAGCAAACAATGCATTGAAAAGTGCAATAATGAGAAGGAATACTACTACTACTTAACATTTCTAAAGCACTACTAGGGTTACGCAGCGCTGTACAGTTTAACAAAGAAGGACAGTCCCTGCTCAAGGAGCTTACAATCTAAAGGATGAAATGTCAAGTTGGGTCAGTCTAGATTTCCTGAGTAGAGGTATGGTGATTAGGTGCCGAAGGCGACATTGAAGAGGTGGGCTTTGGGCAAGGATTTGAAGATGGGCAGGGAGGGGGCCTGGCTTATGGGCTCAGGGAGTTTATTCCAAGCATGGGGTGAGGCGAGAGAGAAAGGGTGGAGCCTGGAGTTGGCGGTGGAGGAGATGGGTACTGAAAGGAGGGATTTGTCTTGAGAGCGGAGGAATAATTGTGAAGGGTGTATAATGAGGAAGATGGTCCATGAGTTTCTTCTGTTTTTGTTTTTTCCCCTTTTTTAAATTGTAAATCATGTGTTGCCCTGTCCTATCCCCATGTGCACCAACCCCCTCCCCATGTCCACCAATTGTTTTTTTTTGTGGTAACTTTGGAGGTAGGCTGTGGTCCACGTCAGTGGTTTTCGGGAGGGCTACTCCGTACTTGAGCGCGATGCCCTGCACAGTGGTAATTTTGGAGGGACGCAGTGTTCCATGTCAGTGGTAGTAAAAAAGGGCCGTTTCTGTAAGAAATGAAACGGGAGCTAGCAAGGCTGTTCCTTGGAATGTGTATGTTTGAGAGAGTGTGTGTTTGTTACAGAGAGAGAGTGAGACTGTGTGCGAGAGTGTGTGTGGGAATGAGAATGTGTGCCAAGGTGGCCCCCCTCCCCCAGGGTGCCCCCTCCCTGCCTGCCAGTGGCCCCCCTCCCTCTCTCCCTGCCAGGTGTGAGTGTGTGTTTGTGACAGAGAGAGACTGAGTGTGTGCGAGTGTGTCTGTGAGAGAGAGAGAGAGAGAGAGAGTGTGCGAGTGTGTCTGTGAGAGAGAGAGTGTGTGTGTGGGAATGAGAGTGTGTGTGAGAATGAGAGTGTGTGCCAGGGTGGCTCCCCTCCCCCAGGGTGCCCTCCCTCCCTCCATGCCTGCCAGAGGCCCCCACTCCCTCTCTCCCTGCCAGGTGCAAGTGTGTGTTTGTGACAGAGAGAGAGTGAGACTGTGTGCAAGTGTCTCTGTGAGAGAGAGAGTGTGAGTGTGTGGGAATGAGAGTGTGTGTGAGAATGAGAGTGTGTGCCAGGGTGGTCCCCTTCCCCCAGGGTGCCCCTACTCCCTCCCTCCCTGTGGCCCCTCCTCCCTCTCTCCCTGCCAGGTGCGAGTATGTGTTTGTGACAGAGAGTGAAACTGTGTGCAAGTGTCTCTGTGTGAGAGAGAGTGTGAGTGTGTGGGAATGAGAGTGTGTGTGAGAATGAGTGTGTGCCAGGGTGGCCCCCCCACCCCCAGGGTGCCCTCCCTTCCTCCCTCCCTGCCAATGTTCGAGTGTGTGTTTGTGACAGAGAGAGAGTGAGACTGTGTGCGAGTGTGTCTGTGAGAGAGAGTGTGTGTGGGAATGAGAGTGAGTGCCAGGGTGGCCCCCCTCCCCCAGGGTGCCCCCACTCCCTCCCTTCCTCCCTGCCTGCCAGGGGCCCCCCTCCCTCTCACCCTGCCAGGTGCAAGTGTGTGTTTGTGACAGAGAGAGACTGAGTGTGTGTGTGAGTGTGTCTGTGAGACAGAGAGTGTGAGAATGAGAGTGTGTGTGAGAATGACAGTGTGTGCCAGGGTGGCCCCCCTCCCTCCCTGCCAATGTGCGAGTGTGTGTTTGTGACAGAGAGAGAGTGAGACATAGTAACATAGTAACATAGTAGATGAAGGCAGAAAAAGACTTGCACGGTCCATCCAGTCTGCCCAACAAGATGAACTCATGTGTATACCTTACCTTGATTTGTACCTGTCTTTTTCAGGGCACAGACCGTATAAGTCTGCCCAGCACTATTCCCCGCCTCCCAACCACCAGTCCCGCCTCCCACCACCGGATCTGGCACAGACTGTGTAAGTCTGCCCACCACTATCTTCGCCTCCCAACCACCAACCCCTCTTCCCCCCACCGGCTCCGCCACCCAATTTCGGCTAAGCTTCTGAGGATCCATTCCTTCTGCACAGGATTCCTTTATGTATATCCCATGCATGTTTGAATTCCGTTACCGTTTTCCTCTCCACCACCTCCCGCGGGAGACTGTGTGCGAGTGTGTGTGTGTGTGTGGGAATGAGAGTGTTTGTGAGAATGATAGTGTGTGCCAGGGTGGGCCCCCCTCCCCCAGGGTCACCCCTCCCTCCCTCCCTCCCTCCCTCCAAGTTCCAGGTTCTTCCCCCCCCCTCCCTCCCAGTTCTAGGGTTCCCCTGTCCCTCCTGGTTCCAGGGTACCCTCTCTCTCCCTCTTAGTTCCAGGGTCGTCTCCCCCTCCCAGTTCCAGGTTCATCACTTCCCTCCCTCGTGATACGTTTTTTGATGTTGAGCCAATGTAGTTTTTGTTGTTTCTGTTCAGTGACAGATTGTTTCTGCTACACACCCACCTCCTCCTCCTCCGGCTCTCCCTGGCACTTGATCCGCATTCGTCCCTACTCCTCCCCCTGTCTGCTAGCAGGCGCGCGCGCCTCAACGCCATTACCGACGACGGAGGGAGAGCGGGCGGGCGGTCTCCGACACTCCGCTAAAGCCCTTCTCCCAGCTCAGTGCGGAATGACTGCCAAAAGCCTCCTCTGCTCGCTCCCTGGGTGTGTGGTTTGAAGGTTAGCAGCACGCGGAGCTCTGACAGGTAGTGCACGGGACAGCTGAGGGTGCGCGCTGTATGTCTCTCTGTCTCGTGCACTATACTTGTGGTCCAATAGGTCGGCAGCCATCGGTTTCTTCCTTTATTCTCCCCTGCACAGCGGTAACTTTGGAGGGAGGCTGTGGTCCGCGTCTGTGGTGGAGGGTGGGCGTTGAGCGCGTCACGCAGTCGCGTGCCTTTTCTGTTGTTTTGGGTTTTTTGTTGCTGTCAAATTTGCGCGTGTCAGTTTCAGGGGGGGGAGGTTGGATCAGCTGTGAGGGGGGTTTTTTCACTAGGTGCATGTCATATTGGCAACGGTGACGTCAGCCTGACTTCGGAGCCTAGCTCACCAACTCTGAAGGAGCCACGGTCCCAGGCAGCCAGATTAGAACGTTGGAGGTGCTTTTTATTATATAGGATTACTACTCTACCTATAAAAAGTTACTCTGTTATTATACTTCCTCTGTGTACAATCCGTATGCACAAACTGCCATGTTTGAAAATTTAAGTGAGATTAAATAAAAATTCCACCAAGAAAGACAACATGGATGCAGCAGCTTGAGCTTGCAGGGATCTGGCTGCGCGAGAAGGGGGATTACCTTTATTTATTTATTTATTTATTTACAGTAGCCTCCTCTCCCCTCCCTCCTTCCCACCCATCTACCTACCTATTCTAGATCTCCTCCTGCTCCCCCGAGCCACAGGGTGCCCTCCGGGCATATACCTGAACCCACCCTGGTGGTCTAGTGGAGTCTTCAGGGCATGAAAGATCCTCACTCTTTCCTGCCCGCTGCCAGCACTGATCCTAGGTGGATATTACCTTCCTTCTGTAGATATTGACTTATAAATGGATCTGAACCATCTCCCCAGTAGCCTAGGTTTAAAGTGATGGGGCTAATGGTTACAAAATACACATAGGTGAGAGATTGGACATCCAAACATGCAGTACAGCACCTAGGCATTACCCATCGCAACTTACACAGGTGTTTCCACACCATTTCGCCAAAGTTGGTTACCTTTGGGGAAGCTTCTAATGAACATATCCTTTGCAGACAGGTGCCATGAAATAACAAGTTCACACACAGCACAGCACAGCACAGAAAATAGGAACAACAACATACTCTGACATGTCTATATGCAAATGCTAGGAGTGTAAGAAATAAGATGGGAGAGTTGAAATATATTGCACTAACTGAAAAATTGGATATAATAGGCATTATTGAGACCTGGTGGAAGGAGGATAACCAGTGGGACACTGTCATTTATTGTGGTCTAAGGTAGACATGCATATGCGAATTTTTTAGTTAGTTTCTATTATGCTTAAGATTTATATTTGAATGTATATGTTTCATTCATGTCTAATATTTCCTGTAACAAGTTTAATACTTGTAAAATAATTTAAAGCTGCATAAATAAAAAAATAAAAAATTAAAAAAAAGAGTTGAATGGGTAGATGTGAAGCATCTGTTTACGCTTTCCAAAAATACCAGGACTAGGGGGCATGCGATGAAACTACAATATAGTAAATTTAAAAAGAATCTGAGAAAACTTTTCTTCACTCAACGTGTAATTAAACTCTGGAATGCGTTGCCAGAGAATGTGGTAAAGGTGGTTAGCTTAGCGGAGTTTAAAATGTAATGTAAAAACTTCTTTTTTTAAAATTTCATATTTTTGTTCAATTGTTTTTAACATTTGGTCTTATTTAAAATGTATATGTCTCAGTCTTTTTAAGATGTATGTGCTTCAGTTTTACTATATAACATCTTTTAATGTAATGGATTTTATATGATTTTTATATATGTTTAATATATAAAACATGGTCGGGTCTCTTGAATAACCAATAAAGCATTTTCTCAGCACCATCTCCCGAGTTGGTTTAATCTGTGGTCAGCCTTTACTCTTCTTGTTCTGTGTGTCTCCCCAGCCACTAAACATATGCATAAAGGGAGAGCTGCATCTAGCCTAAAGCCCTACCCATACAGACTCAGAAGTTATAAAATAACTAGCCGTTAAGCCCGTTAAAACGGGCGAGTATTGGAATGTTTTTTTTCCCAAGGCCCCCCTCCCGTTGCAGCTGCAAGGCCCCCTGCCATCCTCTTTCCCTGCCAGCTCCAAGGCCCCCTCTGTCCCTCCCTCCCAGCTCCAAGGCTCCAGTCCTCCCCCCTTCCCAGCTGCAAGGCCCCCTGCCCTCCCTCCCTCCCAGTTCCAAGGCCCCAGGCCCTCCACCCCAGCTCCCAAGGCCCCCTTCCCTCCCTCCCTCCCTCCCAGTTCCAAGGCCCCCTGCTCTCCCTCACAACTGTAAGGGGCCCCATTCCCTCACAACTGTAAGGGCCCCCCTGCCCTCCCTCCCAGCTCCAAGGCTCCAGTCCTCCCCTCTTCCCAGCTGCAAGGCCCCCTGCCCGCCCTCCCTCCCTCCCAGTTCCAAGGCCCCAGGCCCTCCCCCCCCCAGCTCCCAAGGCCCCCTGCCCTCCCTTCCTCCCAGTTCCAAGGCCCCAGGCCCTCCCCCCCAGCTCCCAAGGCCCCCTTCCCTCCCTCCCTCCCAGTTCCAAGGCCCCTTGCTCTCCCTCACAACTGTAAGAGCCCCCCTGCCCTCCCTCCCAGCTCCAAGGCTCCAGTCCTCCCCCCTTCCCAGCTGCAAGGCCCCCCGCCCTCCCTCCCAGTTCCAAGGCCCCAGGCCCTCCCCAGCTCCCAAGGCCCCCTTCCCTCCCTCCCTCCCAGTTCCAAGGCTCCCTGCTCTCCCTCACAACTGTAAGGGCCCCCCTGCCCTCCCTCCCAGCTCCAAGGCTCCAGTCCTCCCCCCTTCCCAGCTGCAAGGCCCCCCTGCCTGCCCTCCCTCCCTCCCAGTTCCAAGGCCCCAGGCCCTCCCCCCAGCTCCCAAGGCCCCCTTCCCTCCCTCCCTCCCAGTTCCAAGGCCCCAGGCCCTCCCCCCCAGCTCCAACTGTAAGGGGCCCCATTCCCTCACAACTGTAAGTGCCCCCCTGCCCTCCCTCCCAGCTCCGGCTCCAGTCCTCCCCCTTCCCAGCTGCAAGGCCCCCTGCCCGCCCGCCCTCCCTCCCTCCCAGTTCCAAGGCCCCAGGCCCTCCCCCCAGCTCCCAAGGCCCCCTGCCCTCCCTCCCTCCCAGTTCCAAGGCCCCAGGCCCTCCCCCCCAGCTCCCAAGGCCCCCTTCCCTCCCTTCCTCCCAGTTCCAAGGCCCCCTGCTCTCCCTCACAACTGTAAGGGCCCCCCTGCCCTCCCTCCCAGCTCCAAGGCTCCAGTCCTCCCCCCTTCCCAGCTGCAAGGCCCCCCGCCCTCCCTCCCTCCCAGTTCCAAGGCCCCAGGCCCTCCCCCCAGCTCCCAAGGCCCCCCTCCCTCCCTCCCTCCCTCCCAGTTCCAAGGCCCCAGGCCCCCCCAGCTCCCAAGGCCCCCTTCCCTCCCTCCCTCCCAGTTCCAAGGCCCCCCCTGTGCCTTCTTCCCAGCCAGCTGGAAGGCCCCCTTCAGTCCAGCCCTCCCAGCTCCAAGGCCCCCCTCCTTCTGAGACCTCCCATGTCCCCTCCCCCCCCCCCAAGGTAGCCGCTACCGCCCCCCCACCCCGGAGTCGCCACCACCCCCCCTTCACCCGGCCCGGGCCCTCTCTTCGTTATTCAACTTACAGCAGCGCCAAAACAGCAGCAAGCAGCAGCTCCCGTTGGCCTTCCTTCACTGCCTGTGCCTCGCCCTCATGTGACGTCACGTCGGCGAGGGCGGGGCACAGGCAGGGAAGGAAGGCCGACGGGAGCTGAAGCTGAGCTGCTTGCTGCTGTTTCGGCGCTGCTGTAAGTTGAATAACGAAGAGAGGGCCCGGGCCGGGTGAAGGGGGGGGTGGTGGCGACTCCGGGGGGGGGGGCGGTAGCGGCTACCTTGGTGGGGAGCGGTAGCGACGTCAGCGGTTCCCTCCCTCCCCTTCCACGCAGTTTCCCTCTCTGTCCCGCCCCCCTCCCCCCGTCATCACGTCTTGACGCGGGGGCAGGACAGAGAGGGAAGTCTCTACTGCGCATTTGCAGGTGAGTCGGTCACTTGCCATTTATAGGTTTGATAACATTGTGCCACCCTAGCTGGTATAAGGAGTTCCGCTTAAGGTTTAAGGTTCAATTTATTTGATATACCACATATTTTCCAAGGAAATCTAAGCAGTTTACAATTCTAAAAACATATCAGGAAAGGGAAAACATAACAAACTGGAACAATACAAAACATATGAGGAAAATAGGAATAGATTTCAGCTTGGACTAAAAATGATTAAAAGGACCTTCCAACTGCAAGTACTGTGGGAGGGCATTCCATAAGGTTCGTGCAATCACACTAAAAGAATTTCTGGAGACATCTAAAAAGACCTGATGAAAAGAAGGAACTAATAGGAGACTCTGATTAGCAGACTGAAGAGATCTAACAGCAGAATAAGGGATTAAGAAATTAGCTAAGAGAGAGATAGATCCAGGATGGCCGCAAGCTGTTAGGTTGCTGCGACTCACGCTCCCAAAAAATGCCGAAACGAAGAGGGAGATTAGCGGTTAGGGCTTCCCCGCTAACTCCCTCATTACCTGGTCCGATGGATCGATATTTGAGATCGCAGGGAGTTCACCGCGACGGCAGTTCGCTTCCAGAGGTGCGCGCCAGCGAAACGGAGACTTCGGCACTCTCTGGCTTTGAAGTGACCCTCAGCCCTGCCGAACGCACTCCTCCTCCCCAGCCGATTGGCGCCAGTTCTTTCCTCTTGGATTCGACGGGGTCCACTCCCGTAGAGGTTAGGGGCCCAGAAGATCGCCGAATCGAAGCCTCCCTTACTACAGAGGTGGGACTGGAGAGCAGTTTGCCCGTGGAAACGTTGCAAACTGAGGGGAGAGAAGCAGAGGGGCAGAGTGAGGACCGAGACCAGCCTGTAAGGTTTGAACTTCCTAAAGAATTTATGACTAGACCAAAAGATGTGACATTAGAAGCTTTGTGGGACTTGGTTTCCAACCTAGGACAAGTTTTCCTTAAGCAGATAAATGACCTTCAGCCTAAAGTTAAATCTCTGGAAAGTAATTTGGGGGTACAAGAGGAACAGGTTAAAGACTTGAATGGGAAATTTGCTAATTTGGATCAGAGAATTATGAAGCTTGAAACGCTACAACCTACTATGATGAAAGATTTGACGAGTCTTAGAGATAAAATGGAAACCTTTGATAATTACACTAAAAATCATAACCTAAGATTTGTCAACTTTCCTAGACTTCAAAATGTTACTCCTATGGATATGCTGAAACGCTATATGCGTGAAAATTTACTAATTTCTGAACAGAATTTGCCACCAATGACTATGGTTTACTATATTCCTGGGAAAGGAACCTCTTAACCCGAAGCTCCGAGTAATGTCTCTCTCTTGCTTGAGACTTCTGATACCGAACTAGCAACTGCGGCTACATTGGTGGCTACAGTTGCACTATTACCAGACAAGAATTGGATCTTTCGTTTGTTTTTCCGAAATAAAGATAAACCCTTTTTGGGTTTAAAAGTTTTACTTTTTCCTGATGTCTCTAAAGAGACTCGACGACGAAGGAAACAATTCCTGCTCCTTAGGCCTGAAGTTTTACACTTGGGGGGTACCTTCTTTTTAAGATACCCCTGCAAGTGTATAATAAGGTTTAAGGAGAAAAAATATGTATTTACAGAGCTGTCTCATGTATCTTCACTCATAACCTCAGTGAAAATGGATAAGCGTTAATTATCAGTGTTTGCTCTACTTAACAGTATTTGTATAATTTCTTTTTTTTCTTTTTTGATAAACCTTTAGATAATTTGTCTCCAGTAATTTCCTGAAATCTTGGATCACATGTATGGACTTGAGTATAGTTTTCCTGTTAATGTGAAGCTTAAGCTTCACTTTTTTTTTTCCCTGTTTGTATTATTATTCTTTTTTTACATATTTTGTAGATTACTAGATACTTTTCCTGAACAAGCGGATTGTCTTGTAAAATATTGGAAAATGTTAATAAATATATAAATTAAAAAAAAAGAAATTAGCTAAGAAAGAAGGAAGACTCCAGGGGAGGAAGTGATGTTACCCGACAAGATGGCAGCTTGACTGCTACGCTCCAGAGTCCCCCGCTCAGTTTTGCATGCTGTTTACTCCCTATGCTCATGTAGTGCCTCGCGTTGAGGTGTGCCGGCTATCCCTCAGTACCACGAAATAGAACAAGTCAACCTGGAAGCAGTAGACTGGTCTTGGACCTGGCTCGGGTGTCTCTCCTGCGTCGGTGCTGCACCAAGAGGTCAAGAGGGCATCGGGTAATTCGGGACCCTCATGCCCTTGTGTGCACTCTGATGCAGAGCTTTCTCTCTTGCATACAGAGAAGAAGAGCTGGTTCCAGGAGTTGAAGTCGAACCTCACTTTGGTGTGGTCTGAATTTCAATGTGCAAGAATGTGGGCAAGTCAGACAGAGGTCGAGACAGAGGTGCAGTTGGAGGCGCATAGGGAGGACTTGGACTGTCTGCTGGAGCATGTAGGTCAGCTGGAGCAGCAAGCGGAGGATCACTAAAAATGAAGGATCTGGAGAACTGATCGCGGCACTGTAATGTCCGCCTCCGCTGAGTCCTGGAGACCGTGGTTGATTCCCGCTGCATGGAGGTGGCTAGTCTTATTGTGGAGTGAGCACTGTGGCAGGAAGGGTATACCACATCTCTTCTGGATTGGGCCCATTGGTTTGCTGGCCCTCGTGGGGGGAATCTCCCCCATGATACTATCATCTGCTTCAACAAATACCTGGAGCGAGAGCATGTCCTGAGGGCTATGCACTATAAAGGCTGTGTTGTGCTCTGGGGCGGTATGGAAGTTGAATTCTACCCTGATTTTGCTCCGGCTACACTGCTCTGCTGCAGGGAATATCATGGATGGACTCAGTTGCCATGGGTGAAACAGGTCCACTCTCGGTAGCTATTTACTATCAGGCTGGCCTTTACAGTGAAGGGTAAAACATATGTGGCCACCACTACAGCTGCTGTGAAGGCTCATTTGGAGCCTATGGATGCAGAGCTTTTGTCTGTCTCCCTGCAGCCACAGCGCTCCTTGTGGGGTCTCGGCTGGCAGTGGGTTTTGAGAAATGAGAAATCTGTGTGACTCTCCTTTCACTTGGATGGGGAAGTATGCTAAGCTTTTGCTCTTTTTCCACTGTCACTAGATTGTTTAGCTGTGGGATACTTTGTATCGTCTTTTCATGGGGTATTTTCTGTGTTCTGTGGGAGTATTCGATGTGGCATAGTGTTGACAGCTTCTATGCCTGATTTGCTTAGCACTGGCTCTGTATTAAGGGTACTTGCACTTCCTCTTTTTAGTGGGCCCTCCATTGGAATGATGGGTCCTTTGTTGTGTGGGTGAGGGGGGGGGGGTGCTAGGATGGGATTTGGGTAGGTTGGGGTCAGAGGGGTTGTGTGTGTGGTTGCAGTGTTGTGCTAGCGGGCATGGGTTGAATCTGTGTGTGTGGAGCATAGTGCTTATGGAGTTTATGTGGTTGGTGTGGTGTCTGTTGGGGAGCTGGGTGTGTGGCGTTCAGCTGTTCGGGAAGTGATTGAAAGTGAGTGATCCTTGTTTTTGATGTTATGATGGGGGACTTCCGTTTTATCTCTTTTAATGTTAAAGGGTTAAATACCCCCCAGAAACTGAAGCTTTTTTCAAGGAGGCCTTTGACTTTGGCATGTCTTTGGGTTTGTCCAAGAGACAATTGGTTGTTGGTACATAGGGCAGGGCGGCTCTTTGCCACCAAGCTTAAGAAACAACAGGTGCACAATTTGATAGTGCAGGTGAAAGCTCTGGTGTGCTATTTGGTGCAGGATAATGCTGCTCTCGGGAAAGCTTTTCTGCAATATTATGCTGTTTTAGTCCCCTGAGGATCCCGCCCCTCCTGGCGATCTTGATTCTTATCTGGTGGAACTTTCACCAGGGCCGCCGAGAGCTGGGGCCGGGCCCGGGACAAGGCCGCTCCCGGGCCCCCCCGAGGTCACGTCGCGTTGCGCCCCCCCCCCCCCCCCGAGGTCGCCGGGTCCCCCTCCACCCGCTGCCATTGCTGGGCCCTCTGAACTAACCTGAAGCACCTTCATCTTCGAAACAAGCAGCAGCAGCAGGGCAGACTTCTCCTTCCTTCCCTGCCCCGCCCTCGCAGACGTAACGTCAGGCGAGGGCGGGACACGGAAGGAAGGAGTGGCCTGCCCTGCTGCTGCTGCTTGTGTTGAAGATGAAGGCGCTTCAGGTTAGTTGTGGGAGCGACAGAGAGCGGGTGGGCCGGACTGTGGCGGCGCCGCCCCCCCCCCCCCCGGAGGCCCGGGCCCAGGGACTTTTGTCCCCGCTGTCCCCCCCTCTCGACGGCCCTGACTTTCACTTCTGGAGTTGTCTGTGAGTGTGCAAGAGTTTTTGTTCATGCTGATTGGAGTGGAGGAGGTTCTGGAGGCCGTTTCTCATCTAGCTTCCTCTAAAGCGCCTGGGTTGGATGAGTTTACAAATCCTTTCTACAAAAGGTTTGGCACTCTGCTTGCAAATCCGCTCACGTGGATGTTTAGCAACCTGTTGCAACATGAGCAGCTCTCGCTGTCCTTGTGGCAGGCAGGATTTACTTTGATTTTGAAACCGGGGAAGGATCCAACCAGTTGTGCTTCCTATATGTTGAGTTCACTGTTGGGGGTTCATTATAAGCTGTTGATGTGTAACCTGGTCGCACATCTTCAGCGGTTCGTACCAGATCTCATTCATGGTGACCAATCAGGCTTTATCGCTGGTAGACAGCTGAGTGATAATGTTCAGCGGATGTTAGACCTAAATTAGGGGGCCAGTCAGGGCTGTGCCTAGGGTCTCTGGTGCCCCCCTGCAGACTATAAGTTGGCGCCCCCCCCCCCCCCCCTCCGTCTAGCAGAGCAGGAACAGAAGGGAGCAGGCAAGTAAGCCGGACCTCAGGAAAAAATAGCACTGTATGTATCCCTCATTGATAAGTCTCTGACTCTAAAGTTTAGCAATTTCATTAGAGCAAAATGTATTTTCATAACACTTCAAAGATTTTTAACTCAAAATAGGAATGCTAATTCAAAATGTGAGCAAAGTCCTCTTGGTTTCCAAAGATTCTTTTTCTAATCTCCTTTGCACCAAAGGATATAATTCAGATCAAACATTTATCTCTGATCAACTATCTCAGATCAAATATTTATTTCAGATCAAATATTAAGGTTTCCTTGCTTACAGTCACTTAAATCTACCTAGCCTTTATATAGCTTATAGGATTTAAACACTCTTAAACTGAAATTCACCCTTTTCTATTCTTCATAAACTTCAAGTAATCCTGAAATATTCAGATCCTTTTCTCACTAGAGAAACTTCAATCTCCACTAACCTCTTTTCATTCCTATTTTCTCATTTACCACATAATCAGGCACTCTTTTATAATTTCAGTCAACACACACAGGAACTCACAGCTGCATGTCTCTCTTGGGCAAACCAAGGGTCAATTGCTGTCTCACTCTGTTCCCTTCCTGGCAGATTTCTAACAGAAGCTGATCATCCAATCAGAGAGCTCTATTTGAATGCAGATTAACATACAGACACTCATGGGAATTTTTAGTAAAAAAACACTAGATAAACCCTTCCTTTTTGGATCAAACTCCACACTTTTGATCAGAGCCATGACCTAACATTAAGGCTGTAAACATTCCATCATTTTTTATCCATAAATATGCAAATGAGAACCTCCCAAAAACGGACTAATTTGCATATGATTTAAACAAATCTGAGCATATGACAACCAAGTACAGACTCCCAGCACCTGAATTCTGCAATTAGATTTAATGCAAATACTTTTAAAACTTATTTTTAGCACTTTTAAAATTTCAGGTTCTCTTTAATTTGAATGCTGGTCACGCTCTGAAGTTCACCCTAAGTGAGGAGTTATCATCAAACCAAAGCATATATAGCAATCTGGTTGCATTCTCTTAAATAATTTGAAGAGCCTGCCTGCCTGCCTCAGTGAATAATAACATAATAACATAGTAGATGATGGCAGAAAAAGACTTGCATGGTCTATCCAGTCTGCCCAACAAGATAAACTCATATGTGTATACCTTACCTTGATTTGTACCTGCCCTTTTTCAGAGCACAGACCGTATAAGTCTGCCCTCCACTATCCTCGCCTCCCAACTACCAACCTCTCTTCTCCCACCTCCTCCGCCACCCAATTTTGGCTAAGCTTCTGAGGATCCATTCCTACTGCACAGGATTCCTTTATGCACATCCCACGCATGTTTGAATTCCGTTACCGTTTTCATCTCCACCACCTCCCGTGGGAGGGCATTCCAAGCATCCACCACCCTCTCCGTGAAAAAATAATTCCTGACATCTTTTTTGAGCCTGCCCCCCTTCAATCTCATTTCATGTCCTCTCGTTCTACCGCCTTCCCATCTCCGGAAAAGATTTTTTTGCGGATTAATACCTTTCAAGTATTTGAACGTCTGTATCATATCACCCCTGTTCCTCCTTTCCTCCAGGGTATACATGTTCAGGTCAGCAAGTCTCTGCTCATACGTCTTGGAACGCAAATCCCATACCATTCTCATAGCTTTTCTTTGTACCGCTTCCATTTTTTTAACATCCTTCGCAAGGTACGGCCTCCAAAACTGAACACAATACTCCAGGTGGGGCCTCACCAACGACTTGTACAGGGACATCAACACTTCCTTTCTTCTGCTGATCACACCTCTCTCTATACAGCCTAGCAAACTTCTCGCTTGCTGCATTGCTTTCACTTCTGATTTGCCATGAAAAGGAGGGCAGGGGAAATAGGAGAATGGCAACTTCAGGTGAAAGATTTTGCAAGTGAGAGGAAGACAGGGACGGCAAGGCAGAGGCGCCCTCACATTGGCTGTTGGAGGTCTTCTCTGGCAGTGTTATTGGCAAACATGGAGAAGGCCTTTGACTGGGCTTCTTGGCCTTTTCTTGCTGTTGGTTCTGTGGCATTTCGGTTTGCAATGGAATTTTATGCGTTGGATTTCCTTAATTTACCATGATCCAGTGGCTTGTTTGCACATGAATGGCACGTATATGTATTTTTTTGCATTGTGCCGGGGCATGTTCTATAATTTTTAGCTATAATGCTATACTGTTCTACTTCAGGCATGCTGCATTACTCCCCATCCCTCATTTTTGCTTCCTTTGTATATTGCTCTTAGTCTCTACTGACCTTGGCATACAGGAATGTCTAACAACCCCGAATAAGGCCCGTGTTGCTAGGGGAGCTCTCCTGCCTGGGATAAGAGATAACTCACAGAGCAAGGATATGGTAATGATGTAGTGCAGGGGATTGATATGTGCCACTAGTATGACTGGTACACACTAGCCGTGGGCATGGCTAAGAGAGACAGTATAAGATACAGGGGGAATAATGCACCTCTGGAATACATTCTTTGGTGGGTTAGAGTTTATATCCTTGCCAAGATTGTATTCTCCAGGAAACACATTCTTTATTTGGGTGAGGACTAATTCTTCTTTTCCTTCTCAGCTTTGTGAGCCATATATATATATATAGATAGATAGATAGATAGATAGATAGATAGATAGATAGTGGTTCCTTTCTTTATTATGCTCTGTAAGACTACTGATACGCTGTACTATTGCTATTTCCTTTACCGGTAAGCAATAAAACTTTTTCCTTTTCCTCTCAGTCTGATTCTTTTCTTTTTTTCCTTCCTTCTGACAGCAGCATACAAAAATATGCAGCACAGGCACCCGTCAGGGCTGCCTGCTGTCACCCCTGCTTTTTGCATTGGTTATGGAACCACTAGCCCAAGCAGTGTGGGACTGTTCAGGGGTGAGCAGGATTCAGGTAGGGGATCAGTAGCACAAACTTCTGTTTTATGCGGATGATGTCCTCTTTACGCTCACGGACCCCCTTTCCTCCCTTCAGGTCTGTCTTCGTCTCATGGCGCAGTATGGACATTTGTCCGATTTCCAGTTGAACTCCCATAAATCTGAACTGTTGAACTTTACAGTCCCAGAGCCTTTGTTAGCAGATCTTCAGGCTCATTTTCCATTTCAATCGGCTGCTCAGAGTACTTGGGGGGTGCATATTCCTGCTGATTTTTCCCACTTATATGACCTTAACTATCCCCCTCTTTTGAATCAAGTGTTGATGGATCTAGATCGATGGGAGGGGTTGTGAGTCAAGCCCATACTCAACACGCAAGTACTGAAAAGGTACCAGTATATCACGAACATACAACTGCCCCAACACTCAAAGACCCTTTCCAGCCCACCAAGCAAACACACTGGATAGATCTTTGGACGCAAACCCCGGGGCATGCTGAATGGGAGTGGCACAAAATAGCTCTGATATGGGAACTCTATTGGTGGGGCATGTGAATGCTGTGAAGATATCTGTCTTGCCGATATTTTTGTATTTGTTTGCTTGCCTTCCCTTGGCAGTGCCAAAGCTTTTTTTTTTTTTTTATTAAGCTACAGCTGAAAGCCTTTGCTTATATCTGAGAGTGCAAGCCCCCGTGGGTCTGCTGGGCTCAAATGTATTTGGACTGGTTGCAGGGTCGCTTTACTCATTGTTTAGCTGTGGGAGTGGCTCAAGTCCTCAAGCTGCTTCACTGGCTCCCTATCCGTTTTCGCATCCTGTTCAAACTTCTTCTACTAACCTATAAATATACTCACTCTGCTGCTCCCCAGTATCTCTCCACACTCGTCCTTCCCTACACCCCTTCCCGTGCACTCCGCTCCATGGATAAATCCTTCTTATCTGTTCCCTTCTCCACTACTGCCAACTCCAGACTTCGCACCTTCTGTCTCGCTGCACCCTACGCCTGGAATAAACTTCCTGAGCCCCTACGTCTTGCCATCCTTGGCCACCTTTAAATCTAGACTGAAAGCCCACCTCTTTAACATTGCTTTTGACTCGTAACCACTTGTAACCACTCGCCTCCACCTACCCTCCTCTCCTCCTTCCTGTACACATTAATTGATTTGATTTGCTTACTTTATTTTTTGTCTATTAGATTGTAAGCTCTTTGAGCAGGGATTGTCTTTCTTCTATGTTTGTGCAGCGCTGCGTACGCCTTGTAGCGCTATAGAAATGCTAAATAGTAGTAGTAGTAAAGGAATGGGGGTGCCAGATTTTTTGACTTATTACAGAGTTGCTCAGCTCCATGGTCTCATGGAGTGGGCTGCCTTCTGTTTTAAGGGCTGGGTTCAGCTGGAGCAGCCACTTTGCGCTCTGTCCTGGCTGTCTCTTGCTTCTCTCTGCTCCTGGCTTCCAAATGCTCCTTATGGAGTTGCCTGTATTTTTCAGGTTAGGTGTTCCCTCCGCAAGGCTCTGTTCCCATATCAGCGCTATTTTTTGCCACTCCTATTCAGTACGCCCCGGAGTTTGGCCCAAGGATCTATCCAGTGTTACATAGTTACATAGTAGATGACGGCAGAAAAAGACCTGCATGGTCCATCCAGTCTGCCCAAGACAAACTCATATGTGTATACCTTACCTTGAATTTGTACCTTACCTTGAATTTGTACCTGTCCTTTTCAGGGCACAGACCATATAAGTTTGCCCAGCAGTATTTCCCGCCTCCCAACCACCAGTCCTGCCTCCCACCACCGGCTCTGCTACAGATCGTACAAGTCTGCCCTCCCCTATCCTCTCCTCCCAATCACCACCCCCTCTTCCCCCCACCTGCTCCGCCACCCAATTTCAGCTAAGCTTCTGAGGATCCATTCCTTCTGCACAGGATTCCTCTATGCATATCCCACGCATGTTTGAACTCCGTTACCGTTTTCATCTCCACCACCTCCCGCAGGAGGGCATTCCAAGTTAGTTGCTGTTCAGACTTGGAAGGAGGAGGAGGTGCAGCCGGAAGCTCTGCAGGTTCCAGGGAAGGGAGTGAGGCCTAGCTCCTTCCCTGAGGATGCGGAGGGTCCCTGGGGAGCGGTCCTCAGGAAAGGCCCAGGCCATGGGGCCTCCTGGGGCCAGGGACCAGAAGGCCGGGAGAAGCAGCTCTCTTTCCGGTCGAGCTTCTGACAGGAGGGAGAGGAGTCCTGTTGATCGCAGAGAGCGGAGGCCCAAGGGTGGAAGCCAGTCCAGTAACCCCCCCACGCTCCAGCAACATCTGGGAGGTGAGAGTGAAGATTGTGGGGAGGGGAGAAAGCTGGTGGAGGCCCTGGAAGGGCACCCTAAGCAGAGAAAGGAAGATGAAGCTATGGAAGTTAGCTCAGAATTTTTTCCTGCATTTGATGAGGCAGAAAGTGAAGAGAGTGGGTCTTCAGAGGAGGAAGAGGAAGAATTCCTAGATATTCCTTATGACCCTGAGGACACGGCACGTAGTTTGATCTGTACAGTGCGAAGAATTAAACGTGTGGAGAAAGAACTGGTTGATTTGGGAAAGCATGTGAAAATGACAAAACTTATGAGTAAACTTGCTCCAGCAGAGCACAAGAAAGGTTATGTGAAGGAGGAAGCCCGTTTGAGAAAACTGATACAAAAGAAAGAACTGTTGCTGAGGGGTTTAAAAAAGGGACCTGAGAACCCTTTAAGAGAACTATATTGTAATCAAGAACGTATGGCTTTAAGGTCACAGTCTTCAGGTCAAGGGAGAACTGTGTCCCAGCAAGAGTCTGCAGTTCCCAGGGAAACAGAACTGCGGACATCGGGTCTAGCCTCCTTGTCTCAGGATTTGCCTAAACCAGAAGACTTGCCAGACTCTGCTAGTACATCCACTTTAGCATTTATGAAAAACCTGGCAACTCAGTCCAGGGGACTTACTAAGCAGGCAGACTGCAGGGAGGCAGCAGCAGGATGTGGTTCGGGGGCAGGGTTGGTGACTGCACCTGTTGGAGAAGAGAAAGCAATTAAAAAGCTGGTTAAGACCTTCCAGATTGTGGAGACAGAGGAGGGAGTTTCAGGCTGTCAGCTTTTTTCTACAGAAGTAGTGGCAGAGGTGTCCAGTGAAGGAGATGGTGATTTACCAATATTAGAACCTCCAGAAAGAAAGATTGCAGCAGCGGAAGCAGAGCCGGAAGGATTGCAGCAGAAGCAGGTGTCTTTATCTGCAGCTACATCTCTGCCTCTATGTTTGGAGAAGCCCTGCCCCCGCGCAGTGTCCGGGGTGCACAACGGCAGTCTTCTGGAGGGAGAGCTGGCAAACAGTGAGTCAGGTGGTGGATGCGCTGTCCCCGGCAGAGAACGGCTTCCAGAGGCACCGGGAAAGGCTGGCAGTTCATTACTGGATGGTGGCATTTCAGACGGTACAGAGGGGCGAGTGGCGGCGATTGCTGGATTGGAGAGGCCCCACCCACCTGACACAGAGCACCAGGAGACTCTGGTCAAGCAGGCAGCAGGAGAAGGACGAAACTTGCTGGTCGTTGGCAGGCAGGCAACAGGGAATTTGGATCAGAAGAAGGAACTGACTGAAACGGAACTCCCTGTTCGTTCGCGCAGGACCTGTCGGCTGAGGAGCGGCATGCTGAGCCAGCTTTACAACAGACGGCAGATAAGTTGCTGAACACTTTCCCTGACATTGCTGTGACTCAAGCAGGGGGAGTGTTGAACTGTGAGGGTTTGTGTCCGACTGTTGACTCTGTTCCATGTTTGGGCAAGGACGATGGGGGGAGGCTTGGTTTGCAGGAAGGGGGAGGGGGCAGGGATTGCGGAATGGGGGGGATGTGATTGACATGTCTCCTCCTGTTGAGGGGAATAGGTTAGTTGGTGTGGGGGGTCCGGGGGATAAGATTCAGGTTGGAGAAGGGGGGAAGGGAGGGGGGGATGATAGGATCAAGGAAGGGGATGGAGGGGGCCAGAAGGGTTTTGTAAAGGGGGGTTTGGGGTGTGCAGGGCAGGAAGCCTCGAGCGCCAAGGGTGGGGGGCGGGGGGCTCCTTCTTTTGCCGCGGTGGTTGGTATGGGGAGTGGTAGGGGGGGATTTGGGCAGCGGAGGGGGGACAAGGGGGGGTGAGGGGTGGTCTGGGGGGTTTGTTCCCAAACGCTGGAATGTGGTTCAATTGAGGTGGGTGGGGGAGGGGGGATGCCAAGTAGGGATGTGGTGTTAAAGATGGTTCTAGGGTTAGGATTTCTCCCGGAAGATCTGTATGCTTGCATTCACCCGGCGAACATTCCAGAGTATGATGTCAGTTTTTTGACCCAACGGGGAATGGAGATTTTTTGGGAGAAATACGGGGAGGTTAAAGGGGGGGGGGGGGGGGGGGAAACTGGAGAAATTTTCGAGTTGTGCCTATTAGTAAACCTGACCTGGTGTAGGTCACTCTGTTAGTGAGGAATGAGTCAATCTCGGGGGCGGATTTGACCTACTGGCTGCAGAGGTATGCAGAGTTAAGGACTCCTCTGGTCAAGCTTCCAGACCCTAGTAGGGAATGGGCAGGGGGGTGGGGGTGACGGTGAGGTTATACCAGGTGGGGCACGTCACCCAACACATTCCTTCAGTGGCTTTCATCGGAAGAGATCGGATCTTGTGTTTTTATAAGGGACAGCCTAGGCAATGTTTTAAGTGTGGTTCCTTCCGGCATTATAGTATGTCGTGCCCAGTGGTTCAGTGTGCAAAGTGTGGGGCGAGGGAGCACGTGGCAGAACATTGTACCTCCATCCGGTGTAATTTGTGCGGGGATCTGGGGCACGCCTTTCGGGCTTGCCCGCAAGCCTTTCATAATGGGGGGGGAGGGGGAGGAAGGGGGAGGGGAGGGTGATGAAAGGGGAGATTGTGCTGGGGGGAGGGGTGGAGGTTTGGGGCGGGCAGTAGAAGTGATTGGAAGGGGGGAGGGTAGAGGAAGAGTTGGGGGAGCAGGGGGCGAACGTTCGGAAGGGTGAGAAGAGGCAAGGAGGGGAGGGGGAAGGGTGGACGCGAGTCTCTAGGAGGAGGAAGGGGGGGACTTCTGGTGGAGGCTGGAAGGAAGTTAGGGCAGGGAATAGCGGTGGAGAATAGATTTCGGGTCCTCGAAGATGAGGGACGGGGGGAAGAGTATGGAGAGGAGAACGGAAGAGAGGACAGTGAGGCATGGCAGGGGGTAGGTGAAGAGGGGGAGATAGGGACAGAGGGGGGAGGGAAGGGTACGAGGAGGGGAAGGGGGAGGAGGTTGGAGTTAGGAGATGGTATGGACGTGCAGGAGGAGGGAGGGAGAGCAGAGGTAGGTGGGGGAGAAGGGGAGAAGAGGAAATTAGGAAAGGTTCAGGGGGAGCAGGGGGTAGAGAGGGGGGAGGAAGGTGGAGGGGAGGGAGGGGGATGGAGGGTGGGATGGGGGAGGGGGAGGGGGAAGGGGGAGAGACCGGGGTTTTTCCGGTGAAGGGGGAGGGGGGGAGGAGAGGAAGAAGAAGGGGAGGAAGAAAGCAAGGACCAGGGAAGGATGGAAGGGGGGTTGGCAGGGGAGAAGTATGGGGGGGTGGGAATTTTGTTTAAATCTCACAAAGCGGTGATTCAACGGGTGGTGGAGTTAGGGGTAGGGAGGTGTTTGGTGGTGGATGTTGTGTTGCACGGGGTGGCGTTAAGGGTGATAAATGTGTATGGGCCACAAACTAAGAAGGGGAGGTCACAGTTATTTGGGAAAATCAAACCCTATTTGTATTCTTCACGTCAGTTAGTGTGGGGGGGGGGCGATTTTAACACGATTCTGAGGAAGGAGGACAGTGGGGGCAGGTGTGCACAGGTGAGGTATGACGGAGTTCGTTTAGTGGGGATAATGAGGGGGGGCAGGGTTAGTGGATGTCTACTTGGAGCACGGGGGTGGGCAAGGGGGTTTTACTTTTTTTTAGAGGGAATTGTAGAAGTCGGATAGACCGTTTTTTGGTTAGGAGAGGGACCTGCGTACAGGCTCCCGAGTTGGTGGTGGTAGAGTTTTTGGACCACAGGGCGGTGCGGATAGAAGTAGGGGGGTCGGGGGTCCATAGGCCAGGAAAGGGGATGTGGAGATTAAATTTGAAATGGTTAAAGGAGGGGGAGCTGTATAGAGAGTATGTGGAGTTTTTGGGGGATCAGCAGACTATCTTAGGCATCTTCCCCTCGGTAGGGAGGTGGTAGGAAGCGGTGAAACAACGCACGAAGGGGTTTTTTCTTAGACAGGCAAGGCAGGAGGGGAGGGAGGTGACACGGTTGGGGATAGCATTAAAAAAGAGGAGGGATAATTTAATTTCCAGGGGGGGGGGGGGGGGAGAGGGAGGATATAGAGGCTATACAGGTGGAAATCGAGCGAGTTCAGTATGACCGGTACTCCTCATTAGTTTATGAGAGGGATTTTGGCAAATTATTGAGTCCGGACCCATTTGAGTGCTGTAAGGAATGAAGGGAACGTAGGATCATGGAAGGGTTAATGGACAGGGACGGGGTTGTTCAGGATTCGAGGGGGAGCATTTTGGACATTTCTTCTCCGATCTACATTTGGATGAGGAAGACATACGGAGGTATGTGGAAGGGACTCCGGGGGTGGGACAGGGGGGGGCCCCATCTTCAGGCCTTGCTGCAGCCTTGGACAGTCAGGGAGGTGGAGGCAGCCATTGAGGCTCTGCGGCGCAAGACGGCACCGGGGCCCGACGGTCTCCCGGCAGAGTTCTATCAACGATTTAAAGTTCAGTTGGCACCTATCTTGTTGGAGGTATGGGAGGAGGCCCGGAAGGGAGGTTCTCTGCCAGAGTCCTTTGGGAAATCGGCCTTGGTTCTTCTCAGTAAGGGGAAAGATGCTCGAGATATAGTAAATTGGAGGCCCATTGCCTTATTGAACAGTGACCGTAAGATCTTTGCTCACATGTTGTTGGCACGTATGCGGCAGGTGGCAGGGAGGGAGTTGGCGGTGTCTCAGGGGTGTGGGGTCCCAGGGAGGGGGGTGTTGGCAGCAGTGGCCTGGGTTCGGGAGGGGGTGGAGCGGAGCCGGGGGGGCAGGAGGGTCGTCTAGTAGTGGCCTTGGACCAGGATAAGGCCTTCGACCGGGTGCAGTGGAGGGTTCTTTGGGAGAGTTTGCGGTACTATGGTTTTCCGAGGGCTTGGGTTGAGCAGTTCCAGTTGTTGTACATCGGTGTTCGCTGCTTTCCATTAGTTAATGGGTGGAAAGGAAGGGAATTTGACATCACGGCTGGGGTGCGGCAGGGGTGCCCGTTGAGCCCCCTGCTGTTCACTTTCGCGATTGATCCCCTGGTGCGCCGGTTAGAGTGGGGGGGGGGGGGATGGATGGGCTTAGAGGGATAGAAGTGTGTACGGGGGTGTCTCTGCGTGTGGTGGCATACGCAGATGACATAACAGTTTGGGTGGCGGATCAAGGGGAAGGGGAAGTTTTGCACAGGAAGATTGCGGAGTACTCTTGGGCGACAGGATCCAGGATTAACCTGCAAAAGTGTACTTCCTTGTGGGTAGGTCCGGAAGGGGCTCGTTTTGAGTTAGGGGGAGGGTTTCCGCCAGGGGTGGAAATGATGCGGGTTCTAGGAGTTTACTTTGGGGGGGGGGGGGATTATGGACAGTGGAACTGGGAACGGAAGATTTTGGAGGCCAAGGCTAAGGTAGAGAGGTGGAAAGGGTGGAGGATGTCGATGACTGACCGGGTGAGATTACTGAAAATGCAGGTGGTGCCCATGTTTTTGTTTCTTAGCTATATTTGTTTGTTGCCGGAATGTTGTTATACAGGGCTTTATAGTGTTTTTTTTCAGTTACTCTGGGGGAACCGAATGAACCCTGTAAAGAAGAATATTACATATCTGCCACGGGGAAAGGGGGGGGGGGGGGTTGGGATGGTTAATCCGGTTCTTACGTTCAGTTCTTTCTTTATCCAGTTTAATTTGGGGAAGGCGGTGAGGCGAGATGCTCTGGGATGGGCGTGTAGTGTTGTGCAGTGGTGGGAGGAGTTTTGGGGTCCGTGGTTGGAAGGGGGGAAAGTGGTGGGCCGACGGAGGGGTTTCCCGGGAAGCGTTGGGTATTACAGGACATTGACTAAACTGGTGCAGTTGTGGGGGATTACGGTGGAGGAGGTTAAAGAGGGAAGGAGGGAGGTATGGGTAGAGAGAGTGCGGATGCAGCGATTCTCCTCTCCTTTGGCACTTCGGGACGCTCCAGAGCCAGTTCTGCAACAAGGCTTGCAGTTTGTGGCATCAAAGCGGATTCCACACAAATATCGTGACATTGCCTGGCTGTCCCTACACGGGAAACTGTATGTAAGAGCAAACTTGAATTATAGGAACGTACAAGATCGTGATTGCCCAAGGGGGGAATGTGTTGGTTGTACTGAGACGATGGATCATTTCCTTAGGGAATGTCCATTTTCGATTCTGGTATGTAAACGTGTGGCCTCCCTGCTTATATCCCCAGCTTTTGCACCTACTCTTATGCGGATTGGGTGTATGGGCGGGGGCAGGGGTCGGGGGGCTTGGACCCAGGGATGGAGTTCTTGATCTCGGTCATTGTCCATTTCTATCTTTGGATGGCATGGTGCGGAGTCTCCCTGCGCCAGGAGTTCAGGTCAGTAGAACGGGTTAGCCGGGATATTGTTGGAGCTGTGTGGGAAGTGGCACGTTTGGAGCGGGTAGAAGTAGGGAGGGGTACATTTTGCAAATGGTGGAAACATGTGCGATTGAAGCCACCTTGAATTTGTTTGAATTTATTTGACTGTGTTGGGGGGGGTAGGGGGTTTGGTCTGTCTTTGTAAATAGGGGATTGAGGGGTATTTATGTACCTTTTAGCGTTTATGTATCTGGTTTTCCGTTTCCATTAATAAACGAATTTTCCAAGCGTCCACCACCCTCTCCGTGAAAAAATACTTCCTGACATCTTTCCTGAGTCTGCCCCCCTTCAATCTCATTTCATGTCCTCTCGTTCTACCGCCTTCCCATCTCCGGAAAAGATTCGTTTGCGGATTAATACCTTTCAAATATTTGAACGTCTGTATCATATCACCCCTGTTCCTCCTTTCCTCCAGGGTGTACATGTTCAGGTCAGCAAGCCTCTCTTCATACGTCTTGGAACGTAAATCCCATACCATCCTCGTAGCTTTCATTTGCACCGCTTCCATTTTTTTAACATCCTTCGCAAGGTACGGCCTCCAAAACTGAACACAATACTCCAGGTGGGGCCTCACCAACGTCTTATACAGGGGCATTAAAACCTCCTTTCTTCTGCTGGTCACTCCTCTCTCTATACAGCCTAGCAATCTTCTAGCTACGGCCACCGCCTTGTCACACTATTTCATCGCATTCAGGTCCTCAGATACTATCACCCCAAGATCCCTCTCCCCGTCCGTGCCTATCAGACTCTCCCCGCCTAACACATACGTCTCCCTTGGATTTCTACTCCCTAAGTGCATCACTTTGCATTTCTTCGCATTGAATTTTAATTGCCAAACGTTAGACCATTCTTCTAGCTTCTTCAGATCTTTTTTCATGTTTTCCACTCCCTCCGGGGTGTCCACTCTGTTGGAAATCTTGGTGTCATCCGCAAAAAGGCAAACTTTACCTTGTAACCCTTCGGCAATGTCACTCACAAATATATTGAACAGAATCGGCCCCAGCACCGATCCCTGAGGCACTCCGCTACTCACCTTTCCCTCCTCCGAGCGAACTCCATTCACCACCACCCTCTGGCGTCTGTCCGTCAACCAGTTCCTAATCCAGTTCACCACTTCGGGTCCTATCTTCAGGCCGTCTAGTTTATTCAAGAGCCTCCTGTGGGGAACCGTGTCAAAAGCCTTGCTGAAATCTAAGTAGATGACGTCCATAGCACGTCCTTGATTTAATTCTCCTGTCACCCAGTCAAAGAATTCAATGAGATTCGTTTGGCACGATTTCCCTTTGGTGAAACCATGTTGTCTCGGATCTTGCAAATTATTGGCTTCCAGGAAATTCACTATCCTTTCCTTCAGCATCGCTTCCATTACTTTTCCAATAACCGAAGTGAGGCTTACCGGCCTGTAGTTTACAGCTTCTTCCCTATCACCACTTTTGTGAAGAGGGACCACCTCCGCCGTTCTCCAATCCCTCGGAACCTCTCCCGTCTCCAAGGATTTATTAAACAAGTCTTTAAGAGGACCCGCCAGAACCTCTCTGAGCTCCCTCAGTATTCTGGGGTGGATCCCGTCCGGTCCCATGGCTTTGTCCACCTTTAGCTTTCCAAGTTGTTGATACACACTCTCTTCCGTGAACGGCGCTTTATCCACCTCATTCTCAGGTGTACTTTTGCCAGTCCCTCTCGGTCCTTCCCCAGGGTTTTCTTCAGTGAAAACAGAACAAAAGTATCTATTTAGCAAATTGGCTTTTTCTTCATCATTTTCTACATAGTGTTTTGTTGTATCTTTTAGTCTCACAATTCCCTTTATAGTCTTTCTCCTTTCACTAATATACCTGAAGAAGTTTTTGTCTCCCCTCCTTACATTTCTAGCCATTTGTTCTTCCGCTTGCGCCTTCGCCAGACGTACCTCTCTCTTGGCTTCTTTCAGTTTCATCCGGTATTCCTCCCCATGTTCCTCCTCTTGAGATTTTCTATATTTCTGGAACGCTAACTCTTTAATCTTTATTTTCTCAGCCACTTGCTTTGAGAACCATATCGGTTTCCTTTTTCTCTTGCTTTTATTTACTCTCCTTACATAAAGGTCTGTGGCCCTGTTTATTACTTCTTTTAGCCTGGACCACTGTCCTTCCACTTCTTGTATGTCCTCCCAGCCCAGTGTGTTTGCTCGCTGGGCTAGGAAGGGTCTTCGAGTGTTGGAGCAGTTGTATGTTCGTGACATGCTGGTACCTTTTGAGCCCCTGCATGATGAGTATGAGCTGGACTCCCATTACTTTTTTCCCTATTGTTAAATATGCTATTGTATGTTAAAGCAGGTGCTTCCTAACTGGAGCTGAGGCAACCAGGCTCTCTTAAAAATCTTGACGTTTGGAGTGGGGTGGGTCTTATTTCCCACATTTGCAAGGCTTTGCTTTACAGCTGCCTGCCTGTTTTGCTTTATGAGTGATGCTGAGAAGCAATGCTGGGTTTCCTGTTGGGGGTCAAGCAGTGGGAATCGATATGCGTGACTTTGTTAAAGGTCACTATTGCTTCAAACTATGTGGAGCACTGTTTGTTTGTAGCATGCAGCGATATACGGATTATTTGCCAAACAGTGTTTTTCAAGACCATTTTTGAATCCTTGTCTGCACACCTTTCACATGTGAGCACAAATCATCACGTGACTTGATGATCTTATTTTTATTTTTTGCTGCTGTCATCAGCCACAAGACTCCTGATGTAGGCCATCTGGCCGAAACACAACGTTGTGTCGAGTCATTTTCAATGTGGAATTATTTTATTATTATTTGCTTGAAAATTAATAAATATTATTTATTTTAAACTTGACTGTAGGTCCAGTTATTGGATAGCCTAACTCATATTCCTACCTTTTTGTTTACATTTTACGTTTCGTGGGATCTATTGAGTTCTCCACATACGTGGATTCTCTTTAGACTTATTCAAACTATGTGGAACATGGTTATAAAATGATCTTTCAGAGATATTTTACTCTGGACAGACTCAACTGGATCTTTGGGGTGGGCTCTGGACATTGTTGGAAAGGCTGTGTTATTGTTGGAACTTTTGCTCATATTTGGAGGGATTGTGTCAATGCTCAGTGCTACTGGGAGATGGTAGCTCACTTGCTGCAGGACCTGCTATTAGTCCCTATTTCTTTGATTGTTCTTGGCTTTTTATTGAATGGACACCCACCTAATTTGGAGGGTGCTGCAGCCCAATTGATGTCTTTGGTGGTTACTGCAGCTCGCATTTGCTTGGCAGCGGCCAGGAACCACCCGACCTTCCGTCTAAAGAGCAGCTGCTGGTCAAGTTGGACTCTTTGTTTTTTATCTCATTTAATTGCTATTAAAAATTGATTGTGAGCCATTTTTGTATGATTTGGCACCCGTATCAACAGCTGCGAGGTTTGCTCTGATGGGTCAGTCCTTTGCCCTTATGTGGTGCTTCCTTTTCTTGGCTGTGTGTTCTATGTGGGTGGGGGAGGGAAGGATTTGTTGTACCTTTGGTTTGTCTTTGGTTTTGCACCCTAGTTGGCATTCTGCCTGTGTGCTTCTTTCTGTTTAACTCCTAAATGTAGGAAAGAATTTTGGTTAATTTGGGAACCGTATGTAATGTCTTTGTCCTCAAGAGTTTGCAGTCTTTTATTAAATCATGTCTCAATATGATCCATTATAGTTTTGAGTAAGGAATTGCTGGGGGGGGGGAGGGGGTTTGGTAGAGGGAGGGAGGGAAGGATTTAGTTAGGGGTTGGGGGGATTTCAGTGGTTTTGGGAAGGAAAGGGGGGGTTGGGGGTGGTACATGTTTTCATATGTTTCCGGATGGTCAATGTAAGCAGCAATGGTTTTCTTGGATTCTGTTAATTTCCAGATTTTGGGTTTCTGGTTATGTTTTGAGTCATTTGGATTAACTTACGTTTTTTTTGTTTTGTTTTCAGTTCTATGGACTCATATGTTTGTTTATTCTAGTTTGATGTGTATTATGTATTTGTTATAATGGTTGTATTTTCTTTTAATGCTAATCTTTGAGAGTTCTGTGTTAATTTCTCTGTAGTATTTTGAACATTTAATAAAGCATTAAAGGAGGTCACATGACGCGATGAGCTGATCAGCTGCATTTAGCTGAAGCTCGAGAGCCCTCACCCTGCAATTGCGAGAATACTGCAAAACTAGCGATCGCTACATCACAAATTTGACTCTACACTATTGTATGGACAAGTATGTTAACAAATTTCCAGCCAGAATGGCGCTTCGAACCGGGAAAAAAGAGAAAGACAAAAGTAAACCTCCTACCCCGGATTACAAAATGGCGGACGAACTGCTGCAGGCGGGCCAGGTTTTCTCGCCGTCACAGCTAGAGCAACTAACTACTGCAGTTGCGAGGGCATGGCAGCCTAAGTGGGACGCCCTGGATCATAAGTTAGATCTTTTTCAAACAAAAATGGATGGTCTGGGGACCCGCCTGGAAGATCTCGAAACAAGAGCCTCGGCCCTGGAAGATGACTCCCAGGGCTATAGTGCAGATCTTCGGGCAATTAAGCAACAGTTGCTGGAGCACACGGAAAAGTTGGAAGATCTTGAAAATCGTTCCCGCAGGAACAATGTCCGGATCGTGGGCCTGTCAGAGAATATCCCCAACAGAAATCTGGTAGTGTGGCTCACGGATTGGCTAACGAAGGAGCTGGCGCTATCGGACTCTCAGGGGCCCTTGATCATTGAAAGAGTACACCGCGTGGGTAGCAAAACAGATGCTCAAGCAAGGCCCCGCGTGATAGTAGCAAAACTGCTTAATTACCACCATAAACTGGAAGTACTAAACGGATTTAAAATACACAGAGGGGAGCTAACGCATAAAGGCCGGCAAGTATTGATGTTTCAGGACTACTCTGCAGGTGTGCAAGATCAGCGGAGGAGATTTCATCCTTTATGTTCCTTATTGGTTCAAAAGCAAATCCGTTTTATCCTCCAATAACCAGCTTTGTTGAAAGTCCTAATTAAAGGGCAATGGTGCTCATTTAAATCCTTGGAGGAAGCAAAAACTGCTCTGCGGGAACAAAGTATTATTGAAGGAGACTGAAGAGACTGTTGATAGATGTAGGGGATTATGTGTTCAGAAAGTCTAGTTGCAGTAAGTATTATATATACCTGTTTGAAGGGGTAGAGGTCTCTCTGCTAGTCAGGTGATCTCTTGCCAACTCCAGGCTTTGGTCTGGGAAGATGGCTGGTGGGCTGATAGTGAGGGGGGGAAGCGGGGGGGATTGGGGAAAGGGGCTTTACTTAACAAGGTATACACAGGGTATTATGAGGTAGGGCCGGCTTGCCGGCGGGGCTGGAGGTGTAGTTTGTTACAATGGTTGAATGAGGGGGCCGAACTGGGGGAGAGATTCTGGAGCTGGAGGAGGCCTGCAAAATCCCAGGAAAGTGGAGGGGTGGACTTAGTACAGAGATACCTCACTAATAACAGACCTTTCATTTTGGTGAATGGCAGCTAGGATAGTCTCCTGGAATGTGGGAGGCATCAGCTCCCCGATCAAAAGATCCAAAATACTCACGGCACTGAAAAGACACAACGCTGATATTGCATGCTTACAGGAAACACGCCTCACAGATTTAGAGCATGCTAAGCTACAAAAATTGTGGGTGTACGCGGCCTCATCTCAGAGTAGAAAGGGGGGAGTGGCGGTACTGTTCCGGCGTGGACTCCTGTATAGGGCAACCGTACTAGACAAAGGGGTCCAAGGGGACTATATTCTTTTACGAGTGTGGCTGCAGGGAATAGACTTCTTACTGTTAGTCTTATATGGGCCAAATAACTATGATGCGACTTTCTTTAAATCCTTAGCTGGGAAATGTTTGCAAAGCAGCGGGGGTGGATTGATAGTAGCAGGAGATTTTAATGCGGTGATAGATCCCCGTCAAGATTGTTCTAGTACAACAAAATCTCAGTATAGGGGGACTCGCACCCGAGAGTTTCAACAATTTAATCGGACCCTTGACCTGGTTGATCCTTGGAGGCTTTTACATCCAGGAGACAGAGATTATACACACAGGTCAAGGGCCCATGGCACATATGCCAGGATTGATTATATTTTGATGACCCGCGCCTTATTCCATCTAGTAGACACAGCGACTATTGGTCCGGAAGAAATATCGGACCACACTTTAGTGTGGATTGACCTTAACAGTGCCACAGATACCAGGGGGGGTAGAGGGTGGAGATACCCCATAGATCTATATTCCGATCCACACCTGCGGAGTCATGTACAAAAGAACTGGGCACAATACATAGAACATAATAGGGTACATGCGGATCACCAGCCTGAGCTGTTCTGGTCTGCCTCTAAGGCAGTTTTGCAAGGTGCCATCATAGCCTATTGCAGTATTAGGAATAAAAAGAGGGCGGCAGGTATTGTACGATTAGAGCGGCAGTTACAAAAAGCCAAAAGAATTCATTTGCATAACCCTACTACAGTAACTCTGGACAATTTAAAAGCTACTCAGGTGGCACTAAATAGCCTATTGCATGAGAAGGAAACTAAGTCTGCCCTATATTATAAGTACAAGTTACAGAGGTTTGATAATCGGGCGGGTAGAATGTTAGGACGTTTAATAAAGAACTGGGGAGCCCCGAGGGCGGTGACCTCTTTAAGGGATTCTAGGGGCAACGTTACGACTGACAAAAAGCAGATAGGACAGATATTCACCGACTACTTTACGTCTCTATATCAAGCAGACATTCCCCCCGCTGAACACTTATTGTGGGAATATCTCCATCGGGTGGGACTTCCCAAGCTAACAATTGAGCAGTTGGAGACTTTAAATAATCCGTTAACAATGCTTGAACTACAACAGGTGATCAAGTCACTAAAGTTGTGGTCGGCACCAGGCCCCGATGGATTTTCTGGGGAGTATTATAAAATTTTACCAGGGGAGGCCTTGGCGGCCTTACTAGAATATTATAGGGAGGTTGTAGAGACAGGACGATTTCCATGATATGCCAATATGGCACTTATAACTTTGATACCAAAGCCTGGTAAACCTTTGGACAAGGCGGAGTCCTACTGGCCAATATCTCTGCTGAATGTTGATACCAAAATATTGGCAAAGATAATGGCGGAGCGTTTAGCACAATGTATGCCATTCCTGATTGGCTTGGAGCAGGTGGGGTTTGTGCGGGGTAGGCACTCGGTACATAATGTTAGGAAGACTTTGATGGCCCTGGCAGGTAGCAAACAAGTAGATATGCCCGTCCTCCTATTGAGCTTAGATGCCGAAAAGGCTTTTGACCAGGTTGGGTGGGAATTCCTGTTCCAAACTATGGCAGTTATGGGTATAACGGGGTGGTTCATGCAAGAAACTCGGGCACTTTATTGCCAGCCTCAGGCAGGAGTAGTAACAAATGGTACCAGAGAATCAGAGTTTCCGATATGTCGCGGCACATCCACTATCCCCTCTACTATTTCTTTTGTCATTGGAACCTTTGATGCGGAAGGTCTCCTCGGCTCCAGATCTCCAGGGAGTTATTCTGGCGGGTGTTGATATCCGAACATTGGCTTATGCTGATGATCTTTTGGTAATATTAAGAGAGCCCACTGAGACACTGGGAAGGCTGTTGAGTGTTATGGGAGCTACTCTGGTTTTCGCTTAAACTTGCATAAATCCATAGCTCTCCCGGCGTTGCCAGAGGTGCGTGCATCCTGGCCGGGTCATTTCCCTCTTCAGTGGGCAAGAACATCTCTGAAATACTTGGGAGTGTTAATCCCAATGGACTTGTCTATGCTATATGAACAAAATGTGCAAAGGTTGCTGCAAGATACTAAAAAGCAGTTACAGGCCTGGGGTTCTCTGCCGCTGTCTCTTTTGGGGCGCATTGCCCTATTTAACATGGTAGCAGTCCCCAGGTGGATATATGTATTCCAAGTCCTCCCACTTTTTCTAAAGAAGGTTGATGAGTGGAAGCTCACTAAACTAGTGCAGGCTTTCCTGTGGAAAGGCAAGAAGCCACGTCTTCCTATATCCACACTGTGCGTTCCGGTGGAATACGGGGGCCTGGGCCTACTCAACATAAAGTATATGACAGTCGCTTGTGTTGTGCTTATACCATAACAGTGGCATGCGCCACATCAACGATTGGTTCCGGGGAACCCAGGAGTATACCAATACGACATTAGAGTTGCACCTTTATCCGGAGACGCACTTTAGCAGTTATTTACATTCAACAGGACTTCCCATACCGTATATTTTGAAAAGAACTGGAATAATGGGGTCAGCGAAAGCCGTGTGGAAATGGATTTGTAAGCTCCATCACTTTACGGCTAAAGTTACCCCCTATTTACCGATATGTGGGAATCCAGCTTTTGCGCCCGGGCTGCTTTACCCGGCATTCTGCAGATGGAAGCGGAAAGGAATTGTATATCTATTGCAAGCAATTACACATGAGGGACAGGTAAAAAATTTTCAGGACCTACAGACAGAGTATGCTTTACCTCCCTCGGATGAGTTTTATTACTATCAATTAAAGCATTACATCCAATCTCTAACATGGGAAGACCTAGCGGAGGATGTACAAGAAGAATTGGCTTCGGCATTTTCTTTGGCGGCGCAGCAAAAGATGCCACTCAAGTTTCATCATAGACACATAAGAGATACTGTTGCGGAATTAGACTATGCTAAATTATTGACTATGTGGCAACAGGACATACCAATGGACCTTACCTTATCCCAGTTTAAATCACATGTACTTACCTTGCACAATTGTACAGCTATGGCATCGCACTGGGAGATACAATATAAAGTAGCGCTTCGCCTTTACATTTCTCCAAGGAGGGCCTTTAATATGGGACTTTCGCCGTGGGGAGAGTGCCCCAAATGTAGAGACCCTGGGGCCACGCTTGGGCATATGTTATGGGCTTGCAAAGGAATAGTTCGATTTTGGAAAGCATTAATACAATATGTTTCCAGTCTCTGGGAAACGAGGTGGAAATATGACTCAAAGCTGTTGTTGGGCTGCCCGGTGTTTATTCAACCTACACCACTTGGGTTCACAGCCTTCGTGCATAAGACTATTGTGGTTGCTAAACAAGTGATATTATCAGAATGGCTATCCCATCATTACCCAAAAGTTGTGCAGTGGCGGGCCCGCATGATAGCGCTTTTGCGGATTGAAAGGATGGGAATTGTAGACTTTAAATCCAGGCCTGGAAAGTGCTTTCAGAACGTTTGGAGCCCCCTTTTACAAACGCTGACCCCAGCGGCAAGGAGCAGATTATTGAATTTCTAATTGTACCCTGTAGAAGATAAGATAGGACTGGAAAAGGGGGGGGGGGAGGGGACGGAGGGGGAATGGGAAGGGGGAGGGGAGAGGGAGGGAGGCTGGGATGGGGGGTTATAAAGAATGGAGAAATGTATTATTGTTATTGTGTGCATTGTTGTAACTTTCTCCTTAATAAAAATGATTGACTATAACAAAGCATTAAAAAAAAAAGAAGAAGGAAGACCTACAGATTGAATCTGATGTGACAAAATGTAAATCTTAAATGGAATCCTATAAGTGACTGGGAGCATATGTTCTGCTTCTTCCAACCGTAAAGAAGTTTTGTGGAAGTATTTTGCACTGAAGTCTATGTAATTGATAAAAAGGCAAGCCCATCTTGTTAAGTTCCTGAGAGAACAGGGAACCCTCTACATCCTTTCTGGGAAATCAAGGAGTAAGGAGAAACTGAGCTACATGTGTATTTTCCAGCAGGGTGACCTGGATTTTTCCCATCTACTGTGGTCCAAGAACATTTGCTGGGCTGAAGGAAACTTTTCTATCCAACTCTATAGAGTCACTGAGGACCCCAGCAAATCTCATCTAAACCAAAGTTCAAGGGCCTACATCTGAGTTTCAGAGTCCCTGAGCCTTCTCATAGTTTTCAGCTGGGCTGTAAGTGAAAGCCTGATTATATTAAACAAATCCCTCTGTAGAGGGATTAATAGTAGAGTTCCATAGTTTTTCTTAATAATTCTGGGGCCCTTTTACAAAGAGTCAGTAAGCCCAAAGCAGGTTTACCGCAGACCCAACACAGCCACTAGCGGTAGTTCCAGCTCTAGAGCATGCCATTTTCAGTGTACCAGGAAATACTTGTTAATTCAATAGCACAGTGCTAACCCAGCAGTAATCGGGCATCACCGTGTGCTGCCCGGTTAACACCGGGTTACTGCGGGAGCCTTTACCGCCACCTCAATGGGGCTTTTTACCCGCTGCGGTAAAAAGGGCCCTAGCACCTGGAAAAAATGGCCCCCGCCACTACCGCAGGGCACTTTTCCCGCAGCTTAGTAAAAGGACCCCTCTATTTGTGTCGCGCTCCTCACTTGCGACTCTGCTGGAGGGGGTGCTGGGCAGGAGAATTGGGCTGATGCTGGTCATCGCCAGCACTACAGGAGCGTCCTGTCAGCCGTCTGGGTGACTCCGGCACTTCGTTTTGAGGCGGTAGTGGCTAGGGAACGCCAGCCATGTTGGCAGCACCGGCGTTCGCGAAGAAAGGGATCTCTTCCGGGCGCAGAGCCCAAGAACATGAAGGACACTCCCCTCAACCCCCGAATTGACCACTAGCGGCTGATGCCGCCTCCCTCTACTGGCCAGCCATTCCGGGGCTGTCTGGTCATTGACGATGTTGCTCCTCCTCCTACCAGCTGTTCCCTGCCTTCCTGATGGGGAGGGCTATTTAGGAGCAGCACTTTGTGGCACTCGCTGCTTCAGCTTCTACTTGTGTAGACTCCTGGGCGTTTGTTTTTCTTGTGTTTGCTGCTTGTTCTGATTTGAACCCTTGCCTGGACCTGGACTGTGCTTTTGCTTGCCGCCCACCTTTGAACCATTGCCTGGACCTGGACTGTGCTTTTGCTTGCCGCCCACCTTTGAACCATTGCCTGGACGTGGACTTTGCTTTTGCTTGCTGCCCACCTTTGAACCATTGCCTGGACCTGGACTGTGCTTTTGCTTGCCGCCTACCTTCGAACTTTTGCCTGGAACTGGACTGTGTCTTTTGCTTGCGGCCTGCCTTGAACCTTTGCCTGGAACTGGACTGTGTCTTTTGCTTGCTGCCTGCCTTGAACCTTTGCGTGGAACTGGACTGTGTCTTTTGCTTGCGGCCTGCCTTGAACCTTTGCCTGGAACTGGACTGTGTCTTTTGCTTGCTCCCTGTCTTGAACCTTTGCCTGGAGCTGGATTGTGTCTTTTGCCTGCTGCCTATCCTGAGTTCAGCCCAGACTTCCGCCGGGGTTCCTGGATTGTTCGGCCGCCAAATGCTGTTTGGCACAGGGGCTCACATCTTGTTACTACAGTGCTTGACAGAAAGCTGAAGCCATGAGCTCGCCGGATAAGCCTGATCTGTCCGATATGGCTCAGGCCCTTCAGCAACAGCAGTGTCAGCTCAATAGACTATCGGGAGTCCTCCAGGATGTGTGTTCACAGATCTCATCTCTTCAGACCCAGTGTTCCTCCCCCGCTGGACCTATTAGAACCACTCCTTCCCTTCCTACTTTTCGTCTGCCTGAGCCTCCCCGATTTGACGGGACCCCTTCTGCTTGCCGGGGTTTTCTGAACCAATGTCAAATGCTTTTTAACATGCAACCTGCTTCTTTCCCTATGGATAATCTGAAGATAACCTACATCGTCTCTTTACTCTCTGGACCAGCCCTGGCATGGGCTTCACCACTATGGGAGCAACAGGATCCACTCCTCTCGGACCTGGGCGAGTTTCTACGTCGTTTTCGTATGATATTTGATGTTCCGGGATGGCCCTCCTCTGCAGCAAGCGAACTATTACGCATTCAGCAAGGGAACCGTTCTGTAGGAAATTCAGTTCCGTACATTGGCTGCCGAACTCAGATGGAATCAGGAGGCGCTCACGGCTATTTTCTGGCAGGGATTGAGTGGGCGCATCAAGGATGAGTTGGCAGGTCTAGAGGTTCCTACCACCTTGGATGCTCTCATCGCCCTTTGTGTTTGAATTAATGTTTGTTTTCAGGAGCAAGCAGTCTACCTCCCATCCTCCTCGGAGAACATCTCCTCAGAGGAAACAACCCATCTCCCTGTAGGGTGCAGCAGGTCCGGCTGCGGAGGGGTCGGAAGAACCTATGGTGATTGGGCGACACCGCCTCACAGCAGTAGAGAGGGCCCATAGGCGAAGCAGCAAACTTTGTCTTTATTGTGGGAGACCTGGACATTTTGTGAGGGAATGCCCCAATAAACCGGGAAATGCTTAGACCCAAACCTTGTGGAGGGGGTGGTTCAGGGTCACTCGGGTTCCCTTCCGGATAATTTAATGACTGTACCTATAATTCTACTCTGGCATGAATTCAGGGTAAACACGTTAGCCCTGCTGGATTCTGGAGCAGGGGGTAATTTTATTGATGCGACATTGCTTAAGGAACTGGGGGAGCCTTCAGTTCCCTGTAAGCCAGCTCTGCAGGTGACATCCATCCATGGCTCGGCTCTTCCTCAGCCTATTATCCATCTCACCCTGCTGCTACAGATGCAAGTGGATCTCCTGCATCATGAGGAGATTCAATTTCTCATCTTGCCTCATGCCATTCACCCTGTCATTCTAGGTTTACCCTGGCTACGTCTTCATGCGCCCAGCATTGATTGGCCTGCTGGGGAGATCAGTCAATGGGGTACTCGATGTTTTGAAGTTTGCCTGACTCCTGTGGAACCACCTCCTAGAATCATTTCAGCATTGCCCGGGACCCTTCACCCCTGTGAGGCCTGTCTTCCGGAGGAATATGGCGAGTTTTCGGACGTCTTTGATGCCCGGGAGGCAGAATCCCTCCCTCCCCATCGCCCCTTTGACTGTCCTATTGACTTAATTCCAGGCAAGATGCCTCCCAGAGGAAGATTATATGGCCTGTCCCGAGAAGAGTCTGCTGCCATGCGGGATTACATTCATGAGAATCTCAAGAAAGGATTTATTCGACCTTCCTCTTCGCCTGCTGGAGCTGGATTTTTTTTGTCTCCAAGAAAGACGGGTCCTCACGACCGTGCATTGACTACTGAGGATTGAATAACATTACGATTAAGAACCGTTATCCTCTTCCTCTTATCCCTGAATTATTTGATTGTCTTCAAGGAGCTGTTATTTTCACTAAATTGGATCTTCGGGGTGCTTACAACTTGATTCATATTCGTCAGGGAGATGAGTGGAAAATGGCTTTCAATACTCATGAGGGTCACTTTGAGTACTGGGTCATGCAGTTTGGCCTTTGTAATACTCCAGCTGTTTTCCAAAACTTCATTAATTTCATTTTTCAAGATCTCCTATATTCCTCCGTCATCATCTACCTGGATGACATTCTGGTTTTCTCAGCCTCTCTTCAGGAGCACCCCGAGCATGTGCGCACAATACTCCAGCACCTCTGGGATCACCGGCTTTTTGCCAAATTGGAGAAATGTGCTTTTCACCAGTCTACTATTCCTTTTTTCGGACATATTATCTCTGCGGTTGGCCTGCAGGTGGATCCCGCTAAGCTTCAGGCTATTCAAAATCGGCCTATTCCTCAAGGACTCTGTGCTTTGCAGAGGTTTCTCAGTTTCGCCAATTACTATAGGCAGTTTATTCCACATTACTCCTTGATCACTGCTCCTCTGACCACTCTGACCAGAAAGGATGCTGATGTTCGGAATTGGCCTCCCACTGCTCAGAAGGCTTTTTCTACTTTAAAGGCTGCTTTTGTGTCTGCTCCTGTACTCCGTAGTCCAAATATGGCAAAACCTTTTATTGTTGAACTGGATGCCTCTGCTCTTGGGGCTGGAGCTGTATTATCTCAGTATGCTCCTTCTGGCAAATGGCATCCTTGTTTTTTTTTTCTCTAAGAAGTTTTCTCCTGCGGGGACCGAGAATTACTAGCACTGAAACTCGCCTTTCAAGAATGGCGATATCTTCTAGAGGGGGCTGCACATCTGATTACAGTCATCACTGACCACAAGAACCTTCTCTATTTGCAGGATGCCAAACGACTAAATCCACGGCATGCTTGATGGTCACTTTTGTTTTGCTCGCTTTAACTTTCATTTGGTTTTCTGACCTACAGAGAAGAATGTACAGGCAGATGCCTTCAATGTGCCCGAAGAACCTGATGAGGTTTGTCCTATGCTCAATCCTGCTTGTATTCCTTCTGCAGTGGTAGCGTCCACTTCCCTTAAGATCTCTGTTCCTGCCCAGTTCAGACGCAAGTTTCTTCAGTGGGGTCATCCTTCTGCTTTTGCTGGACATTTTGGTTTCTGGAAAACATATCATCTTATCTCCCATTATTTTTGGTGGCCTCAGATGGCTCAGGACATTCTACAGTTTGTCTCTACTTGTCCCACCTGTGCTCGCACCAAGTCTCCTTCCGGTAAGCAGTGGGGTCATCTTCAACCCTTGCCTGTGCCCCAGCACCCTTGGCAGGAGGTTTCCATGGACTTTATTACAGATCTTCCTCCCTCCAAGAGCAATACCATCATATGGGTAGTGGTGGATCATGTTTCCCGCATGGCACATTTTGTTCCTATGCGGGGCCTACCTTCTGCTGCTGTCTTGGCATCCCATTTTGTCCAGCATATTTTTCACTTACATGGGTTGCCTCAACGCATCCTTAGTGACAGAGGGTCACAGTTCACTTCCAGATTTTGGAGGTCGTTGTGCTCGGCGTTTGGAGTCTCCACACATTTTTCATCAGCCTATCATCCTCAGACTAATGGCATGACAGAGTGGACTAACCAAACCCTTAACACCTTTCTTCGAGTCTTTACTAACGCCCGTCAGGATGATTGGGCGGATCTCCTGCCGTGGGCCGAGTTCGCCTACAGTTTTCATTCTGCTTCCCAGACTTCGCCCTTTTTTACGGTTTTTGGGCATCATCCATGCCTTCCTCCACCAATTCCTTTGGACCATGTTCCTTCCCTGATTCATCCGACTCTCACCACTATTCAGGACACATGGAGGACTGTTCAACGTCATTTGCATCAGGCTGCTGCAAGGTACAAACGGTTTGCCCAACATCGCCGGCCCGCTCCTGTTTTCCATCCTGGACAAAAGGTTTGGCTTAGCACCAAATACCTGAAACTTCGCCTTCCCTCCCTGAAGTTTGCTCCTCGTTTTATAGGTCCATTTTCTGTTCAGGCCAGAGTGGGGACGGTAGTCTTTTGTCTTCACTTACCTGGTAACCTTTGTATACACAATGCCTTCCACGTCTCTCTGCTCAAACTGTTCCTGGCCTCCCGGTGGCATCCTGAACCGAAGAAGATCATTGTTCCTGACTGAGCCTGACCCCGAGTTTGAGATGCAAGAGATTCTAGATTCCAGACTCCAAAGGGGTAGGCTTTTTTACTTGATTTCCTGGAAGAACTTTGATCTTGAGGATAATTCCTGGGAACCGGCTGGTAATGTCCACGCACCTGACTTAGTACAGGAGTTTCACTCTCGCTGCCCTTTGAAACCTAGGCCGAGACGGAGAAGGGGGGCTTCCGGGGGGGGGGGAGTACTGTCGCGCTCCTCACCTGCGACTCTGCTGGAGGGGGCGCTGGGCAGGAGAATTGGGCTAATGCTGGTCGTCGCCAGCACTCCAGGGGCATCCTGTCGGCCGTCTGGGCGGCTCCGGCACTTCGTTTTGTGGCGGTAGTGGCTGGGGAACGCCGGCCATGTTGGCAGCGCCGGCGTCCCAGAAGAAAGGGACCTCTTCTGGGCGCGGAGCCCAAGAACATGAAGGACACTCCCCTCGACACCCGGATTGGCCACTCGCGGCTGATGCCACCTCCCTCTTCTGGCCGGCCAATCCGGGGCTGTCTGGTCATTGATGATGTTGCTCCACCTCCTCCTCCTACTACTACTACTATTTAACATTTCTAAAGCGCTTCCAGAGTTAGGCAGCGCTGTACAACCTAACAAAGAAGGACAGTCCCTGCTCAAAGGAGCTTACAATCTAAAGGACAAAAAAGTGCAGTCAATCAAATTGGGGGCAGTCTAGATTTCCTGGATAGAGGTACAATGGTTAGGTGGACAAAGTGGAGCCAGTGGATATTGTATATTTAGATTTTCAGAAGGTGTTTGACAAAGTGCCTCATGAAAGACTCCAAAGGAAACTGGAGAGTCATGGGATCGGAGGCAGTGTATTATTATGGATTAAGAGCTGGTTAAAAGACAGGAAGCAGAGAGTAGGGTTGAATGGTCAGTATTCTCGATGGAGAAGGGTAGTTAGTGGGGTCCCTCAGGGGTCTGTGCTGGGACCGCTGCTTTTTAACATATTTATAAATGACCTTGAGATGGGAGTAACTAGTGAGGTAATTAAATTCGCAGATGACACAAAGTTATCCAGGGTCGTCTCGTCGCGGGAGGAGTGTGAAAGATTACAAGAGGACCTCGTGTGACTGGGGGATTGGGCGTCCAAATGGCAGATGAAGTTCAACGTTGACAAGTGCAAAGTGATGCAAGTGGGAAGGAGGAACCCGAATTACGGCTATGTCATGCAAGGTTCCGCTTTAGGAGTTACGGAGTGAGAAAGGGATCTGGGAGTCATCGTGGATAGAACGTTGAAATCTTCCACTCAATGTGCTGCGGTGGCTAAGAAGGCGAACAGAATGTTGAGTATTATTAGAAAAGGGATGGAAAACAAGCATGAGGATGTTATAATGCCGTTATATCGCATCCATGGTGCGACCGCACCTGGAGTATTGTGTTCAGTTCTGGTCGCCTCATCTCAAAAAAGATATAAAGGAATTGGAGAAGGTGCAGAGAAGGGCGATGAAAATGATAAAAGGGATGGGACGACTACCTTATGAGGAGAGGTTAAGACGGCTAGGACTCTTTAGCCTGGAGAAAAGGTGGCTGAGGGGTGATATGCTAGAGGTCTACAAAATAATGAGTGGGGTAGAGCGGACAGATGTGAAGCGTTTGTTTATGCTTTTTAACAATAATAGAACTAGGGGACACAAGATGAAATTAGAATGTGGTAGGTTTAAAACAAATTGGAGAAAGTTTTTCTTTACTCAGCGTGTGGTTAGACTCTGGAACTCATTGCCGGAGAAGGTAGTGATGGCAGCTGGCCTTGCTGAGTTTAAAGGGGGTCTGGACAGATTCCTGAAGGAAAAGTCCATTGATCGTTATTAAATTTTGGGTTTTTGCCAGGTTCTTGGGGCCTGGATTGGCCGCTGTCGGAGACAGAGTGCTGGGATTGATGGACCTTTGGTCTTTTCCCAGCGTGGCAGTGCTTGTGTACTTATGTACTTATGTACTTATGTGCCGAAAACGACATTGAAGAGGTGGGCTTTGAGCAAGGATTTGAAGATGGGCAGGGAGGGGGCTTAGCGTATGGGCTCAGGGAGTTAATTTCAAGCATAGGGTGAGGCGAGGCAGAAAGGGCGGAGCCTGGAGTTGGCAGTGGTGGAGAAGGGTACTGAGAGGAGGGATTTGTCCTGTGAGCGGAGGTTACAGGTAGGAGCGTAAGGGGAGATGAGTGTAGAGAGGTAATGAAGGGCTGCAGATTGAGTGCATTTGTAGGTTAGTAGGAGAAGCTTGAACTGTATGCGGTACCTGATCGGAAGCCAGTGAAGTGACTTGAGGAGAGGGGTGATATGAGCATATCGGTCTAGGCAGAAGATAAGACGGGCAGCAGAGTTCTGAACGGATTGAAGGGGGGATAGATGGTTAAGTGGGAGGCCAGGGAGGAGTAGGTTGCAGTAGTCAAGGCGAGAGGTGATGAGAGAGTGGATGAGAGTTTGGGTGGTGTGCTCGGAGAGGAAGGGGTGAATTTTGCTGATGTTATAGAGAAAGAAGCGACAGGTCTTGGCTATCTGCTGGATATGGGCAGAGAAGGAGAGGGAGGAGTCAAAGATGACTCTGAGGTTGCGGGCAGATGAGACGGGGAGGATGAGGGTGTTGTCGACTGAAATAGAGAGTGGAGGGAGAGGAGAAGTGGGTTTGGGTGGAAAGACAATGAGCTTGGTCTTGGCCATGTTCAGTTTCAGGTGGTGGTTGGACATCCAGGCAGCAATGTCGGATAAGCAGGCTGATACTTTGGCCTGGGTTTCCGCAGTGATGTCTGGTGTGGAGAGGTAAAGCTTGGTGTCATCAGCATAAAGATGGTATTGGAAACCATGAGATGAGATCAGCGAGCCCAGGGAAGAGGTGTAGATTGAAAAAAGAAGGGGTCCAAGGACAGATCCCTGAGGAACTCCAACAGAGAGTGGGATGGGGGTGGAGGAAGATCCATAAGAATGTACTCTGAAGGTATGGTGGGAGAGATAAGAGGAGAACCAGGAGAGGACAGAGCCCTGGAACCCAAATGAGGATAGTGCAGCAAGAAGTAAATTATGATTGACAGTGTCAAAAGCGGCGGATATGTCGAAGAGGATGAGGATGGAGTAGTGACCTTTGGATTTGGCAAGGAACAGGTCATTACAGACTTTAGTGAGTGCCGTTTCTGTCGAGTGTAGAGGGCGAAAACAGGATTGAAGCGGATCGAGGATGGCATGAGAGGAGAGAAAATCAAGGCAGCGGCTGTGAATGGCACGTTCAAGTATCTTGGAGAGGAAGGGTAGGAGGGAGATGGGGCGGTAGTTGGAAGGTCTAGTGATGGTTTTATGAGAAGTGGTGTGACTACAGCATGCTTGAAGGTGTCAGGGACAGTTGCAGTGGAGAGAGGTTGAGGATATGACAGATGGGGGGAGGGTGACAGTAGGAGAGATGGTGTTTAGTATGTTGGTGGGGATGGGATCAGAGGAACAGGTGGTGCATTTCGAGGAGGAAAGAAGGTGGGTGGTTTCCTCCTCCGTGATATCAGGAAAAGAGGAGAAGGAGGCCTGAGTTGGTTGGTTGAGGGAGTGGGTTAAAGGGTGAAGAGGAGGAGGTGGCTTGGTAGTGAATTCGAGGTTGATCTTCTGCACCTTGTCACGGAAGTAGTCAGCTAGTGATTGGGGAGAGAGTGGGGGGGGGAGCAGAGGGCACTTTGAGGAGGGAGTTAAGGGTGGAGAAGAGACGACGAGGGTTGGAACCAAGAGAATTAGTCAATTGGGTGTAATAGTCCTATTTGGCAAGGAATAGGGAGGACTGGAAGGAGGATAGCATGAATTTGTAATGAATGAAGTTGGTATGGGTGCGAGATTTCCTCCAGAGGCGTTCAGCAGATCGGGCGCAGGAGCGAAGGTATCGGATGCAAGGGGTCAGCCATGGCTGGGGATTAGTACGCCTTGTGGGACGGGAGATGGATGGTGCAAGTGTGTCCAGAGCAGTGGACAGAGTGGCATTGTAAGCAGAGACAGCCTTGTCAACAGACTCGGAGGACATAATGGAAGGGAGGAGATTAGAGATACAAGAGGATAAGGTGGGAGGGTCGACAGCCTGGAGATTCCTGAAAGTAGTGGTTAGTGTTGGGCGGGACTGAGGGGGAGGGTGATGAAGTGTGAAGGTGATCAGGTGATGATCCGAGAGAGGACGAGCAGAGGCGCAGCTGTTCCCTGCCTTCCTGATGGGGAGGGCTATTTAGGAGTAGCACTTTGTGGTACTTGCTGCTTCGGCTTCTACTTGTGTAGACTCCTGGGCGTTTGTTTCTCTTGTGTTTGCTGCTTGTTCTGATTTGAACCATTGCCTGGACCTGGACTGTGCTTCTGCTTGCCACCCGCCTTTGAACCATTGCCTGGACCTGGACTGTGCTTTTGCTTGCCGCCTGCCTTTGAACCATTGCCTGGACCTGGACTGTACTTTTGCTTGCCGCCTGCCCTCGAACCTTTGCCTGGAACTGGACTGTGTCTTTTGCTTGCGGCCTGCCTTGAACCTTTGCCTGGAACTGGACTGTGTCTTTTGCTTGCGGCCTGCCTTGAACTTTTGCCTGGAACTGGACTGTGTCTTTTGCTTGCGGCCTGCCTTGAACCTTTGCCTGGAACTGGATTGTGACTTTTGCTTGCTTCCTGTCTTGAACCTTTGCCTGGAACTGGATTGTGTCTTTTGCCTGCTGCGTATCCTGAGTTCAGCCTGGACTTCCGCCGGGGTTCCTGCCCTGCTTCCTCAGGTAAGACCAGGATTGTTCAGCCGCTGAACGCTGTTTGGCACAGGGGCTCACATCTTCTTACTACAGTGCTTGACAATTTGATGCTTGTTGCCCCTCTGCCTTATTTCAGCCACTGCCACATTGTAATTGTTCTAGAAAAACGTTGTTTCAGGAAAGAGTTGGTTCAGAATATCAGCTCTGGTGTGGACTGGATTATTGTAACAATGAAAAATGTGGAGAGAGTATAGAAAGTTGCCAATGCCTTCCTGGTGATTACAGTCCTGGCCCTGGTCTGGACATTGTTTATATAGGGGTCCCTACAATATCTGGATAACAACAGGGCTCATCTTATATTTAGATACTCCATTAGAACTGCATTGCTTTTACTGTACAGTTAGCATAAGAGAGGGATAGAATGGACTTTCAGTGCCATATCCTGTCTGAAACCCATACTGATCACAATCTTCTGTTACTTACATAAGAACCACCTGCTTAATATCTTTACAAGGAAATTGGTTGAAAATTACTCAGAGCACAAGAAATCTAGAAAAAAAAAAATGAAGTACAAGGTAGACAAAAGCATTTTTTTCAGAGGTGAAAGGAAACCATTCTCAGCCAAAGCAGTATGAACAGTGCAGGTCAGTGCTCCTCCCACAGCATTAACAGAAGTGTTTGTAAGACTGAATCCAGGAAACAGGACATATTGTTCATGCAAGAAAGCAATTTAGTCATGTCAGCTTTGTTTATTAAAGAAAAATTCTCCCATAAAGTACCTACCCTAAGCTATTGGCAGTCAACAGAGGTATCAAGAGCCATTACCCACATGCTAACTTTACCGCCTGAAACAGCTCACATGGTTGATCAAGATCTGAATTTTGTGTGTAAAATCTGATTTTTAATCTTATCTATTCAGGGACTTTAAGTTTGAGAATAAAGAGAGGTACACATTTTTATTACCTTAAAGTAAAGACTTTACCATTTGCATTTTGCAGTTCAAAGAGCTCTTTATTTGCATAGGCCATTATTTTAAAAGGATCCTCACATATAAATAGTGAATTTAAAAAGTGTATATCACCTAAATATGCAAATAGGGATTGTAGAAAGCTGTTATGTACACAGGATGATCCACACCACATTTACATGACTAGGGTGCATGGTTATAACATGCTAAGGGAATGTTTGGGTGGGCCTAACATAATGAAATGTATTCTCCATTTTACCAGGAGAATACATGTGGATATGGAAAAATTAATACATTAGCATGTACACCCGGTCCAAGGCATTCATAAGCACCTCCTTGAAGGGCAAGTGCAAAGGCTAAGTGCAGACTCCTTTCTTCCAATCCCCCCCCCCCCCCCCCCACACACACACACACATCAGTTTCCTTCTGATCCCCCTTACACACATCAGTACCCCTTCCAGTCCCCCTTAGACAAGGACCCTGATCCTACCCCCATATAGTTTACAGTTCAAGTTTATTTACTATACTGCAAATAAAACATACCGGCTGATATTCAGCCTGCGGGAGGCAGGCTGGCTAAGTGCCGAAATCAGTGCTGAGCCCAGATATTCAATGCCAGGCCATTTCCGATGAACGGCACTAAATATCCGGGTCTTTTTGACTGGCTTAAACTTAACTGGCCAAATTAATATTCAGTGCTGGCAAGTTAAGTTTATAGTGGCCAGACAGAGCTGCCATTTAGGCGGTCCGATTTGGCCACTAAACTTAGCTGGTGAAGCACTGAATATTCACAGCTAGCTGGTTATATTATGCGATATAGCTGGTTAGCCACTATGGGGGAGATTCCTAAAAAATTGGCGCTGAAATCAGTGCCGACTAAATGTATTCTAAATTGACGCCTAGACTTAGGCGCAGTATGCAGAATACATTTAGTTGATATATCAACACCTAAATCTACACCAACGAACACCTAGCATAAATCCATGCATGCAGGTTCAGGCACACTGGGCCATATTCTATAACTACGCGCATAAATTTGGAATGCCAATAAAACACCCATTTCACCGCTCATAACCATGCCCATTTTTACCTGTGTGCGATAGAAGTTTGGTGACTTTCCTGCTCATTTTCGAAAGTGATCACTAGCCATCTTCCGACACAAATCGGGAGATGGCCGGCAATCTCCTGAACCCAGCGAAATCGGTATAATCGAAAGCCGATTTTGGCCGGGTTCAACTGCTTTCCGTTGCGGAGCCGGTGAAACATCAAGGGGGTGTGTCAGTAGGGTAGTGAAGGCAGGACAGGGGCGGGATGGGGGCGTGCTCATGAGATGGCCGGCTTCACCCGATAATGGGAAAAAAAAAGCCAGGCTTGATGAGCATTTCGCCAGCTTTACTTGGTCCCTTTTTTTCACGACTAAGCTTCAAAAAGGAGCCCCAACTGACCAAATGTCCACCGGAGGGAATCGGGGATCATCTCCCCTTACTCCCCCAGTGGTCACCAACCCCCTCCCACCCAAAAAAAAAACAAAAAAACTTTTTTGCCAGCCTCAAATGTCATACCCCAGCTCCATGACAGCAGTATGCAAGTCCCTGGAGCAGTTTTTAGTGGGTGCATTGCACTTCAAACAGGTGGACCCAGGCACATCCCCCCACTACCTGATCCACTTGTGGTGGTAAATGGGAGCCCTCCAAAACTCACTGTACCCACATGTAGGTTCCCCCCTCACCCCTTAGGGCTATGGTAATGGTGTAGAGTTGTGGGGAGTGGGATTTGGGGGGCTAAACAACCAAGGGAAGGGAGCTATGCACCTGAGAGCTATTTTTATTTTTTAATTTTTAGAAGTGCCCCCTAAGGTGCCCAGTTGGTGTCCTGGCATGTGAAGGGGGCCAGTGCACTACAAATGCTGGCTCCTCCCACGACCAAATGCCTTGGATTTCGCCGGGTTTGAAATCACCAGCATTATTTTCCATTATGGCCGAAAACTGATGCCGGCCATCTCAAACCTGGCAAACTCTGACATTTGGCCGGGCCCAACCGTATTAGCGAAGAAAAAGATGGCCAGCCATCTTTTTCGAAAATAAGGTTGGTCCCACTCACGGCGCCGGAGATGGCCGCCCATAGAGATGGCTGGCGCCATTCGATTATGCCCCTCTTTGTTACAGAATACGCTTAGTGATTTGTGTGCGTAAATTCTAATCAGTGCCAATTAGTGCTCATTATAGCTTATGTGCTGTTATCAACGCTCAATAGCTTGTTAAGCTTGTTAAGTTACGTGCATTGTTATAGAATCTGCACCAATTTTGGCTCAGATCTCTAGGCACACTATATAGAATCTAGAGGTATGTGCTAAGCACTAATATTTATCAGAAATAACTGGCTATCTTGAGCTGAATATTAGCACTTAGCTGGCTAAGTGCTATTTAACCGGCCAGGAGCCATTCCTGGCCTGTTAAATAGTACTGAATATTGGTTGGATAGTATCTAAGAAGTTTACAATGATACAAAAATAATGGGTAGATAGGAGAGAAAAGGATTAAGACACAATGAGGGCCTAATGTATATAACATTAATAACATAGGGAAAGATCATTCTATTCTAAGAGACCAAAGGAAGGAAGGAAGGTAGTGAAAAGCAGATGTAGACTATACGTACTATGGGCTTTGGCAGCATAAGTTGTCAGGGTGATTAAGAAGCAGCAACTGAAGGGAAGGCTTGGGCAAAAATGTGAGTTTTAAGAAAGTCTTGAATCTCTTACTAGGGGAACATGGTATCTAATGGGGAGAAGGATAAATTACCAGTCACTTCTGCTTTACTGAAATTAAGGTTCATAAGTACATAAGTATTGCTATACTGGGAAAGACCAAAGGTCCATCAAGCCTAGCATCCTGTTTCCAACAGTGGCCAATCCAGATCACATATACCTGGCAAGATCCCAAAAAAGTACAAAACATTTTATACTGCTTATCCCAGAAATAGTGGATTTTCCCCAAGTCCATTTAATAACGGTCTATGGACTTTTCCTTTAGGAAGCTATCGAAACATTTTTTTAACTCTGCTAAGCTAACTGCCTTTACCACATTCTCTGGCAATGAATTCCAGAGTTTAATTACACGTTGAGTGAAGAAATATTTTCTCCGATTCGTTTTAAATTTACTACATTGTAGCTTCATCGCATGCCCCTAGTCCTAGTATTTTTGGAAAGCGTGAACAGATGCTTCACATGTACCCATTCAACTCCACTCATTATTTTATAGACCTCTATCATATCTCCCCTCAGCCGCCTTTTCTCCAAGCTGAAGAACCCTAGCCGCTTTAGCCTTTCCTCATAGGAAAGTTGTCCCATCCCCTTTATTATTTTTGTTGCTCTTCTCTGCACCTTTTCTAAATCCACTATATCTTTTTTGAGAAACGGCAACCAGAATTGAACACAATATTCGAGTTGAGGTCGCAACTCGAGGAGTGGCCTAGTGGTTAGGGTGGTGGACTTTGGTCCTGGGGAACTGAGGAACTGAGTTAAATTCCCGGCACAGGCAGCTCCTTGTGACTCAGGGCAAGTCACTTAACCCTCCATTGCCCGCCGCATTGAGCCTGCCATGAGTGGGAAAGCGCAGGGGTACAAATGTAACAAAAAAAAAAAAACCATGGAGCGATACAAAGGCATTATAACATCCTCATTTTTGTTTTCCATTCCTTTCCTAATAATACCTAACATTCTATTGCTTTCTTAGCCGCAGCAGCACACTGAGCAGAAGGTTTCAACGTATCATCAACGATGACACCTAGATCCCTTTCTTGGTCCGTGACTCCTAACGTGGAACCTTGCATGACATAGCTATAATTTGGGTTCTTCTTTCCCACATGCATCACTTTGCACTTGCTCACATTAAATGTCATCTGCCATTTAGACGCCCAGTCTCCCAGTCTCGTAAGGTCCTCTTGTAATTTTTCACAATCCTCCCGCGATTTAACGACTTTGAATAACTTTGTGTCATCAGCAAATTTAATTACCTCACTAGCTACTCCCATCTCTAGGTCATTTATAAATATGTTAAAAAGCAGCGGTCCCAGCACAGACCCCTGGGGAACCCCACTAACTACCCGGTGAGTCTGACGTCGGTACCGGGCAAAATGGTAGAGGCTATTATCAAGAATAAAATTACAGAGCATGTACAAAAACATGGGCTGATGAGACAAAGTCAGCATGGATTTAGTGAAGGGAAGTCTTGTCTCACCAATCTACTGCATTTTTTTGAGGGGGTGAACAAACATGTGAACAATGGGGAGCCGGTGGATATTGTGTATCTGGATTTTCAAAAGGCGTTTGACAGAGTGCCTCATGAAAGACTCCTGAGGAAACTGGAGAGTCATGGGATCGGAGGTAGGGTATTACTATGGATTAAGAGCTGGTTGAAAGATAGGAAGCAAAGAGTAGGGTTGAATGGTCAGTATTTTCAATGGAGAAGGGTAGTTAGTGGGGTTCCTCAGGGGTCTGTGCTGGGACCGCTGCTTTTTAACATATTTATAAATGACCTAGAGATGGGGGTTAAATGGTCAGTATTCTCAATGGAGAAGGGTAGTTAGTGGGGTTCCTCAGGGGTCTGTGCTGGGACCGCTGCTTTTTAACATATTTATAAATGACCTAGAGATGAGAGTAACTAGTGAGGTAATTAAATTCGCAGATGACACAAAATTATTCAGGGTCATCAAGTCGCAGGAGGAGTGTGAAAGATTACAGGAGGACCTCGCGAGACTGGGGGATTGGGCGTCCAAGTGGCAGATGAAGATCAATGTTGACAAGTGCAAAGTGATGCATGTGGGTAAGAGGAACCCGAATTACAGCTATGTCATGCAAGGTTCCGTGTTAGGAGTTACGGACCTAGAAAGGGATTTGGGAGTCATCGTTGATAAGACGTTAAAAACATCTGCCCAGTGTGCTGCCGCGGATAAGAAAGCAAACAGAATGTTGAGTATTATTAGGAAAGGGATGGAAAACAAACACGAGGATGTTATAATGCCGTTGTATCGCTCCTTGGTACGACCGCACCTTGAGTATTGTGTCCAATTCTGGTCGCCGCATCTCAAAAAAGATATAAAGGAATTAGAAAAGGTGCAGAGAAGGGCGACAGAAATGATAAAGGGAATGGAACGACTTCCCTATGAGGAAAGGCTGAGAAGGTTAGGGCTCTTCAGCTTGGAGAAAAGGCGGTTGAGGGGTGATATGATAGAAGTCTACAAGATAATGAGCGGAGTAGAGCGGACAGATGTGAAGTGTTTGTTTACACATTCAAACAACAACAAAACCAGGAGACACAAGATGAAGCTAGAATATGGTAGATTTAAAACAAATAGGAGAAAGTTTTACTTTACTCAGCGTGTAGTTAGACGCTGGAACTCGTTGCCAGAGAATGTAGTGACAGCAGCTGGCCTTACTGAATTTAAAGGGGGTTTGGACAGATTCCTGAGGGAAAAGTCCATTGAACATTATTAAATTTTTGGGGGGTGGGGGGTTGCCGGGTTCTTGAAGCCTGGATTGGTCGCTGTCGGAGACAGGATGCTGGGCTTGATGAACCCTTGGTCTTTTCCCAATATGGCGGTGCTTATGTACTTATGTACTTCTCCAATGAGAATACTGACCATTTAACCCTACTCTCTGCTTTCTATCTTTTAACCAGTTTTTAATCCACAATAGAACACTACCTCCTATCCCATGAGTCTAATTTCCTCTGGAGTCTTTTATGAGGTACTTTGTCAAACGCCTTCTGAAAATCCAGATACATAATCAGGCTTATTTTCAAAAGTGATCGCCGGCCATCTTCCAACATTAATCAGGAGATGGCCGGCGATTTCACAAAAGCGGCAAAATCGGTATAATCGAAAGCGGCGTTTTTGACAGCATCGCCGCTTTCCCTTCACCGCGCCGGTGAAAGTTCAAGGGGGCGTGTTGGTGGCGAAGCGAAGGCGGGACATGGGCGGGCATGGGCATGGCTACCAGATGGCCGGCTTTTGCGGATAACGGAAAAAAAAGCGGCATTAAGCAGTATTTTGCCAGATATACTTGGTGCTTTAATTTTCACGACCAAGCCTCAAAAAGGTGCCCCAATTGACCAGATGACCACCAGAGGGAATGGGGGATGACCTCCCCGTACTCTCCCAGTGGTCACCAACCCCCTCTCACACTAAAAAAAAATTTAAAATAAAACACTTTCGGGTGGCATTGATACAGCCATTTGTTTGAAATGCCAGCTAAGGGAAAATACTTTCTATCATACATTTTGGGAATGTAGTAAGGTGCAAAGTTACTGGAGGAGAATGGTAGCATTCCTGTCCTTTATAATGTCAAAAGAGATAACGGGTATCCCATACCAAATAATACTGGATTGCCCGGGAGCTTTCGCAGGTATGTCAGCGGAAAAAATTCTGCTGTGCCGTAAACTCACTCTAGTAGCAAGGAAATGCATCTTACAAGTTTGGACCTCTGAAAATCCGCCTGAATACTGGCATTGGCGCAATCAAGTGCATCAACTAATGGCATGGGAGGCTAGAGAGGCTACTACTACTACTACTACTTAACATTTCTAGAGCACTACTAGGGTTACGCAGCGCTGTACAAAATAAACAAAGAAAGACGGTCCCTGCTCGAAGGAGCTTACAATCTAAAGAATGAAATGTCAAGTTGTGCAGTCTAGATTTCCTGGGTAGAGGTGTAGAGGCTAGGTGCCGAAGGCGACATTGAAGAGGTGGGCTTTAAGCAGAGATTTGAAGATGGGGAGGGAGGGGGCCTGACGTATGGGCTCGGGGAGTTTGTTCCACGCGTGGGGTGAGGCGAGGCAGAAAGGGCGGAGCCTGGAGTTGGCGGTGGTGGAGAAGGGTACTGAAAGGAGGGATTTGTCTTGAGAGCGGAGGTTACGGGTAGGAACGTAAGGGGAGATGAGGGTTGAGAGGTAAGGAGGGGCTGCAGATCGAGTACATTTGTAGGTTAGTAGCAGAAGCTTGAATTAAATGCGGTACCTGATCGGAAGCCAATGAAGTGACTTGAGGAGAGGGGTGATGTGAGTGTATCGGTTCAGGCGGAAGATAAGACGTGCAGCAGAGTTCTGAACGGACTGAAGGGGGGATAGGTGGCTAAGTGGGAGACCAGTGAGGAGTAGGTTGCAGTAGTCAAGGCGAGAGGTAACGAGAGAGTGGATGAGAGTTCGGTGGTGTGCTCAGAGAGGAAAGGGCGGATTTTGCTAATGTTATAGAGGAAGAAGCGACAGGTCTTGGCTAACTGCTGGATGTGCGCAGAGAAGGAGATGGAGGAGTCGAAGATGACACCGAGGTTGCGGGCAGGTGAGACGGGGACGATGAGGGTGTTATCAACTGAGATAGAGAGTGGAGGTAGAGGAGAAGTGGGTTTGGGTGGGAAGACAAGAAGTTCGGTCTTGGCCATGTTCAGTTTCAGGTGGCGGTTGGACATCCAGCCAGCAATGTCGGATAAGCAGGCCGATACTTTGGCCTGGGTTTCCGCAGTGATGTCAGGTGTGGAGAGATAAAGCTGGGTGTCGTCGGCATAAAGATGATACTGGAAGCCATGAGACGAGATCAGGGAGCCCATGGAAGAGGTGTAGATAGAGAAAAGAAGGGGTCCAAGGACAGAACCCTGAGGGACTCCAGCAGAGAGCGGGATAGGGGTGGAGGAAGAGCCATGAGAGTGTACTCTGAAGGTACGATGGGAGAGATAAGAGGAGAACCAGGAGAGGACAGCACCCTGGAACCCAAAAGAGGACAGTGTGTCAAGAAGTAAGTTGTGATTGACAGTGTCAAAAGCGGCGGATAGGTCGAGGAGAATGAGGATGGAGTAATGACCTTTGGATTTGGCGAGGAACAGGTCATTACAGACTTTAGATAATGCCGTTTCTGTCGAGTGAAGTGGGCGAAAGCCAGATTGAAGCGGATCAAGGATGGTATGAGAGGCGAGAAAATCAATGCAACGGCTTTGAACGGCGCGTTCAAGTATTTTGGAGAGGAAGGGTAGGAGGGAGATGGGGCGGTAGTTGGAGGGACACGTAGGGTCAAGTGAAGGTTTTTTGAGGAGAGGTGTGACAACAGCATGCTTGAAGGTGTCAGGGACAGTCGCGGTGGAGAGAGAGAGGTTGAGGATATGACAGATGGGAGGGGTGATAGTAGGAGAGATGGTGATAAGTAAGTTGGTGGGGATGGGGTCTGAGGAACAGGTGGTAGATTTTGAGGAGGAGAGAAGATGGGCGGTTTCCTCTTCAGTGATAATAGGAAAGGAGGAGAAGGAGGCCTGGGTTGATTGGTTGAGGGAGTGGGTGATAGGAAGAAGAGGAGGAGAAGGTTTAGTGGTGAATTCGAGGTTGATCTTCTGGACCTTGTTGCGGAAGTAGTCAGCTAGTGATTGAGGAGAGAGTGAGGGGAAGGGTGGGAGCGGAGGGCACTTTGAGGAGGGAGTTGAGGGTGGCGAAGAGACGACGAGGGTTAGAGCTGAGGGAGTTAGTCAAGTGAGTGTAGTAGTCCTGTTTGGCAAGGAATAGGGAGGACTGGAAGGAGGATAGCATGAATTTGTAGTGAATGAAGTCAGTATGGGTGCGAGATTTCCCCCATAGGCGTTCAGCCGATCGGGAGCAGGAGCGAAGGTAACGGGTGCAAGGGTTAAGCCAGGGCTGGGGATTAGTGCGCCTTGTGGGACGGGAAACAGACGGTGCAAGGGTGTCTAGGGCGGAGGAGAGAGTGGCATCGTACTTGGAAACAGCTTTGTCGACGGACTCGGAGGTCGTGATGGACGGGAGGAGATCGGAGATACTAGCGGATAAGGTGGGGGGGTCAACAGCCTGGAGATTCCTGGAGGTCGTGGTTAGTGTTGGGCGGGACTGATGGGGAGGGTGATGAAGTGTGAATGTGATCAGGTGATGGTCAGAAATGGGAAGAGTAGAGACGCAGAGATTAGAGGGTGAGCAGGTAGAGGAGAGGACGAGATCAAGACAGTGTCCACATTTGTGAGTAGGGGTGGTGGAGCTCAGTTGGAGGTTGAAGGAGGAAGTTAGGGTGAGGAATTGAGAAGCGTATGAGTCGGTTGGGTTATCAGTGTGTATGTTGAAGTCACCAAGAATGAGGGATGGGGATGAGGGCTCCAGAAAAACGGAGAGCCAGGCATCGAAATCAGTAAGGAAGGAAGGAAGGGAGGGACTTATCAGGGGGGCGGTAGATGACTGCAACTCGGAGAGGTAGCGGGTAGAATAGACAGATGGAATGGACTTCAAAGGATGAGAAGCAGTGAGACTGTGGTAGGAGGAGGGGTTGAAAGCTGCAGGAGGGCGAGAGGCTCATGCCGACGTAAACAAAGATTTCTAAAAATATGGGGTAGTTTGCTGGAAACTTTAACACAGAGAGGCAGGAGCCTCATTCTCAACACGTTATGAACAAGATACTAAATGTAGACCATGTAAAGAAGCAATATATGGAGACTATACACACACATATAGATACATTAGCTAGATGCGGGGGAGGGGGGTTGGGGGAGGATGAAGGGTAGGTGGGGGGGAACAGGGTAAGAGGATCTAGGAGTCATTGGAAAGTAGTATATAACCGTATTATCGTATCACTAGTATATAGGATGTGGCAGATAGATATTAACAATCATTTGATGTGTTTCTTTGTCAATAAAAGTTTCAACAACAGAAGAGGATGGTGGGATTTATAAAGTGGTGGGGAAAGATTGATGATGGATTGTAAAAATTTTGGATGGCTGAGTTTAGTCTTCTGTTAGAATACTTGTATTTTACTATATTAGCTGGAAGTGTTTGAGCTATTTATGTTTGCTGAACTGTCATCAATAAAAAAGTTGAAAACTAAAAAATAAAACACTTTTTTGCCAGCCTCTATGCCAGCCTCAAATGTCATACCCAGCTCCCTGACAGCAGTATGCAAGTCCCTGGAGCAGTTTTTAATGGGTGCAGTGCACTTCAGGCAGGCAGACCCAGGTCCATCCCCCCCCCCCCCCCCACCTGTTACACATGTGGTGCTAAGTGTTGAGCCCTCCACACCCCCCAAAGCCCACTGTACCCACATGTAAGTGCCCCCCTTCACCCATAAGGGCTATGGTAAGGGTGTAGAGTTGTGGGGAGTGGGTTTTGGGGGGGATTTGGGGGGGGGGGCTCAGCACCCAAGGTAAGGGAACTATGCACCTGGGAGGTATTTGTATATTATTTTAAAATTTTTAGAAGTGCTCCCTAGGGTGCCCGGTTGGTGTCTTGGCATGTCAGGGGGAACAGTCCACTACAAATGCTGGCTCCTCCCATGACCAAATGCCTTGGATTTTGCCGGGTTTGAGATGGCCGGCATTTTTTTCCATTATCGCTGAAAAACAAAACCAGCGATCTCAAACCCGGCAAACTGGCATTTGGCTGAGCTAAACCGTATTATCGAAAGAAAAGATGGCCATCCATCTTTTTCGAAAATACGGTTCTGACCAGCTGTTGTGCCGCCGCCAAAATAGATCGCCGGCGACCTATTTCGCCGGCGACGTTTGATTATGCCCCTCAATATCAACCGGCTCACCTTTATCCACATGTTTGTTCACCCCTTCAAAGAAATGTAGTAGATTGGTGAGGAAAGATTTCCTTCACTAAATCCATGTTGACATTGTCTCATTAATCCATGCTTTTGAATATGCTCTGTAATTTTGTTCTTTATAATAGTCTCTACCATTTTGCCCGGCACCGACGTCAGACTCACCGGTCTATAATTTCCCAGATCTCCTCTGGAACCTTTTTCAAGAATCGGCGTTACATTGGCCACCCTCCAGTCTTCTGGTACCACACTCGATTTTAAAGATAAATTACATATTTCTAACAATAGCTCTGCAAGCTCATTTTTCAGTTCTATCAGTACTCTGGAATGAATACCATCCGGTCCAGGAGATTTGCTACTCTTCAGTTTGTAGAACTGCCCCATTACATCCTCCAGGTTTACAGAGAATTCATTAAGTTTCTCCGACTCGTCAGCTTCGAATACCATTTCCGGCACCGGTATCACTCCCAAATCTTCCTCGGTGAAGACCGAAGCAAAGAATTCAATTAATCTCTCCACTACAGTTTTGTCTTCCCTGATCACCCCTTTTACTCCTTGGTCATCTAGCGGTCCAACCGATTCTTTTGCCGGCTTCCTGCTTTTAATATACCTAAAAAAAAATTTACTATGTGCTTTTGCCTCCAACACAATCTTTTTTTCGAAGTCCTTCTTAGCCTTTCTTATCAGCACTTTGCATTTGACTTGACATTCCTTATGCTGTTTCTTATTATTTTCCATCGGTTCCTTCTTCCATTTTCTGAAGGATTTTCTTTTAGCTCTAATAGCTTCCTTCACCTCACTTTTTAACCACGCCGGCTGTCGTTTGGTCTTCCGTCCTCCTTTTTTAATACGCGGAATATATTTGGCCTTTGCTTCCAGGATGGTGTTTTTGAACAGCATCCACGCTCCTAAACAGCACCCATGATCCCTAGTGGTAGTCTTGCAGTATTGCCATTAGGAATCAAGCTTCTACTAGGGGCCTTAGATGGCAGCTCAACCATTTGTGGTAGTAATGCAAGACCCCCCCCCCCCCCCCCCCATCCCTGTACTTAAAATAAGATTCACAGCCTTGTTCAAATACCATACCAATGAAGAATAGCCATTAGTAAACAATTAAGGATGGGCTGCCATTTGCAATGATATAATGTCAACAATATATTCTTTGTCATCGTATATAATAATTCCCACACACCCACCCCCAACTCTCACCCACTCCTGGCCTGATCTCGGAATTATTGGGCCTTGAACGAATTAGGAGGCTACAAAAATAATTAGGGCATCTCTATAGCCAGTAATTAGCTCTTAGAAATACAATCTATTTAGATCCATAGAGGGGGACCTACTAATAACATTAAAACAATAATAATAATAATAAGTAAAAACTAAATATTAGCATAGCATATAACTAGAAATCTTAGGGGACTTTAGTTTATATATTTCTACTCTATTAGCAACTTAATTAAGAAATCACCAATAATAAGATGCAGGCAGCAGTCCAGCAGCGAGATGGGAAATATCCAGGCTCTTGCACTGAATGTCACATGTTTGATTATCTTCCAGTTGGTGAGAAGTCATATGTGTGTATTCAGTGCAAAGAGCTCCTAGCACTCAGGGAATGGGTACGATCTCTGGAGACTAGAATAGCAGACCTGGCGGAGCTGAGGCAAACAGAGAGGTTTATAGAGGAGGCCTACAGGGACATAATAGAAAAGTCCCACCTCCAGTCTGGCAACCTCTGTACTGCCACAGAGAAGAAACATCTCCTGAAGGGAAAGCATCACTGTAGAGAGGCAGGAAGTGATTCTGTAGCCAGGACCTTCCCTCCAGGGGATGCAACATCCTCTTGCTTTGAGGATGAGTCTCCATGGGCTTCTGCCCAGGAGGGAAGGATTAGGACTGCCATTCTAGTTGGAGATTTGATCATTAGGAATGTAGATAGCTGGGTGGCTGGGGGACATGAAGAATGCTTTGTCACTTGCCTGCTTGGTGTGAAGGTGGCAGACCTCACACAACATCTAGATAAGATTTTAGACAGTGCTGGGGAGGAGCCTGCTGTCTTGGTTCATGTGGGTACCAATAGCATAGGAAAATGTGGGAGGGAGATTCTGGAAGTCAAATTTAGGCTCTTAGGTAAAAAGCTCAAATCCAGAACCTCCAGGGTAGCATCTTCATAAGAGCTCCCTGTTCGACGTGTGCTCGTGTCAAAGGAGCGCATATGAGGAGCATGACCTGTTCCTTTGTATGCTCTTTCATATGCACCTGAGTTCGGGCCAGTATGCCCAAGATATTCTCTATTTTACACTATCATCATCTTTTTATCTCTATTATGCAGATACCTTTGTTTACCATTATGTGCCTCTCCTTACCGATCCCGGTGCTCTGGTGTCACCGAATGCCACCTCAACATCTGCCTTCTCACTTTCCCAAGGTACGTCGACTTGTAAATATTCCTCTACACACTGCTTTCCCCTCACCTACAGTACCCTCTATACAGTTATTTGCAGGACTATTGAATTGCTGCTCTGCTCGTGTCACGTTTACAAAGCTGGAAACTGGGTTTGTGAGCCCTTGGGCCACTGCCAAGGAGGGGCAGTGGCAGGCAAAACCACCCCACGCTAGAGACAGGGCAGATCTCTGACAAACAGTTAGGCTTCACCTGCACCTGGCCACTTTCCACCAAGAGTTGAGCTCAAGGCTTCAGGTGGCCGGCAGGACTTACTGGACAGGGCAGGACTGGCTAACAGCTAGGCAGCACAGGGACAGCAAGGCAGGGAAAGGATAGGCTAAAGGACAGGACTGAAAGCTGCGAGCAGCCACTGAAACAGGGAACAAACACAGCTAGACAGGAGACTGAACTGAAAGCTGCAAGCAGCCACTGAAGCAGGGAACAAACACAGATAAACCCAGAACTAGACAAAGACATACAACCAAGACACAAGACTGGGAAACAAGCAATACAGTAAACAAGCAATACCCTAAACTAAACATAGACTAACTAGAACAGGCAAGACTTCAGGCAAGAACAAGAGCAAGGAAACAAACTCAGGCTGAAGTGCAACAAGCACCAACATACCAGGGCCTTAGACGCAATGCAAAGGCAAAGCAGCAAGGTTTCAGAATGGCTAATAAGCCCAGCAGCACCTGGAGCTCAGCTGCAACCATCACCAGGAAACTACGGGTGCTGTGTAGGTTCAATCCAAGCAAGCAAGTCTGGCAGCCCGGAAGATCCGGACCGGACTGGGCTGAAATCTGGAACGGGTGATGGTCCACAGCAGCCACTGGTTCTGGCCACCAGAGGGCGAGGTGAGCACAGACGTAACAGCTCGTCACAAATATTCACTAATCTCTGATCTATTAGTTCTTATAAGCTAAATATACTCTGTCTCACTGAAACCTGGTTAATGGACACCAAAGCTGCTTATTTTAACCAAGCGACTCCACCTGGATACCATTACCTACTATCTAACTGTCCAATCTATAGAAGAGGAGGAATAGATGTTTTTTACTGGAACAATCTTACAATTTCTAATTTCTCAGCATCTTCTAATCCATTACTTGAATCACTCAGTTTTCACATCAGTACCTCCCCCCAGGGCCGTGCCAATGCAGTAAGCAGGGTAAGCAAGGCAAGGGGGCGCCTGCCTTCGAGGGGCACTGCTGCCCTGCCATCCGCTCACTTGCAAAACCTTTTACCTGAAGTTACCATTTTCCTATCTTCCCTGCCCTTCTTTTCATGGCAAACCGGAAGTGAAAGCAACGCAGCAGTATTCACTGAGGCAGGCAGGCAGGAAGCCAGGCAGGCAGGCTCTTCAAGTTGTTTGAGAGAATGCAACCAGATTGCTATATATGCTTTGGTTTGGGGATAACTCCTCACTCAGGGTGAGCTTCAGAGCTTCAACAGCATTCAAATTAAAGAGAACCTGAAATTTTAAAAGTGCTAAAAATAAGTTTTAAAAGTATTTGCATTAAATCTAATTGCAGAATTCAGGTGCTGGGAGTCTGTACTTGGTTGTCATATGCTCAGATTTGTTTAAATCATATGCAAATTAGTCCGTTTTTGGGAGGTTCTCATTTGCATATTTATGGATAAAAAATGATGGAATGTTTACAGCCTTAATGTTAGGTCATGGCTCTGATCAAAAGTGTGGAGTTTGATCCAAAAAGGAAGGGTTTATCTAGTGTTTTTTACTAAAAATTCCCATGAGTGTCTGTATGTTAATCTGCATTCAAATAGAGCTCTCTGATTGGATGATCAGCTTCTGTTAGAAATCTGCCAGGAAGGGAACAGAGTGAGACAGCAATTGACCGCTGGTTTGCCCAAGAGAGACATGCAGCTGTGAGTTCCTGTGTGTGTTGACTGAAATTATAAAAGAGTGCCTGATTATGTGGTAAATGAGAAAATAGGAATGAAAAGAGGTTAGTGGAGATTGAAGTTTCTCTAGTGAGAAAAGGATCTGAATATTTCAGGATTACTTGAAGTTTATGAAGAATAAGTACATAAGTACATAAGTAGTGCCATACTGGGAAAGACCAAAGGTCCATCTAGCCCAGCATCCTGTCACCGACAGTGGCCAATCCAGGTCAAGGGCACCTGGCATGCTCCCCAAACGTAAAAACATTCCAGACAAGTTATACCTAAAAATGCGGAATTTTTCCAAGTCCATTTAATAGCGGTCTATGGACTTGTCCTTTAGGAATCTATCTAACCCCTTTTTAAACTCCGTCAAGCTAACCGCCCGTACCACGTTCTCCGGCAACGAATTCCAGAGTCTAATTACACGTTGGGTGAAGAAAAATTTTCTCCGATTTGTTTTAAATTTACCACACTGTAGCTTCAACTCATGCCCTCTAGTCCTAGTATTTTTGGATAGCGTGAACAGTCGCTTCACATCCACCCGATCCATTCCACTCATTATTTTATACACTTCTATCATATCTCCCCTCAGCCGTCTCTTCTCCAAGCTGAAAAGCCCTAGCCTTCTCAGCCTCTCTTCATAGGAAAGTTGTCCCATCCCCACTATCATTTTCGTCGCCCTTCGCTGTACCTTTTCCAATTCTACTATATCTTTTTTGAGATACGGAGACCAGTACTGAACACAATACTCCAGGTGCGGTCACACCATGGAGCGATACAACGGCATTATAACATCCGCACACCTGGACTCCATACCCTTCCTAATAACACCCAACATTCTATTCGCTTTCCTAGCCGCAGCAGCACACTGAGCAGAAGGTTTAAACACATCTTGTCAACAAGGAGCAGGGCTATGTGGTGGCAGGGTTAGGTGGGGGCAGGGCTAGGTCAAACGGGGGGGAGGGGGCACTGAACTGGTCTGCACAGGGCTCCACACTTGCTAAGACCGGCCATGCCACATATGAAGACAGCCTGAGACACACCGTGGTGAAACTCCTCCCCCACCTCCCTCCTCCCCCTGGCCCCAACTTGTATAACACAGTGTAGTGCAGCACAACAGATATCCCAACATCATAATGGACAACCTACCTGAGCCCTCAGGCTGGGCCGAGGTGTCAAGGGACCTGATCCCGTGGATGCCCTCCTGGGGTAGGAGGGCGTGGACCATCAGCTCCATTGGGGTGAGGTTGGCTGTGTCATGTGATGAGGGATTGGCCCCATCCTTCCTCCTCACATCCCTCCTCAGCTTGCGCCACTTGCGCTTGCAGTCCTCCACGTCCCTTGCACAGTGGAAGTGCATTCAGCCTGTCACGTACCGCATCCCATTCCCGCTGCTTGGTGGTCGCAGCCAGTCTCTGCCCTGTGGGAGCAAACAGGTTGATGTGCCGTTGCTCTATCTCCTGCACCAGGAGCTCCACCTCGACATCAGAAAAATTACCCTTCCGGGTTGGGGGCTGGCATTGCGGCATTGTACCAATGGGGTTTCGAAAATACGGAGTGGGCGTTTATATCGTCGCCAGGAACGCCCATTTTGGACGGGGGATAGGCGTGTCTGATAAGGGCGCTTTAATTTCGATTATACACACAATTCCTAAACGTGCCCAGCTGAGATAGCGATTTGGAGCGCGTGAGTTCAATTATGGGTAGATAACTACGGGCGTCCCCACCTGCCTTCCCCTTCTTGATTGCCATTTAAACCGTGATTTTATGCGCTGGGACTTTGCCAGTTCTGATTCACGTGAGTTCACACGTTTTACCCTCACTTATATTAAGGTTTGTGTTTGGCAAGGTATGCTTCGGTACACCTGTGTATTTTGGGGGGTTGTTATTATGGTTGCCCTCAGCCGACAACGCTTCCATTTCCATCCTTTGGGCCTCTTCCTGTCTCCCATTCTCTATGCCTGGTTGTAGCAGGCAGTCTGTGGGAGCTAAGAAATTGCTACAATCGCACCAAATCAAGCACCCCTCAGTAAGGGTCATTTCACTGAGGCAGATGTCCAGCTAATGTTCCAGAAGATAGAAGGCGCACTACACATTTTTGAAACAGACGTTCATGGTAAGCTCTTGTTTCTCTGTCATCTCTTCTCATCATCAAGGAGTGTGCATTCATTGTATGTAGTCTGCAGTCATCTCTTAGCTCTCTTTTTACCAGGTTACTGTGCACTGGTTGGAGGCCATCAGCTCCATACTGTGTGATTCTGCCAGGTCCTCAATGCTGGGGGCCAGCTGTTGCAGCTGCTGTATTGGTTTGTGTGCTGAACCCCAGTCATGAAATGGCCACCCAGGAGGGAGGGGGGGGGGGGGAACAATATAGGCAATTCATGTTTTTAGCACAGTATTGAACACAGTCCTACAATCCTCCATAGTTTTTTTTTTTTGTTACATTTGTACCCCACGCTTTCCCACTCATGGCAGGCTCAATGCGGCTTACATGGGACAATGAAGGGTTAAGTGACTTGCCCAGAGTCACAAGGATCTGCCTGTGCCTGAAGTGGGAATTGAACTCAGTTCCTCAGTTCCCCAGGACCAAAGTCCACCACCCCTAACCACTAGGCCACTCCTCCACAACATTTCTAACATGTAGGCTGCAAACTAGTTTCACGGTGGCCACAGGTACTGCCTACTGAGCCCTTAAGACATGGTGAGGGAGAGAGTTTGTGGTTACAGGTCCAAACCCAAATTACCTGCAGGTAGCTACAACCCAGTGACTGCCGTGGCCTAGTGGTTAGATCACCAGCCTTGTAATCATAAGGTTGCAGGTTCAATTCCCACTCCTGCCCCTTGTGATCTAGAGTAAGCCACTTAACCCTCCATTGTCTCAGGTACAAACTTACAATCCTCCTGGAACAGGGAAAGACCTGGAATGTAGGTCACCTTGACCTACTACTGAAAAAGGTGTGAGCGAACACCATATTTATTTGTGCCTTTCTGTAACTCTTGTATTATATTGCAACTGTGATGCAGTAAGCCTCCATCTAATGGTTTTCCCATTGTTTTCCCTTTTCTCCTCAGCACTATATACCATTGCAGATGCATAGAATGTGAAAAGATGAGGCAGCTGTTTGTAGGTCCTTGGTGGCCCCCCCCCCCCCCCCCCCCCCCCCCACTAATTTGGTATGGTTGTGGGTAAGGGTGTCTGGTGATCACACTGAGAAAGCATCATGTATGTGCTACCTAGGGTTATGTGCAAGAGTGTACTTGGCAGATCACAAGTGCTAGACAACAAATCTATTATTAATGCCACTCTGTGCTGTGGGGCTGTATGGTAAGGGGGAGGGAGAGAGGCTGGATGGCCATTTGTGTCCCTCAACAGTAAATAGCCATCCAGCCTCCGCGGCCCACCCCCCTGCACATATGGCCATGGAGGTTCGAATGAACAGGTGGGCTTCTGTATGGGCACCATTATCACAGACATGCATCAACTTTCTCATTCACACTTCACATTTCATGCAATGCATATTGCTGCCTCCTCTCACATCAACAGCACCATTTGATTATATGTAATGCACAATGCACACACTGTTAGATTAAATGTGAAAAAATATTTTTTATGTGCAAACCCCAACATATTCCCCCCCACCCCACCCCTACAAATTCCCCCCCACACACAAAAATTCCCCAACACCCCTACATATCCCCCCAACCCTCCCCCCCAACATCCCCCCTCCAAAAAACCAAACAAATCACTCAACACCCCCCTCTCAAAATACAAACAATCACCCCCTTCCCCCCCCCCCCCCAAGTCTAGGACGGGTGGCCATGGCCTCTTATCAAGGCCCTCTGTAGCAGGGTAATGAGCAGCAGCAGGACCACCCTCAGTGGGCCCTGGAGCTGCTCATTACCCTGCCTAATGGTTCTTAGCTCCTGCAGCACCTGGTTCTGGCCATCTACCAGGTGCTGCAGGAGGCGCAGAACTGCCGCTGGGCCAAGGGCTGGAGGTGGCCCAGGGGATGGAGAGGCCTCAGATGGAGGTGGCCCAGGGGCTGGAGCTGGCCCAGGGGATGGAGATGGCCGAGGGGAGGGAGATGTTTGAAATGATGATGGAGCTGCAGGTGGGGAGGAGTCCTCTATAATGTCCTCATCAATGATGAGGACCCCCTCCTCCGAATCCGACTCCTCATCATGGGCCTCCTCGGCCGGCTCCTCCTCCTCCTCCTCTTGTTGGTAGCCCTGCTGGGCTGACTCCTCCTCCTCCTCCAGGTGCCCCTCCTGGCCTGGCTCCTCCTCCTCCAGGTGGCCCTTCTCATCTGCCTGCTCCTCCTGCTGGTGCTGGAGCCCTGTGTATGTAAACAGAGTATGGATGAGATCAGCACATGCAACATGGCTTGCATAGTGCAGTAGCTGGGTGGCCTGAGCCAGGGGATGGGGGAAGGTGTGAGGAGGCGTGGCCTATACCCATGGGGGACTGAGATGCATCAGATGACATGACAGGGAACCCTGGAAGCTGCACTGACACAAAACACACAGGACATGTTGGCAGACCACACTCATTGGTGACCAGCATGTTTGCATTGTGAGATGTGACGAGGGTTTGGTGACCTGTTTTTGTTGTTTTTAATGGGGGGGGGGGGGGGGGCGCGGTGGGAAGGGTGTTTAGCACATTACTTTTATGTGAGGGAGGCCATGACATCCAGTAAAAGTAGGGCCTCAGTCAGGTCTACCAGGACACACTATCCACCCACCCCAGAAAGGGGGAGAGTAAAGTGAGGCATGTCATCTCATTCATCTCGGGGGGGGGGGGGGGGGGGGGGATGGTCGTTGGAAGTTGCAGCCACAGTCATGGGAGGGCACCTGCAACCTGCATCCTTGATCTGGTACAGATATGTTATTACTTAGTAGTTGGCTATTAGCCACATGGAAATTGATATTGTACAGGACATTTGCATTATTCAATAAATATATTTACAAATCAGTACAGGTGTCCTGTTTTTAAATACTTACGGCGAGCCCTGAGGTGCCATCGCACTGCCCAGATGAGCTCTGGCCTCTCCCGCCTCACACGGTGGTACCTCCTCCTCAGGGACTCCAGGTCCCTGTGAACCCCGAAGCGTCTGTAAGATATAAGTTTGTAGAGCAGGAGTCAGGGCATGGTCCTTCTTGCCCTCTGCACACACATTCATTTGTTATTCAAATAGCAGAGAGGGTCAACACTGTTGGGGGGGGGGAACCACCTCCATTGGTACAGATTCATAGGAGCCACCTTTTTAAAATTTTGGGGGTGCTACCCCCAGTGGAGATCACCCCTCCCTGGATACATACAAGGAATTTATTCTATATTGGGGGTGCTCAAGCATCCACAGCAGCCACCGAGTTGGCTCCTATGCAGATGATGCCATAGAGGTGGCCATGAGGCCAGAAAGTACCGTTTGTATGCATTATAATTTATGCTTGTAAAACTACTTTATATGTGTTATCATTACCATGTTATCAAGTATGCTATACGTTTAATTGGTATAATGTTTCCACTATTCCACTGATTTTATTAGTGATTGTGCATGTACCCATATTACTCATTATCCTTGCATGCACACTCCAGTTACTGGTTACATTGATGACGGAGCTGTTATATGTGTAGGTACAGGAGGGGGGGGGCAAACACTTACCTTTCAAGCCTGTCCCTGATGCGGAACCAGGCTCTCATGGCCTGGAGCCTGGGGGACAGGTGGTGGTGCTGGATGAACAGCCTGTGGCGGTGCCTAAGGCACAGCCGCACCAGCAGCAGGCTCTCTGCGTGGCTGAAGTTTGGCTCACGTCGGTGCGCCATTTTTTCAGTGAGTGAGAGAATAGGTGTTGGAAAACAAGTGCCTTATATGGACGTCCTTGTGTGACGGACGTCGTTTCGTGCACAGCTCCATATATGGATTACCATCCCATATATGGCCCTATCAGCACGTGGATGCCGTCGTAAGCATAGACGTCTTTGACTTGCATGCCTGGTTGTTATGCGTGCGGAACTTGCCTTATATAGATGAGTATGAAGCACCCGACCCTTTTCACATATACACAATATGCATATAGCTGCATGTTCAGTAGGTGTACAGTGCATGCAGTTCCGGACATCCAGATAGGGCACATATGAGGAATATTCGGTGGAGCAGCATGATCTTTCTGTAGTTGACGCGTATAAACGCCCCTCATATTTTCCCTACCTGGATGTCCAGAACAGCATGTACTGTACTTGCGGTACACCTATGTACATTCTTTTACACACTTTCTGATTTGGTCGTTTGCACCTGCGATAATCGAACGTGTTAGGGTGCCCTATTTAGTCACGCTTATGCGCTCCTCATTTGGTCGTTTTGCAACAGGGATAATCGATTTCCGAAAAACGCCCATACTATTTTTCGATTATACATGCCTGATTTTGGACGTTTTCGTAAGGACGTCCTAATGCGTACTTGGACGACCTTTCGATTATGCCCCTCCACGTGATCTAAACAAAGTTACACCGACCTCCCTATTATCCAATTCCCGTCTAGACTTGGATTTATTTTAATTCTCTCTTCCACAACAAATTCAGTCCTGGAATAATGAACTTGCTGTAGCACTAAATACCATGGCTCCTTTACATCCTATAAAATCCTCTTCTCATGCAAGACCATCTAACCCATGGTATACTATCACTCTTCAATAACACAAATGCCAACTTTGGCAAGCAGAAAGAAAATGGTGACGCAATCCTTTTCCCATGACGTTATCCATTTATAGGAGTACAGCTAACTCCTATAAACTGGAGATAATTTCAGCCAAAAAAAACTTATTACACTGCTGTAACCTGTATCCTATTTTACAGACTTCCATCTATCTGGAACAATAACCAATCCACCTTCATGGGCTTTATATCAAACGCCTGCACCAATAATTCCAATGTATTATTATTTGGGGATTTGAATCTACATTTAGAGGATCCAAACTCTGCTCACACTCAAGAATGGAAGGATCTTCTTCATCTTTGTAACTTTGACCTCCCTCCTACACAACCTACCCACAACAAAGGTCACTCGCTTAACATCATTGCTTACAAATTCACTACGAGCCATAACATCTACATTTCTGATATCAAATGGTCTGCCACCCCCTGGTCGGATCATCATAAAGTGACACTTTCCCTTCATTGGCAGAAAAAGGGCCAGCCTATAAAGCAAGATCCTGTAACAATCATCAATATAGGTTGGATTGACAAGGAAAGGTTTTGGCAACAAATATACAATGACAACTGGTCTACACAACCCAAATCAAATTACTTCCTCACTGAATGGGACAACAGATGCAAAATTATACTGGATGAAATAGCCCCATTACATACAAAAACTTTATGTAGACGCAACCCATCACCATGGTTTAACAAACTAATGAAAACCCTAAAATCACAAACCAGGAAACTAGAAAAAGCATGGAGTAAATCAAAAGACAACCTCACCTACAACGCATGGAATCAATCACACAGGAACTACAAAAATGCCATTAAATGAGCCAAAAGATCCTATTACACACAAACAATTATAACCAGCGGCTCTGACATAAAAAAACAATATCAATTCATAAAGAATCTTCTTAACACCAACACAATTACATCATCATCTTCAAGCTGCCCTTCTGCTAACCAGCTGGCCAAGAACTTCAACAACACAATTACCAATCTTTGCTGTACGATTCCCCAGGACTGTGCAAATATTGATTCCTTTCTTTACGAATTGGACCCCTGCAGAGACAAAATTCCAGCCGATCGCTCATGGACAAATTTCACCCTCCTCACCACCAAAGAAGTTTCTATGGCGATCACCAAACTTTCCAAATCTCACTGCCATCTCGACCCATGTCCCAACTACCTAATGAAAGATGCCCCAGAACGCTTTATCATGGATCTCACCTCCCACCTAAATTTCCTGCTACAGCAAGGTTTATTCCCTACTGGACATGGCAACATACTACTTACACAAATTTCTAAAAATCCCAAGAAACAAGCGAGTGATGTCACCAACTACTGCCCTGTCGCCTCCATTCCTCTACTAATTAAATTGATGGAAAATAGGGTGACCTCTCAATTCAATGATTATATACAAAAATTCTCCATTCTACATGAGTTGCAATCGGGTTTCCGCCCATCCCATAGTACTGAAACTGTCCTGCTCACTCTAATATCCAAATTCAAGCAAGAAATTTCATTTGGAAATAACATCCTCCTTCTACAATTTGATTTATCTAGTGCATTTGATATGGTAAATCATAATACTATAACCAAAGTACTGGAAAAACTTGGAATCGGTGGAAATATCATTAATTGGATAAAAGGCTTCATCACCTTACGATCTTACCAAGTTGAATCATCCTCAACTATCTCATCTCCCTGGACACCAAATTGCGGTGTACCTCAAGGATCCCCTTTATCGCCGATACTCTTCAATCTTATGATGATCCCACTTGCCAAAGCTCTATTCAGACATGGTCTCAACCCTTTTGTTTATGCTGATGGCGCCACCATATTCATTCCCTTCAAATCTAATCTTACTGAGATCTCTGACAAAATATCCACAGGCGTGAACATCTTGACCTCTTGTGCCAATGCCTTTTAAGATGAAATTGAACAAAGAAAAAACACAGAGCCTTATCCTCTCATCTCAACACTCTGCGCCCCTCTATTCTTATAACCTCAGACATCACAATCCCCATTTCCGACAACCTGAAAATTCTTGGAGTGAAACTAGACAACCACCTTTCACTTGAAAATCACGCTATATCCACCACAAAGAAAATGTTCAATATGATGTGGATACTGAAAAGCGTAAAACCCCCTGAAAACTTTCCGGAATTTGGTGCAATCCACGGTACACCCATGTCGACTACTGTAATAGCATTTTCTTAGGTTGCAGGGCCCATATCCTGAAAAAACTTCAGACCGCCCAAAATACAGCAGCGAGACTCATTTTTGGCAAATCACGTTTTGAGTGCCTAACCCCTCTTTGTGTAAAACTTCACTGGCTCCCTATCAAAGAGCGAATCAACTTCAAGATCCACGATGAATCTCCAGACTATATGCTTAATCTGATTGACCTTCCTACCAGAAACATGTCTGAATCTTCGTGAAATTACCTCAATCTGCATTACCCCAATTGCAAAGGAATCAAATGCAAATCCTATTATGGATCTAACTTCTCCTTCCTAGGCAGCCAACTCTGGAATGCCATCCCCAGATCTATCCGATCTATCCATGACTACCTACCCTTTCAGAAAGCACTAAAAACCCATTTATTCAACAAACCTATCCACATGACCCTGATTAATCTTATGAATCCATCTACCTATCACACACCCATATGATAACGACATTGATCCAGCTTATAATTGAAAAAGAAAAACGCCTATATTGAGACCCAAATCGGGAGATAGACGTTTATCTCACAAAAACGAATAAAGCGGTATAATCGAAAGTCGAATTTGGACGTTTTCAGCTGCACTCCGTCGCGGATGCGGACAAAGTTGATGGGGGCGTGTCGAAGGCGTGGTGAAGGCGGAACTGGGGCGTGGTTATCGGGCGATCAGAGATGGGCGCCTTTCGCCGATAATGGAAGAAAAATATGCGTTTTTAGCGAGAATTTAGGGCACTTTTCCTGGACCCTGTTTTTCCACGAATAAGGCCCCAAAAAGTGCCCTAAATTACCAGATGACCACTGGAGGGAATCGGGGATGACCTCCCCTGACTCCCCCAGTGGTCACAAACCCCCTCCCACCACAAAATATGCCGTTTCACAACTTTTTATTTTCACCCTCAAATGTCATACCCACCTCCCTGGCAGCAGTATGCAGGTCACTGGAGCAGTTATTAGGGGGTGCAGTGGACTTCAGGCAGGTGGACCCAGGTCCATCCCCCCTCCACCTGTTACACTTGTGCTGGTAAATGGGAGCCCTCCAAACCGCCCTCCAAACCCACTGTACCCACATGTAGGTGCCCCCCTTCACCCCTTAGGGCTATAGTAATGGTGTAGACTTGTGGGCGGTGGGTTTTGAGGGGGATTTGGGGGGCTCAACACCCAAGGGAAGGGTGCTATGCACCTGGGAGCTCTTTTACCTTTTTTTTTGTTTTTGTAAAAGTGCCCCCTAGGGTGCCCGGTTGGTGTCCTGGCATGTGAGGGGGACCAGTGCACTACGACTCCTGTCCCCTCCCATGAACAAATGCCTTGGATTTATTCGTTTTTGAGCTGGGCACTTTCATTTTCCATTATCACTGAAAAACAAAAACGCCCAGCTTACAAATTGTCGAATAAAACATGGACGTCTATTTTTTTTCGAAAATACGGTTCGGTCCGCCCCTTCACAGACCCGTTCTCGGAGATAAACGCCCATGGAGATAGACGTTTTTGTTCAATTATGCCCCTCCATATCTCCTACTCTGCTCCCCTCCATTGCCTATCCCTACCTACTCATCTCTCCTATTATTCTGGTATACTTAATTTTTACCCTTTCTAACAATATTCTGTATTCCTGTTACTATGTAAGCCGCATTGAGCCTGCTTTGAGTGGGAAAGCGCAGGATACAAATGTAATAAATAAATAAATAACCAAAGCACCCAACACCTCCATTCTCTATAGAACTTTACGTAAGCTTACTACTTATAGATCCACTACAATATCCTCACAATTATCCTCTGCACAAGCGTTAGCTACCCCCTTTATGAACAAAATTTCTAAATTATAAACTAATTTTCTTGCTTCATTCCTCTCATCAACCTCATCAGAAAAGACTAACCTAGCTTTGTCAAGCAGTACACTCAGTCAGTTCAACATACCATTCCTCACTGACTTAGGTAGAATTACTCAAAGGACTAAGAATAACCACAGCACCCACAGATCCTATCCCATCTAGCTTGATCAAATAATCTGTTGGTTTTCTACTTCCATTTATACATGTTATGAAGAGAAACATGGGGAGGAATACCGGATGAAAATAAAAGAAGCCAAGAGAGAGATACGTATGGCGAAAGCGCATGCGGAAGAACAAATGGCTAGAAATGTAAGGAGGGGTGACAAAAATTTCTTCAGGTATATTAGTGAAAGGAGGAAGACAAAAAAGGGAATTGTGAGACTGAAAGATGCTGCGAACCGCTATGTAGATAATGATGAAGAAAAAGCTAATTTGCTAAATAGATACTTTTGTTCTGTTTTCACAGAAGAAAATCCAGGAACAGGACCGCGATGGACTGGCAAAAGTACATGTGAGAATGGAGTGGATATAGTACCGTTCACAGAAGAGAATGTGTATGAACAACTTAAAAATCTAAAGGTGGACAAAGCAGTGGGACCGGACGGGATCCACCCCAGGATATTGAGGGAGCTCAGAGAGGTTCTGGCGTGTCCTCTAAAAGATTTGTTTAATAAATCCTTGGAGACGGGACAGGTTCCATGGGATTGGAGAATGGCAGAGGTGGTCCCTCTTCACAAAAGCGGTGATAGGGAAGAAGCCGGAAACTACAGGCCGGTAAGCCTCACTTCGATTATTGGAAAAGTAATGGAAACGATGCTGAAGGAAAGGATAGTGAATTTCCTAGAAGCAAATAAGTTGCAAGATCCGAGACAACATGGTTTCACCAAAGGGAAATCGTGCCAAACGAATCTCATTGAATTCTTTGACTGGGTGACCGGAGAATTAAATCAAGGACGTGCTATGAACGTAATCTACTTAGATTTCAGCAAAGCTTTTGACACGGTTCCCCACAGGAGGCTCTTGAATAAACTAGATGGGCTAAAGATAGGACCCAAAGTGGTGAACTGGATTAGGAACTGGATAACGGGCAGACGCCAGAGGGTGGTGGTAAATGGAGTTCGCTCAGAGGAGGGAAAGGTGAGTAGTGGAGTGCCTTGGGGATCGGTGCTGGGGCTGATTCTATTCAATATATTTGTGAGTGACATTGCCAAAGGGTTACTAGGTAAAGTTTGCCTTTTTGCGGATGACACCAAGATTTGCAACAGAGTGGACACCCCGGAGGGAGTGGAAAACATGAAAAAAGATCTGCGGAAGCTAGAAGAATGGTCTAACGTTTGGCAATTAAAATTCAATGCGAAGAAATGCAAAGTGATGCATTTAGGGAGTAGAAATCCAAGGGAGACGTATGTGTTAGGCGGGGAGAGTCTGATAGGTACGGACGGGGAGAGGAATCTTGGGGTGATAGTATATGAGGACCTGAAGGCGATGAAACAGTGTGACAAAGTGGTGGCCGTAGCTAGAAGATTGCTAGGCTGTATAGAGAGAGGTGTGACCAGCAGAAGAAAAGAGGTTTTAATACCCCTGTATAAGACGTTGGTGAGGCCCCACCTGGAGTATTGTGTTCAGTTTTGCAGGCTGTATCTTGCGAAGGATGTTTAAAAAATGGAAGCGGTGCAAAGAAAAGTTACGAGGAATGGTATGGGATTTGCGTTACAAGACGAATGAGGAGAGACTTGTTGACCTGAACATGTATACCTGGAGGAAAGGAGAAATAGGAGTGATATGATGCAGACGTTCAAATATTTGAAAGGTATTAATCCGCAAACGAACCTTTTCCGGAGAGGGGAAGGCGGTAGAACGAGAGGACATGAAATGAGATTGAAGGGGGGCAGACTCAAGAAAAATGTCAGGAAGTATTTTTCACGGAGAGAGTGGTGGATGCTTGGAATGCCCTCCTGCGGGAGGTGGTGGAAATGAAAACGGTAACGGAATTCAAACATGCATGGGATAACATAAAGGAATCCTGTTCAGATGGAATGGATCCTCAGGAGCTTAGCCGAGATTGGGTGGCAGAGCCAGTGGTGGGAGGCGGGGCTGGTGGTTGGGAGGCGGGAATAGTGGTGGGCAGACTTATACGGTCTGTGCCAGAGCTGGTGGTGGGAGGCGGGGCTGGTGGTTGGGAGGCGGCGATAGTGCTGGGCAGACTTGTACGTTCTGTGCCCTGAAGAGGACTGGTACAAATCAAGGTAGGGTATACACAAAAAGTAGCACATATGAGTTTATCTTGTTGGGCAGACTGGATGGACCGTGCAGGTCTTTTTCTGCCGTCATCTACTATGTTACTATGATTACTCTTAGTCTTCAATCGGGTTTAATCCCTGATTTTTGGAAACAGGCCACCATTCGTCCCAAGATCAAGAATGTTTGTAGCCCAGCCAATGATCCTCCTCGACCTATCTGCCGCCTTTGACACCGTCAATCATAATTTACTTCTTGACACACTGTCCTCGTTCGGGTTCCAGGGCTCCGTCCTCTCCTGGTTCTCTTCGTATCTTTCCCAATGCCCTTCAGAGTATTTTCTAATGGCTCTTCTTCCACCCCCGTCCCGCTCTCTGTTGGGGTTCCTCAAGGATCTGTCCTTGGACCGCTTCTTTTCTCGATATACACCTCTTCCCTGGGCTCGCTGATCTCATCACATGGTTTCCAGTACCATCTCTATGCTGATGACACCCAGCTTTACCTCTCCACTCCCACACCACAGTCGAAACCCAGGCCAAAGTTTCGGCCTGCCTTTCAGACATCGCTGCCTGGATGTCCAACCGGCATCTGAAACTGAACATGGCAAAGACTGAGCTCCTTGTCTTTCCACCCAAACCTTCTTCTCCTCTTCCCCCACTTTCCATCTCTGTTGACAACGCCTTCATCCTCCCCGTCTCTTCAGCCCGCAATCTCGGAGTCATTTTCGACTCCTCCCTCTCGTTCTCTGCCCATATCCAGCAGACAGCTAAGACCTGTCGCTTCTTCCTCTATAATATTAGCAAAATTCGCCCATTCCTCTCTGAACAGACACCCGAAACCCTCGTCCACTCGCTCGTTACCTCTTGTCTTGACTATTGCAACCTTCTCCTCGTTGGCCTCCCGCTTAGCCACCTATCCCCCCTTCAATCTGTCCAAAATTCTGCCGCACGTCTTATCTACCGCGGTGAACCGATACTCATATCACCCCTCTCCTCAAGTTGCTCACTGGCTCCCGATCCGCTACCGTATACAGTTCAAGCTTCTCCTATTGACCTTCAAGTGCACTCAATCTGCAGCCCCCCCATTACCTCTCTACCCTCCTCTCCCCGTATGTTCCCACCCGTAACCTCCGCTCTCAGGACAAATCACTCCTATCTGTACTCTTCTCCACCACCGCTAACTCCAGACTCCGCCCCTTCTGCCTCGCATCACCTTATGCCTGGAACAGACTTCCCGAGCCCATACGCCATGCGCCCTCCCTGCCCATTTTCAAGTCCTTACTCAAAGCCCATCTCTTCTCCCTTGCTTTTGGCACCTAACCACCTTCCCCATTCATGATACCTACACTGACTACATAGTTTGTTACCTTTAGATTGTAAGCTCTCTTGAGCAGGGACTGTCCTTCCCCATGTTTAAACTTGTACAGCGCTGCGTAACCCTGGCAGCGCTATAGAAATGCTAAGTAGTAGTAGTAGTAAACTACCGTCCAGTAGAAAACCTCCCTTATACTGCCAAGATTATCAAGTTCACGGTACAATCCCAGCTTACTGATTTCATAACTAAAACCCGTGTGCTACATCCCAACCAAACAGCATTTGGAAAACATAACAGTACAGAAACCACACTACTAGATATCACAACTTACATTTATCACGCTCTTGACCAATATAAATCAGTTCTCCTTTTATCATTAGACCTCTATGTAGCTTTTGATTTGGTAAATCATTCTCTTCTCCTTCAACGTCTTCACTCAATTGGTATTACTGATACAGTTCTAAAATGATTTACTTATCTTACAGACCGCAATTATACTGTTCTCTTTAATGGTTTGACCTCAGTTCCATTCCATCCAGGTATGGGTGTACCCAAGGATCCACTCTCTCACCTACGCTTTTTAATTTTTTCTTGGCCCCGCTTCTTCAACTTGCACAATTCCTTGAACTTACAATATTTATCTATGCAGATGATATCGAGGTGCTCTACACCTTAGATACCTGTACTCCTGCCAATATTTTGAATCTAAACCTTAAACTTTGTGCCATTACTAACTGGCTTCAGGAACACCATCTTGTGCTTAATCCTGAGAAATCCAAGCTCGTTCACTTCTCATCTACAGGACATACCTTACTGCCATCGCCTGTCTGTCTCTCCCATATTCCTGTTCCACAAACTGACTCTGTCCATATTTTAGGTGTTCTACTAGACTCGGATATATCTTTTACAGCACAAATTGCTGAAATCATTTGTGGATGTTTCTACAAATTGCACCTAATACGATCTGTATGCTCACTCATTTTATCTGCAGCTCTTAATGTCTTGATCCACTCTCTTGTAATTTCCCAACTGGATTGCTGCAATTCTCTTTATCTAGGACTTAGATTAAAAGAATTAACATGTTTCCAGATCATTCAAAATACAGCTATTCGAATTAATCACTAACAGTAGGAAATATGACCACATTACACCCCATCTTAAAGAGACTCACTGGTTACTACTACTACTACTTGTCATTTCTATAGCGCTACAAGGCATACGCAGCGCTGTACACCATATACAAAAGACAGTCCCTGCTCAAAGAGCTCACAATCTAGATAAGACAGGTAAATGTACAGAACAATTAAGGGTAAGGGAATAAAGAGGTGAGGAAAAAAGGACAGGGTAAGTGAGTTAGGAGTCAAAAGCAGTGGTAAAGAGGTGGGATTTGAGTTTAGACTTGAAAACGGCTAAGGACAGGGCTAGAAGTACAGACTCGGGAAGTCTATTCCAGGCATGCGGTGCAGCGAGACAAAAGGAACGGAGTCTTGAATTAGCAGTAGAGGAGAAAGGGACTGATAAGAGAGATTTATCTATAGAATGGAGTACTCGAGGGGGAACGTAGGGGGAGACAAGAGTGGAGAGGTACTGGGGAATGGCAGAGTTAATGCACTTATAGGTCAATAGGAGAAGTTTGAATAGAATACGGAAACGGATAGGGAGCCAGTGAAGTGACTTAAGGAGAGGGCTAATATGGGCATAGCGACTTTGGCGGAAAATGAGTCGTGCAGCAGAGTTTTGGATTGATTGAAGAGGAGAGAGATGGCTAAGAGGGAGGCCAGTGAGTAGTAGGTTACAATAATCAAGATGAGAGGTGATAAGAGTTCTGGTAGAGTGCTCAGAGATGAAAGAAGGGATTTTGCTAATGTTGTAATGTTGGTTACCAATTACTCATCGCATCACCTACAAAATTCTACTGCTTACTTTTAAAATATTACACTCAGGAGAACCTCTTTCCTTTACATTTCACATCATTCCATACTGCCCTCCTAGGTCACTTAGGTCTGCACAACAAAATCAACTAGTTGTTCCTAGTTATTGTGTTCTCAAGCATGAACACATTAGACATTCAATTTTCTCTGTCCAGGCTCCTTGACTATGGAATGACCTTCCACCATCTCTGAGACTGGAAACTTCACTAACAAAATTTAAAACAGATGTTAAAATTCATCTTTTTAAGGATGCATATGGCTAAATTTCTCTAGCTTATCCTTTTCTGTGGAGCTCTGGACTGTATAAACCCCTTCCCTTTTGTTTTGTCTCTCCCTCTGCACTATTATTAATGTATTTCTCCCTTTTTCTCCTTTTAAGTCCAGTCTTGTTCTTTTTCTATGTAAAGGTGGTTTGTTTTCACCTTAATGTTATTTTAAACTGTAAACTGCCCTGAAGGCTTCCAAAGGGTGGGGTAGCAAATGAAAAATAAATTTGGAAACTTCCATGCGCATCACTGTCAACTGCTGAGCAAGATGTAAATAGGAACAACAAACATGGTTTGACATGTCTATATGCAAATGCCATAAACCTAAGAAATAAGATGGGAGAGTTAGAATATATTGCAATAAATGAAAAATTAGATATAATAGGCATCTCTGAGACCTGGTGGAAAGAAGATAACCAATGGAGCACTGTCATACAGGGTACAAATTATATTGCAGTGACAGGATGAATCGAACTGGTGGAGGGGTAGCATTATATGTTAAGGAGAGCCTTGAATCAAATAGACTAAAATACTGCAGGACACAAAAACACATGTTGGAATCCCTATGGATAGAAATTCCATAGGTAAAGGAGAAAAGGATACTGATAGGAGTGTACTACCGTCCACATGGCCAGGATGAACAGACAGATGTAGAAATGTTATTAGAAATGAGGGAGGCTAACAAACTGGGGAACATAAGAATAATAATGGGTGATATTGATTGGGTAAATTTAACATCAGGACATGCCAGGGAAGTAAAATTCCTTGATGAAATCAAGGACTGCTTTATGAAGCAGCTGGTTCAGGAACCAACAAGAGGGGGAACAATTCTAGACGTAGTCCTTAGTGAAGCACATAATTTGGTGCAGGAGGTAGTGGTGCTGGGGCCACTTAATTACAGTGATCATAATATAATCAGATTTGATATAAGCTCTGGAGTAAGTACACACAGGAAATCCAATATTTTAGCATTTAACTTTCAAAAAGGAGACTATGATAAAATGATAAAAATGGTAAAAACAAAACTTAAGAGCAGAAGGTGTGAAGGTTAAAAATTTACATCAGACATGGATGCTGTTCAAAAATACCATCCTGGAAGACCAGACATATTCCATGTATTAAAAAGGAAGAAGGAAGGTCAACGATAGCTGGCATGTTGAAAAGTGAGGTAAAGGATGCTATTAGAGCTAAAAGAAAATCCTTCAGAAAATGGAAGAAGGATTTGACTGAAAATAATAGGAAACAGCATAAGGAATGGCAAGTTAAATGCAAAGTGCTAATAAGGAAGGCAAAGAGAGACTTTGAAAAGAATGCATTGGAGGCAAAAACACATAGTAACAAATTATTTTAGATATATTAAAATCAAGAAGCTGGCAAAAGAATCAGTTGGACCACTAGATGATAGAGGGGTAAATGGGGCACCCAGGGAAGACAAAGCTATAGTGGAGAGATTAAATGAATTCTTTGCTTTGGTCTTCACCAAGGAAGATGTGGGAGAGATACCAGTGCCAGAAATGGTATTCAATGCTGACCAATCAGAGAAAATGAATCAAATCTCTGTAAACCTGGAAGAGGTAATGGGCAATCTGACAAACTGAAGAATAGCAAATCGCCTGGACCAGAAGGTATACATCCCAGAGTACTGATAGATTGAAAAGTGAGCTTGCAGAACTATTGTTAGTAATATGTAATTTATCTTTAAATCAAGCATGCTACCGGAAGGTTGGCGAGTGAACCAATTTTTAAAAAGAGTTTTCAGAGGTGATTTGGCAAATTATAGACCAGTGAGGCTGATGTTGGTGCCGGGCAAAATGTAGAGATTATTCTAAAGAACAAAATTACAGAACATATACATAAACATGGATTAATGAGACAAAACCAACATGGATTTAGTGAAGGAAAATCTTGCCCAATCAATCACACCAGAAATTTATACACTTCCCAAAATACATAAGTCCTTAGAGTGTCCCCCTGGAAGACCTATTGTTTCAGGTATTGGTTCAGTTTTAGAACCATTATCAGTATTCATGGGCAAGTTTTGAATCCACTAGTACTGACAATGCCTTCTTTTTTGAGAGATACATCTCATATGATCCGTACCTTGGAAAATATTAATTGTGAGGAGAGACACTAGTAACTATGGACATAAAATCTCTGTGCACAAATGTTCTGCAAGACGAGGCATTAAATAGAAGAATTCTTTGATTACACACGAGAGTTTAAGAGAGTACAGTTGGCAAGCACAGCACTCAAAGAAAATTATATCGTGTTTGAGAGAAGATTTTATCAACAGATTAAAGGTACCATGATGTGGTCATCTATGGCCCCCTCTATTGCAAATTTATATGTTGCACATTTTGCTGAAAAGTTTCTACAAGAATATGAGTTTAAAGATAACATTTCAAATTGGAAAGATACATAGACAATATATTCTTTCTGTGGAAGGAGAGTGAGCAGGACCTTCTGAGATTCCATTTATGGATTAATCAGTGTAATCCGAATTTGAAGTTTAAGATGAGTTATGAAAAGAGAGAAATCCCCTTTCTGAATATTTTGATCAGAAATATGAATGGGAAAATACAGACACTTATAGCAAACCTACTGATACTAATAACGATCTGGATTACACTTGTTCTCATAGCACTGCGTTGAATGCCAATTTACCATTTAGTCAAACTGAATCGTTTATGTTCAACTCAAAGGAACTTTATTAAACTATCAGCAGATATGCGTGAATGCTTTCCCCCAGATTCTATATATGGTGCCTAGATTCTGCGCAAAGATATGTGCCTATCTTAATTGGCATAACACAGTAAAGCGAAGATACTTTCCTGTAGCAGGTATTCTCCGAGGACAGAAGCCTGATTGTTCTCAATGTGGGTCAACGTCCGCGGCGGCCCAGGAATCGACAAAAAATTTTGCAAGCAAAATAAAAACAAAGTTTTTCCAGAGAGTTCCGTCGCGTGGGCAGCACGAACCGCTCATGCATGAATGGCTTCCCACCCTCCGCGCAATCGTGCCTCTTTTGTTTAATCAAAAAGCATAAAAACAAATAAACAACAATTCCAAAGGGGAGGAGTGCGGGTTTGTGAGAACAATCAGCCTGCTGTCATCGGAAAATACCTGCTACAGGTAAGTATCTTCGCTTTCTCCAAGGAAACGCAGGCTGCTTGTTCTCACATGTGGGGTATCCCTAGCAACCAGGCTCACTCAAAAAGCGAATGCTACATACTTGTAGAAGGTATTCTCCGAGGACAGCAGGCTGATTGTTCTCACTGATGGGTGACGTCCACGGCAGCCCCCTCCAATCAAAATCTTCACTAGCAAAGGCCTTTGCTAGCCCTCGCGCGCTGATGCGCGGCCGTCTTCCCGCCCGAACCGGCTCATGTTCGTCAGTCCCGTATGTAGCAAGACAAAGACAAGGGAAGACACAACTCCAAAGGGGAGGCGGGCGGGTTTGTGAGAACAATCAGCCTGCTGTCCTCGGAGAATACCTTCTACAGGTACTGTATGTAGCATTCGCTTTCTCCGAGGACAAGCAGGCTGCTTGTTCTCACTGATGGGGTATCCCTAGCCCCCAGGCTCACTCAAAACAACAAACATGGTCAGTTGGGCCTCGCAATGGCGAGGACATAACTGAGATTGACCTAACAACTTATCCAACTAACTGAGAGTGTAGCCTGGAACAGAATAAACATGGGCCTAGGGGGGTGGAGTTGGATTCTAAACCCCGAACAGATTCTGAAGCACTGACTGCCCGAACCGACTGTTGCATCGGGTATCCTGCTGCAGGCAGTAATGAGATGTGAATGTGTGGACAGATGACCACGTCGCAGCTTTGCAGATCTCTTCAGTAGTGGCTGACTTCAAGTGGGCCACTGACGCTGCCATGGCTCTAACATTGTGAGCCGTGACATGACCCTCAAGAGCCAGCCCAGCCTGGGCATAAGTGAAGGAAATGCAATCTGCTAGCCAATTGGATATGGTGCGTTTCCCCACAGCCACTCCCCTCCTGTTGGGATCAAAAGAAACAAACATTTGGGCGGACTGTCTGTTGGGTTGTGTCCGCTCCAGATAGAAGGCCAATGCTCTTTTGCAGTCCAAAGTGTGCAGCTGACGTTCAGCAGGGCAGGAATGTGGACGGGGGAAAAATATTGGCAAGACAATTGACTGGTTCAGATGGAACTCCGACACTACCTTCGGCAAGAACTTAGGGTGAGTGCGGAGGACTACTCTATTGTGATGAAACTTGGTATAAGGAGCATGAGCTACCAGGGCCTGAAGCTCACTGACTCTACGAGCTGAAGTAACTGCCACCAAGAAAATGACCTTCCAGGTCAAGTACTTCAGATGGCAGGAGTTCAGTGGCTCAAAAGGAGGTTTCATCAGCTGGGTGAGAACGACATTGAGATCCCATGACACTGTAGGAGGCTTGACGGGGGGCTTTGACAAAAGCAAACCTCTCATGAAGTGAACAACTAAAGGCTGTCCTGAGATCGGCTTACCTTCCACACGGTAATGGTATGCACTGATTGCACTAAGGTGAGACCAGACTCAGACAAGTGCAGAAGGTATTCAAGCAGGGTCTGTGTAGGACAGGAGCGAGGATCTAAGGCCTTGCTGTCACACCAGATGGCAAACCTCCTCCAAAAAAAGAAGTAACTCCTCTTAGTGGAATCTTTTCTGGAAGCAAGCAAGACACGGGAGACACCCTCCGACAGACCCAAAGAGGCAAAGTCTACGCTCTCAACATCCAGGCCGTGAGAGCAGAGACTGGAGGTTGGGATGCAGAAGCGCCCCTTCGTTCTGGGTGATGAGGGTCGGAAAACACTCCAATCTCCACGGTTCTTCGGAGGACAACTCCAGAAGAAGAGGGAACCAGATCTGACGCGGCCAAAATGGAGAGCAATCAGAATCATGGTGCCGCGGTCTTGCTTGAGTTTCAACAAAGTCTTCCCCACCAGAGGTATGGGAGGATAAGCATACAGCAGGCCTTCCCCCCAATCCAGGAGGAAGGCATCCGATGCCAGTCTGCCGTGGGCCTAAAGTCTGGAACAGAACTGAGGGACCTTATGGTTGGCTCGAGATGCAAAGAGATCTACCAAGGGGGTGCCGCACACCTGGAAGATCCGGTGCACTACTCTGGAGTTGAGCGACCACTCGTGAGGTTGCATAATCCTGCTCAACCTGTCGGCCAGACTGTTGTTTACGCCTGCCAGATATTTGGCTTGGAGCAACATGCCGTAACGGCGAGCCCACAGCCACATGCTGACGGCCTCCTAACACAGGGGGCGAGATCCAGTGCCCCCCTGCTTGTTGATGTAATACATGGCAACCTGGTTGTCTGTCTGAATTTGGATAATTTGGTGGGACAGCCGATCTCTGAAAGTGTTCAGAGCGTTCCAGACTACTCGCAACTCCAGGAGATTGATCTGTAGACCTTGTTCCTGGAGGGACCAGCTTCCCTGGGTGTGAAGCCCATCGACATGAGCTTCCCACCCCAGGAGAGACGCATCCGTAGTCAGCACTTTTTGTGGCTGAGGAATTTGGAAAGGACGTCCCAAAGTCAAATTGGACCAAATCGTCCACCACTGCAGGGATTTGAGAAAACTCGTGGACAGGTGGATCACGTCCTCTAAATCCCCAGCAGCCTGAAACTACTGGGAAGCTAGGGTCCATTGAGCAGATCGCATGTGAAGACGGGCCATGGGAGTCACATGAACTGTGGAGGCCATGTGGCCCAGCAATCTCAACATCTGCCGAGCTGTGATCTGCTGGGACGCTCACACCCGAGAGACGAGGGACAACAAGTTGTTGGCTCTCGTCTCTGGGAGATAGGCACGAGCCGTCCGAGAATCCAGCAAAGCTCCTATGAATTTGAGTCTTTGTACTGGGAGAAGGTGGGACTTTGGATAATTTATCACAAACCCCAGTAGCTCCAGGAGGCGAATAGTCATCTGCATGGACTGTAGAGCTCCTGCCTCAGATGTGTTCTTCACCAGCCAATCGTCGAGATAGGGGAACACATGCACTCCCAGCCTGCGAAGCGCCGCTGCTACTACAGCCAGGCACTTCGTGAACACTCTGGGCGCAGAGGCAAGCCCAAAGGGTAGCACACAGTACTGGAAGTGACGTGTGCCCAGCTGAAATTGCAGATACTGCCTGTGAGCTGGCAGTATCGGGATGTGCGTGTAGGCGTCCTTCAAGTCCAGAGAGCATAGCCAATCGTTTTCCTGAATCATGGGAAGAAGGGTGCCCAGGGAAAGCATCCTGAACTTTTCCTTGACCAGATATTTGTTCAGGGCCCTTAGGTCTAGGATGGGCACATCCCCCCTGTTTCTTTTCCACAAGGAAGTACCTGGAATAGAATCCCAGCCCTTCTTGCCTGGATGGCACGGGCTCAACCGCATTGGCGCTGAGAAGGGCGGAGAGTTCCGCTGCAAGTACCTGCTTGTGCTGGAAGCTGTAGGACTGAGCTCCCGGTGGGCAATTTGTAGGCTTCGAGGCCAAATTGAGGATATATCCTTGCCGAACTATTTGAAGAACCCAACGGTCGGAGGTTATGAGAGGCCACGGACACATTGATGTCGGCTATGCTCTGCTGGAGCCAGTCAAAAGCTCGTCCCCTGCTTTTGCTGGGGAGCCGTGGGGCCTTGCTGAGGCGCACGCTGCTGACGAGAGCGAGCGCGCTGGGGCTTAGCCTGGGCCGCAGGCTGTTGATAGGGAGGATTGTACCTACGCTTACCAGAAGAGTAAGGAACAGCCCTCCTTCCCCCATAAAAACGTCTACCTGAAGAGGTAGATGCTGAAGCCTGCCGGCGGAAGAACTTGTCGAAAGCGGTATCCCGCTGGTGGAGCTGTTCTACCACCTGTTCGACTTTTTCTCCAAAAATGTTGTCCGCTCGGCAAGGAGAGTCCGCAATCCGCTGCTGGATCCTATTCTCCAGGTCGGAGGCACACAGCCATGAGAGTCTGCGCATCACCACACCTTGAGCAGCGGCCCTGGACGCAACATCAAAGGTATCATATACCCCTCTGGCCAGGAATTTTCTGCACGCCTTCAGCTGCCTGACCACCTCCTGAAATGGCTTGGCTTGCTCAGGAGGGAGCTTGTCCACCAAGCCCGCCAACTGCCGCACATTGTTCCGCATATGGATGCTCGTGTAGAGCTGGTAAGACTGGATTTTGGCCACGAGCATAGAGGAATGATAGGCCTTCCTCCCAAAGGAGTCTAAGGTTCTGGAGTCTTTGCTCAGGGGCGCCGAAGCATGCTCTCTAGAACTCTTAGCCTTCTTTAGGGCCAGATCCACCACACCAGAGTCCTGAGGCAACTGCGTGCGCATCAGCTCTGGGTCCCCATGGATCCGATACTGGGATTCGATCTTCTTGGGAATGTGGGGATTAGTTAGAGGCTTGGTCCAGTTCGCCAGCAATGTCTTTTTTAGGACATGATGCATGGGTACTGTGGACGCTTCCCTAGGTGGAGAAGGATAGTCCAAGAGCTCAAACATTTCAGCCCTTGGCTCATCCTCCACAACCCACCGGGAAGGGGATGGCCGTAGACATCTCCCTGAAAAAGACTGCGAAAGACAGACTCTCAGGAGGAGAAAGCTGCCTTTCAGGAGAGGGAGTGGGATCAGAAGGAAGGCCATCAGACTCCTCGTCAGAGAAATATCTGATGTCCTCCTCCTCCTCCCACGAGGCCTCACCATCGGTATCAGACACAAGTTCACGAACCTGTGTCTGAAGCTGTGCCCGACTCGACTCCGTGGAAACACGGCCACGGTAGGAGCGTCGAGAGGTGGACTCCCTCGCCAGCACTGGTGAAGCTCCCTCCGCCGACGTCGTCGGGGAGTCCGCCTGGGAGGCGGCTGTAGCCGGTACCGGGGACCTCACCTCAGGCAGGGGGCCCGCCGTCGCCTCACTCGATGGTACCGGTGGCGCAAGCACCCCCGGTACCGGAGGAGAAGGGTGCAACAGCTCTCCCAGAATCTCTGGAAGAACGGCCCGGAGACTCTCATGCAGAGCGGCTGTGGAGAAAGACTGGGAAGCCGATGCAGGTGTCGAGGTCAGAGTCTGTTCCGGGCGTGGAGGCGGTTCCGGGCTGTCCAAGGGGGAGCGCATCGACACCTCCTGAACAGAGGGGTGAGCGGTCCTCCCGGTGCCAATGCCTACTGGGTGCCGACTGCCTCGGCGACCCAGAGCTCTCGGTACCGGGAAGGAGACCGATGACGATGCTTCTTTGACTTCTTCAAGCGAAGCATGTCACCGGAGCTTCCCGGTACCGACGAGGAGGACGTAGAATCCAACCGTCGCTTCCTCGGGGCCGAGGCCGAAGAAGGTCAATCTAGGGGGGGCTGTACCGCAGGAGCCCTCAGGGTAGGGGGAGACCCACCCGAAGGCTCACCGCCACCAGCAGGGGAATGGACAGCCCTCACCTGCACTCCAGACGAAGCACCACCGTCCGACGACATCAGCAACAGCGGAAGCCTCGGTACCACCGACGTCGACGCAACCTTTCGATGCCTCGGTACCGATGATGCAGGAGGTCGAATCCTCGATGCAGTCGATGCAGCCGATGCCGAGGTCGATGACTTCGATGCTGTCGACGCCGATGCGCTCGGTGCGTCCTGTGCTGTTGTCGTCGAAGAGCCCGAGAACAACGCGTTCCACTGGGCCAATCTCGCTACCTGAGTCCGCTTTTTCAAAAGAGCGCAAAGACTACAGGCCTGCGGGCAGTGCCCAGCCCCGAGACACTGAAGACACGACGCGTGCATATCAGTGAGCGAGATTACCCGGGCGCACTGGGTGCACTTCTTGAAGCCGCTGGAAGACTTCGATGACATGGGCGGAAAAATCACGCTGGCGAAATCAAAATTCGCAATGATGACGGAAGGCACCAAAAAGAAGGGAGAAAAAAACCCGTACCGAGGCCAAAAAGGCCCGGTCCCGAAAGCAAAAGGAAACTTACGCGGGGCAAAAGCTGGAAGCACGGGAAAGGGGTAAAGACCGTAAAGGTCCTTCTTTTTTTTTTTTTTCAGCGAAAATCGTGAAGACGCGCGAGGTCAACTTGAGGGGCACGATACGGCGGCAAAACACGACCGTCCTGAGCGCGGACAAAAGAAGACTGACGAAGACGAGCCGGTTCGGGCGGGAAGACGGCCGCACATGTGCGGTGCGCATCGGCGCGCGAGGGCTAGCAAAGGCCTTTGCTAGTGAAGATTCCGATTGGAGGGGGCTGCCGTGGACGTCACCCATCAGTGAGAACAAGCAGCCTGCTTGTCCTCGGAGAACATATTCTATACACCACGCCTAAATCATATAGAATATGCTTAATTCCGCATGGATTTTTTAGGTGCCATATATAGAATCGGGCCCTTTTTGGCAAGGGGCTATCCTAGAGCAGTAGTTGAGAAATGCTGCCAAAGGACATTAGGTTAAACCATAAAGACTTATTAAGTTATAAGGAAAGGAAGAAAGAAGACAGAATAGTTTGTACTTTGGGTTTTCATCATCTGTCACAGGACATTGTTAGGATTTTAAAGAAACACTGGCATATCATTCAGAATGTAGATGTGTTCAGGGGCCATTTTACTAAAAGGTTGGCATGCAGAAACAGGCTTGCCATGCGACAATCCGAAACTACTGCCAGGCTACCGCTGGAGCCTGGTGGTAGTTCCCCAGTGCATGCCATTTCCAGTGCTACAAAAATGTTTTCTATTTTTTAGTGCCAGTGTTTACATGGCAGTAATCATGGTTACTGCTGGGTTAGCGCGGGACCCCTTATCACCACCTCAATGGGTGGGTTGTTTTTTTTTTTAGCTTTTGTACTTCCCAGTGCCTCCTCTGTGAGCTGATACTACTTTTGTTTGCATTTCCATACCTTCCCCATTCTGATGACATCATCCTAATTAACCCCCCTGTTTTCAAGGCTGCACTAGCGACTGCCATGTGGCAATGCTGACACAGCCCATTCAAAGATATAATATGGATTTTAATGTTCAGATGTTTATGATTTCACAAACATATTCTTTGTGCCTTGCTTTTTATCCTGTGCTTTTGAATCCATAAGTGTTGAGAGTTTGTACTTTTTAATATTATTAATATCAATTATATATGTACTAACATGTTTGAATTATATTAGTTATTAGTATGTTTCTATTGAAAATTGATAATCTTGTCTGACAAAGTATTTTATTTTATTTTATTTTATTTTATGGTTTAGTTGTTATTCATTTTTAATAAATATATGTTTTATATGTTTTGCCACACAGTTGTTAACCTCTGACACAGCGTCTAGAGAGGCGAAATGTGGCCATGTCGTGTTGTGTTTTAAAGTGTCAAGAATAAGAGCCTTTTAACTTTTGAAGACATTTGTTCTGCTTTTTGGACTGCAATACTGGATTTCCTTACCAATCTACTACATTTCTTTGAAGGGGTGAACAAACAAGTGGATAAAGGTGAGCCGGTTGATATTGTGTATCTGGATTTTCAAAAGGCATCTGACAAAGTGCCTCATGAAAGACTCCCGAGGAAATTAGAGAGTCATAGGATAGGAGGTAGTTTATTTATTTATTTATTGGGATTTATTAACTGCCTTTATGAAGAGATTCATTCAAGGTGGTGTACAGCAGGTACAGTTTAACATAAAACTTAGTTTTGTTTACAGCAAAACACTAGTAAAATAACCAAGAATAAACTAAATACAATAAATGAGGTAAACCTGAAAACAGTAAATTGAAACAATATAATTTTATGTATTTTGAGTATACTACAGTATAGTTGACTTAATTGTGCATTTGTATTGTAATTCCTAGACCTTTTGGTCTGGTATCTTGCTGATGTGATTTGCCCTGAACTGTGTACTTAGTGGCAGAATAGAAGACATGATATAACATAACAAGTCTGCCCAAGCACTGGAGCTGTCACCTCTTTTTCACAGCACAAGGCAGATGAATTTTTCCACATATTAGAGTGATATCTTTTTTCATAATCCCAAAGCAGGGCACCAGCCATGGCTTCTGACCCAGTAACAGTAAATGCTGGTATTGCATTTTAAGTAGAGGTTAGAATAGTGGCACTGGTCCCCCCCCCACCACACCTTACAAACTGTGGTCCAGCTACAGCTGATTCACAGCCTGGTATAGTATGGTATAGCTGTCCTGCACAGCCAGCCCTCACCTCAGACTGAAAAGGCATTTGTATTTAGTACCCCACTCTCCAGCTTATTTTCAAAAGAGAAAGACGCCCATATTGCGACCCAAATCGGGAGATGGGCGTCCGTTTCCCGTGGGCGCCCAAATTGGTATAATCGAAACCCGATTTTGGGCATCCTCAACTGCAGTCCGTCACGGAGACGAACAAAGATCACGGGGGCATGTCGGAGGCGTGGCGAAGGCGGGGCTGGGGCGTGGTTATCGGCCAAGGAGAGATGGGCGTCTTTAGCTGATAATCGAAACAAGAAGGGCATTTTTGATGAGAATTTGGTCCGCTTTATTTGGACCCTTTTTTTCCGGTCCAAGTCCCAAAAAAGTGCCCCAACTGACCACATAACCCCCTCCCACCAAAAAACCCCACTTTACAAACTTTTTTTGCCAGCCTGTATGCCAGCCTCAAATGCCGTACCCACCTCCATGACAGCAGAATGTGTTCTATCCTCTGACAGCCTTTCCCTGGTTCTGATGTGGGTCTCGGGTGAGTGTGACACCTTTTCTGTTAAGGGCACTGCAGAGTCACATCAGCAATGCATTGTGGTGGGTGTAGGGCAGTGATGGCGAACCTTTCAGAGACCGAGTGCCCAAACAGCAACCCAAAATCGAATTATTTATCGCAAAGTACCGGTACTCATTATGGGCGGGGTTACCACATATGACTCCACCCCTATGATAGCCACACACCCTACAACCTTCCTGAGCCCTTACGCCAAGCCCCCTCCCTGCCCGTCTTCAAGTCTTTGCTTAAAGCCCACCTCTTCAATGCTGCGTTCGGCACCTAACCCTTACCGTTCAGTGAATCCAGACTGCCCCAATTTGACTGCCCCTATCGGACTGACCGTTCACTTATCTATTAGATTGTAAGCTCTTTGAGCAGGGACTGTCTCTCTTTGTTAAATTGTACAGCGCTGCGTAACCCTAGTAGCGCTCTAGAAATGTTAAGTAGTAGTAGTAGTAGTACACCAGCCATGGCGCATAGAAACAGACATCACTGAAAATATTATACTAGTATAGGAGGAAAAAATAACATGATTTTTTTTTCATTATAAATCATTTCTGTAAGCTGTTACAGCTCCAGTATACCCAGTGCAAAATAAGACAGCAGATGTAAATTCTCAAATTGGACATATTCTAAACACTAAAATGAAAATAAAATGATTTTTTTCCTACCTTTGTTGTCTGGTGATTTTGTTTTTCTATCCATATTGGTCCAGTCTCTGATTCTGCTGCTATCTGTTCTCTTAACTCCATTTCCAGGTCTTCCTTTCCATTTATTTCTTTACTTTCCTCCTTTCTTCTTCATTTCTTGCCCTCCATCCATGTCCAGTAACCCTCCATCCATGTCCAGCAACCCTCCTCTCCCCTCCAGCCACCCATGTTCAGCCACCCTCCTCTTCCCTCCAGCCACCCATGTCCAGCCACCCTCCTCTCCCCCCTGCCCTCCCTCCCAGCACCAGGCTACCCTCCCTCCCAGCACCCAGCAGCACCCAGCCTCCCTCCCTCCCACCCACCCAGCACCAGGCCTGCCTGCCGCCCTCCCTCCCAGCACCCAGCAGCACCCAGCCTCCCTCCCACCCACCCAGCACCCAACATCAGGCCACCCAGCACCCAACATCAGGCCTCCCACCCACCCAGCAGAAGCACCCAGTAGCAGGCCTCCCTCCCACCCAGCACCACCAAGCACCACCCAGCACCAGGCCTGCTGCCCTCCCTCCCAGCACCCAGCACCAGGCAGGCAGGCAGCCTCCCTCCCACCCAGCACCCAACATCAGGTCTCCCTGCCACCCAGCACCCAGCAGCAGCACCCAGTAGCAGGCCTCCCTCCCACCCAGCACCAGGCCTGCCAGCCTCCCTCCCAGCACCCAGCACCAGGCCTGCCGCCCTCCCACCCAGCACCCAACATCAGGCCGACCTCCCACCCAGCACCCAACATCAGGCTGCCCTCCCACCCAGCACCAGGCATCAGGCCGCCCTCCCACCCAGCAGCACCAAGCCTCCCTCCCACCCAGCACCAGGCCTGCCTCCCGCCCTCCCCCCAACCCAACAAGTATCAGGCCGCCCGCCCGTCCTCCCTCCCTCCCAGCACCAGGAACCCCCCTCCTCCTGTGAAATTTTAAAAGCCTACCGTTCCTCGGGGTTAAAGCAGTGTGCAGCGCTGGCAGCGAAGCGCGTGTTCTTCGCTCGGCGCGCCTTCGGCCTTCCCTTCAGTTTCTCAAGCTCTGGTCCCTCCTATGAGGGGGCAGGACCAGAGCTTGAGAAACCGAAGGGAAGGCCGAAGGCGCGCCAAGCGAAGAACACGCGCTTCTTCGCTGCCAGCGCTGCACGCTGCTTTAACCCCGAGGAACGGTAGGCTTTTAAAATTTCACAGGAGGAGGGGGGTTCCTGGTGCTGGGAGGGAGGGAGGACGGGCGGGCAGCTTGATACTTGTTGGGTTGGAGGGAGGGCGGGAGGCGGCGAACTATTCGGAGGGAGAGAGCGTGGGCGGACCAGCAACAGGCGCGCATGCCAAGGGAGAGGGCTCTGCGTGTCCTCTCTGGCACGCGTGCCATAGGTTCGCCACCACCGGTGTAGGGTATTGGGCTCCGTGATTCCACTAGCTTGTGTTAAGTGCTCACGATGTTGGTAGTTGGTAGGCTCTACTCCCATGGTGCCTTTCCCTCTGCTTACTGGGTCAGAGTATGCCCTGTTTTGTTTCCGGTAGTCCATGAGATAGTAGGCCATTTGTGTAAGACACTTTTAGATCCCTTTCATGTGTTAGCCACGTTACAGCACTTAGTTCTTACCTTGAATGTAGCTGAAAGAGGGCATTGTACACCATTCTGCCAGCTTGGACCTACTGCTAATCTCAGTACCAGCGAGACTTGTTGGCAGTGGGGCACAACCTCTGATCTGCAGTTAACTGTGAGTAAAGGTGCTTTTTCAAATAAAGGACGTTTTCAGCGAGATTAGTCTTCAGTTGTCAACTGCTGTGCCAAGGTTATACACCAGCAACAAGTCCTGTCCCTGGAGTACTTTTAGTGGGTACTGCAGTGCACTTCAGGCAGGCAGACCCAGGCCCACCCCCCCCCCCCCCCACCCGTAACACTTGTGGTGGTAAATGGGAGGCCTCTAAAACCCACTGTACCCACATGTAGTTGCCCCCTTCACCCCTAAGAGCTATGGTAGTGTTGTACATTTGTCCCTCCCACGACCAAATGGCTTGGATTGGGACGTTTCTGAGCTGGGCGTTTTTAGTTTCCATTATAGCAAAAAAAAAAAAAAAACGCCCATCTCAGAAGGGACCAAATCCATGGCATTTGGTCCGTCCAAACCGTATTTTCGAAATGAAAGATGGACGCCCATCTTTTTCGATAATACGATCTGTCCCGCCTCTTCACATACCTGTTTTCGGACATAGACGCCCATGGAGATGGGCGTTCACGTTCGATTATGCCCCTCCACATGTCCTATTGTGAATTAAAAATGGTTAAAAGACAGAAAACAGAGAGTAGGGTTAAATGGTCAGTATTCTCAATAGATAAGGGTAGATATTGGGGGTCTGTGCTTGGACTGCTGCTTTTTAAAATATTTATAAATGATCTAGAGATGGGAATAACTAGTGAGGTAATTAAGGGATCCTTTTACAAATGTGTGCTAGCATTTTTAGTGTGCAATAAATGTTAGAGATGCCCATATATTCCTATGGGGGTCTCTAGCATTTAGCAAGCACTAAACATTAGCATGCACTAAAAATGTTAATGCACCTTTGTAAAACACCCCCTCAATTTGCTGATAACACAAAGTTATTCAAAGTTGTTAAATAGCAAGAGGATTGTGAAAAATTGCAAAAGGACCTTACAAGACTGGGAGACTGGGCATTCAAATGGCAGATGACATTTAATGTGAGCAAGTGCAAAGAGATGCATGTGGTAAAGAGGAACCCAATCTATAGCTATGTGATGCAAGGTTCCACATTAGGAGTCACTGTCCAAGAAAAGGATCTAGGTATCAATGATGATGATACGTTGAAACCCTCTGCTCAGTGTACAGCGGCAGGTAAAAAAGCAAATAGAATGTTAGGTATTATTAAGAAAGGAATAGAAAACAAAAATGAGAATGTTATAATGCTTTTGTATTGCTCCATGTTGCGACTGCACCTCGAATACTATGTGCAATTTTGGTCACCACATTTCAAAAAAGATATAGAGGGGCATAATCGAAGGGGACGCCCAAGTTTTGCTGAGGACGTCCTCGCAAAACATCCTGTTGAAGGGGTGGGGAAACCTGTATTATCGAAACAAGATGGACGTCCATCTTTTGTTTTGATAATACGGTCAGGGACGCCCAAATCTTGACATTTAGGTCGTCCTTAGAGATGGTCATCCCTAGATTTGGTTGTTTCTGTTTTTCAGCGATAATGGAAACTAAGGACGCCCATCTCAGAAACGACCAAATGCAAGCTCTTTGGTCGTGGGAGGAGCCAGCATTCATAATGGACTGGTCCCCCTCACACCAACCGGGCACCCTAGGGGGCACTGCAGTGGACTTCACAAATTGCTCCCAGGTGCATAGCTCCCTTACCTTGTGTGCTGAGCTGCCCAAAGCCCACTACCCACCATTGCACACCACTACCATAGCCCTTACAGGTGAAGGGGTGCACTAGATGTGGGTACAGTGGGTTTGTGGTGGGTTTTGGAGGGATCACATTTACCACCACAAGTGTAACAGGTAGGGGGGGATGGGCCTGAGTTCGCCTGCCTGAAGTGCACTGCACCCACTAAAACTGCTCCAGGGATCTGTATACTGCTGTGATGGAGCTGAGTATGACATTTGAGGCTGGCATAGAGGCTAGCACAAAATATTTTTAAAGATTTTTTTGAGGGTGGGAGGGGGTTAGTGACCACTGGGGGAGTAAGTGGAGGTCACCCCCGATTCTCTCCGGTGGTCATCTGGTCAGTTCGGGAACATTTTTGTGCCTTGGTCGTAAGAAACACAGGGCCAGGTAAAGTCATCCAAGTGCTCATCAGGGACGCCCTTTTTTTCCATTATGGGTCGAGGACGCCCATGTGTTATGCATGCCCAAGTCCCGCCTTCGCTACGCCTCCGTCACACCTCCGGGAACTTTGGTCATCCCCACGATGGAAAGCAGTTGGGAACACCCAAAATCGGCTTTCGACTATTCCAATTTGGGTGACCCTGGGAGAAGGACGCCCATCTTCTGATTTGTGTCAAAAGATGGACGTCCTTCTCTTTTCAAAATAAGCCTGATAGTGGAATTAGAAGAGGTACAGAGAAAGGCGACGAAAATGATAAAGGGGATGGGACGACTTTCCTATGAGGAAAGGCTAAAGCAGCTAGGGATTTTCAGCTTGAAGAAGAGACAGCTGAGGGGGAGATATGCTAGAGGTCTATAAAATAATGAATGGAATGGAATGGGTGGATGTGCATTACTTGTTTACTCTTTCCAAAAATACTAGGACTAGTGTTCACGCAATGAAGCTATTAAATAGTAAATTTAACACAAATTGGAAAAAATATTTCTTCACTCAAAATGTAATTAAACTCTGGAATTCATTGCCAGAGAATGCAGTAAAAGCAGTTAGCTTTGCATCACTCTATACCGACCTTACTACCTGAGCCTCTGACTTCTGTGGTTCATGAATCCATTTCAGAACCCTTTGGCTAAGAAGCTCAATTGCAGGTGTCGCTCGAGTGCCATCATAGAACTTTACAAGACCTATTGATAGATTTTGACTTTGTGAAGCAGGCGTAACAGTGGACCTCTGACCTGACCACCCCTGTCTCAACTGATCAACTTTGGTAGAGACTTTGTACATCACTCCCTAACATCTAACATACTTCATTGGGAATTACAATATAAATTGGTGTTGCGATTATATATGTCTCCCCACAGGGCACATAAGGCTCATTTTGCAGAATCAGATCGCTGTCAAAAATGTGGCCAATCTGCTGCTACCTTAGGCCACTTATTCTGGACCTGTTCAAAAATTACCACTTTTTGGAGATCCCTGGGAGTACATGTATTGCGTCTGTGGAATTCTCAGTAGACATCGCAACCTCTTGCACTATTATCAGTTTTGGCACTGGCACATCCCAATCCCAAAGGATATACAGACTTTGTTTAGAGATCTGTCTTGATGGGACTTAAGTGCATCCTTCAACGTTGATCATTACCAGATTCCCCGTTACTCTCTCATTGGCAGGTTTTAATGATAACTCAAGCTGCATTTGAATGCAGAGAAGTCCAAGATCTGGTTTCACTGGCTGGATGTCATCTCACTAACATTTGGGCACCATTCTGGGACTCTTTATTTATTTATTTATTTATTTATTGTTTGCATTTGACATCAGTGGTTCGTGATTGCATACTTAATTAGTATTATGCTCTCCGATAGGGGAGCTTGGTGGAATCTCTATGTGCACTTCTTATTTATTTATTTTATTGCATTTGTATCCCACATTTCCCACCTATTTGCAGGCTTACCCACATGGACAGTCAACTTATATATACACTTTGAGTTATGGGGTTTATTTTAGGGGGGGAATGGGAGGGAGTGGAGGGTTAGTTTGAGATGTTCTTATATATGTACTTCTTATTGTTTCTCTGTATGTCATCACCATTGTAATGAAGAACTTAGTTGGATGCTATAAGAGCTTGCTTAAGTGATGTGTATTGAGTTTGTTGTTCTGTACTACATTAATAAAAATCATTCAAAAAAGCAGTTAGCTTAACAGGGTTTAAAAAACATTATTAAGATGGACTTGGGGAAAATCCTTTGCTTATTTCTAGAATAAGCAGCATAAAATCTCTGTTACTGCTTTGGGATCTTGCCAGGTACTTGTAACATGGATTTGGCCACTGTTGGAAACAGGATACTGGGCTTGATGGATCTTCGGTCTGTCCCAGTATGTCAACACTTAGGGCCCCTTTTACAAAGGCACACTAGTGTTTTTAGTGTATGCTAAAAATACGCATGCACTAAACGCTAGAGATACCCATATATTCCTATGCATGTCTCTAGCATTTAGCTGTGCTGGGGATTTGCAGAGCTGGTTTGGATCGGTGGCTGAGGCTGCATGTGTTTTAAAAAGTTTTTCTTATAAAACTGTTTTTGATTCTATATCTCACCTAAAACAAACGTAGGAAAAAAAAACATTGTTCTTTCACTTACTGTCCTCTCTAAGCCTCTCCATCCTATTAAATAATTTATAATTGCTAATTTGGATTTTCTGCTGTTGGTTTCTTCTTGAACTGTGTTGAATTTCTGTGCTGGTGATTTCCTATTCTGTGTGCTGAAGTTGTCTTAAAAGTGCTCCCTGGAACTGTGAAGTAATCTGATTAACTTACATTAACAGATAGAGTCTAGCAGGCACTGCAGGATCTAGTTTAGAGAGCAACTGAGAGGGTTAGAAACCTACAACAGGCGTGGATGCTGTTCAAAAACACCGTCCTGGAGGCCCAGGCCAACATATTCTACGTATCAGAAAAGTAGGACGGAAAACTAAATGACAGCCAGCATGGTTTAAAAAATGAGGTAAAGGAGAGTATTGGAGCTAAAAAGGATTCCTTCAGAAAAATCGAAGAAGGAACCGAATGAAGAAAATAAGAAGCGGCATAAGGAATGTTAAGTCAGATGCAAAGCACTGATAAGAATGGCAAAGAGGGATTTTGAAAGAAAGATAGCGTTAGAGGCAAAAACTGATAGTAAAATTTTTTTTAGATACATTAAAAGCAGGAAGCCGGCAAAAAAATCGGTTGGCCTGCTGGATGACCGGGGTGTAAAAGGGGCGATCAAAGAAAACAAAGAAATAGCAGAAAAACTAAATGAGTTCTTTGCCTCGGTCTTCACCGAGGAAGATTTGGGAGGGATACCGGTGCCGGACAGGATATTCGAGGCTGACGAGTCGGAAAAACTTAATGAAATATCTGTAAACCTGGAAGACGTAATGGAGCAGTTCTGCAAACTGAAGAGTAGCAAATCTCCAGGACCGGATGGTATTCATCCCGGGGTACTGTTTCCAACAGTGGCCAATCCAGGTTACAAATACCTGGCAAGATCCCAAAAAGGACAAAACATTTTATACTGCTTATCCCAGAAATAGTGGATTTTCCCCAAGTCCACTTAATAATGGTCTATGGACTTTTCCTTTAGGAAGCCATCCAAACCTTTTTTTAAACTCCGCTAAGCTAACCGCCTTTACCACATTCTGTGGCAATGAATTCTAGAGTTTAATTACACATTGAGTGAAGAAATGTTTTCTACACTTTGTTTTAAATTTACTACTTTCTAGCTTCATTGCATACCCCCTAGTCCTAGTATTTTTTTTTATAGAACTCTATCATATCTCCCCTCAGCCGTCTTTTCTCCAAGCTGAAGAACCCTAGCCGCTTTAGCCTTTTCCTCATAGGGAAGTTGCTCATCCCCTTTATCATTTTTGTCACCCTTCTCTGTACCTTTTCTAATTCCACTATATCTTTTTTGAGATGCAATGACCAGAATTGAACACAATATTCGAGGTGCAGTCGTACCATAGAGCGATAGAAAGGCATATAACGTCCTCATTTTTGTTTTTCATTCCTTTCCTAATAATCACTAACATTCTATTTGCTCTCTTAGCAGCCACCGCACGCTGAGCAGACGGTTTCAACCTATCATCAACGATGACGCCTAGATCCCTTTCCCGGGTGGTGACTCCTAATGTGGAACCTTGCATTACATAACTATAATTTGGGTACCTCCTTCCCTCATGCATCACTTTGCACTTGCTCACATTAAACGTCATCTGCCATTTAGATGCCATGTCTCGTAAGGTTCTCTTGTAATTTTTTCACGATCCTCCCATGATTTAACAACTTTGAATAACTTTATGTTGTCAGCAAATTTAATTACCTCACTAGTTACTCCTATCTCCAGATCATTTATAAATTTGTTTAAAAGCAGTGGTCCCAGCACAGACCCCTGGGGAGCCCCACTATCTACCCTTTTCCATTGAGAATACTGACCACATAACCCTACTCTCTGTTTTCTATCTTTTAACCAGTTTTTAATCCACAATAGGACAGTGGCGTAGCCAGAAGTCAATTTTTGGGTGGGCCAACAGGTTGGATGGGTGGGCACTAGACAGTGGTGTGCTGGTAAATGTTTAACAACAGGCTCTCTCCCTGGTCCACCTCTGCACCCCCCCCCCCCCCCCCCCCCCCCGTCCACCTGTGCACCTCCCCTCAAAATTGCACAGCTGGCTATAGCCAGGGAGAGAGCCTGGGGGGTAGGGGAGGCAATGCATTACTCTCTCCAGGAAAAAAAACATTAAATGATCCCAGGTTCCAATCTAATTCATGTTTAATGTGGGATAAAATGCCATAAATAAGTAAATAAATATAAACTTTTAATGTTGAGCACCTGATTCTCAAAGTGGACGTGTTCCAATCATTATAATGAAAATAAAATTATTTTTTCTACCTTTGCTGTCTGGTGACTTTGTTTTTCTGATCATACTGGCCCAGTATCTGATTCTGCTGCTATCTGTCCTCTTTATTCCATTTCCAGGGCTTCCTTTCCATTTATTTCTTTACTTTCCGCCTTTCTTCTTCATTTCTTGCTCTGGGTCCTCCGTAGACTTGACTGTCCAGTGGATCCAGCTTCTGCCTATTTTCTTCATCCATGTGCAATTTTCTCCTCTCTTCCTTTTCCCTCATCTCATCTCCTTCCTCACTCTTTCTTTCCCTCCATCCATGTCCAGCATTTCTTCTCTCTCCCTTCCCCATCCTCCATCCATATCCAGCAGCCTCCTCTCTCCTGCCCTTCCCTTCATCCATCCATGTCCAGCAACCCTCCTCTGCCCCCTGCCCTCCCCTCCATCCACCCATGTCCAGTAACCTTCCTCTCTCCTCTTCCCTCCCCTCCATCCACCCATGTCCAGCAACTCTCCTCTCCCCTCCATCCATCCATACCCAGCAATTCTCTTCTCTCCCCTGCCCCTATCCATCCAACCCCAGCAATTCTGTTCTTGCCCGTCCCCTCCATCCATCCATTCCCAGCAATTCTGCTCTCTCCCCTGCCCCCCACCTCCATCCATCCATCCCCAGCAATTCTCCTCTCCCCTGCCCCCACCTCCATCCATCCATCATCCCCAGCAATTCTCCTCTCTCCCCTGACCCCCCACCTCCATCCATCCATCATCCCCAGCAATTCTCCTCTCTCCCCTGCCCCTACCTCCATCCATCCATCATCCCCAGCAATTCTCCTCTCTCCCCTGACCCCCCACCTCCATCCATCCATCATCCCCAGCAATTCTCCTCTCACCCCTGCCCCCACCTCCATCCATCCATCCATCATCCCCAGCAATTCTCCTCTCTCCCCTGCCCCCCACCTCCATCCATCCATCCCCAGCAATTCTCCTCTCTCCCCTGACCCCCACCTCCATCCATCCATCCCGTGACTCTCCTCTCTCCCCTCCCCTCCCGCTCCCATCCATGTGTCCAGCGATTCTCATTCACCCCCATGCATCCTTCCCTCCCATTCCACTTGCCCGCCCTCTCTCGGACGGCAGCGCTTCCCAGACGCTGCCTACCGCCGCCACGATCTACCTCCTCCCTCTGTCTCACTCTCAACAGCAGCGGTAGCGATTCAAACACGCTACCTCCTGCTTCTAACCCGGAAGCGTCTCCTCTGCAGAGGAGACGCTTCCAGGTTAGAGGCAGGAGGCAGCGTGTTTGAATCGCGATGCTACCGCTGCTGTTGAGACAGAGGGAGGAGGTAGATCGTGGCGGCGGTAGGCAGCGTCTGGGAAGCGCTGCCGCCAGAGAGAAGGAGGCAGATGCAGGATCAGTGCTCCCTGCTCCTTCCGCTCCGCTGCTGGGTGGGCCTGAACCCAAACTGGGTGGGCCTAGGCCCATCCAGGCCCACCCGTGGCTACGCCTCTGCAATAGGACACTACCTCCTATTCCATGACTTTACAATTTCCTCTGGAGTCTTTCATGAGGTACTTTGTCAAATGCCTTTTGAAAATCCAGATACACAATACCAACTGGCTCACCTTTATCCATGTTTGTTCACTCTTCAAAGAAATGTAATAGATTGGTGAGGCAAGATTTCCTTTCAGTAAATCCATACTGGCTTTGTCTCATTAATCCTTGCTTTTGAATATGCTCAATAATTTTGTTCTTTATAATAGTCTCTACCATTTTGCCCGGCACTGACGTCAGGCTTACCGGTCTATAATTTCCTGGATCATCTCTGGAACCTTTTTTAGAAATCAGCTTTACATTGGCTACCCTCCAATCTTCTGGAACCACGCTTGATTTTAAAGCTAAATTACATATTACTAACAATAGTTCTGTAAGTTAATTTTTCAATTCTATCAGTACTCAGGGATGAATACCATCTGGTTCAGGAGATTTGCTACTCTTTAATTTGTCAAATTGTGCCATTAAATCCTCCAGGTTTATAGAGATTTCATTCAGTTTCTCTGACTTGTCAGCTTTGAATACCATTTCTGTCACCAGTGTCTCCCCCAAATCTTCCTCGGTGAAGACCGAAGCAAAGAATTCATTTAATCTCTCTGCTATGGCTTTGTCTTCCCTGATTGCCCCTTTTACCCCTTAGTCATCTAGAAGTCCAACCGATTCTCTTGCTGGCTTCTTGCTTTTAAGATACCTAAAAAAAATTTTTACTATATGTTTTTGCCTGCAATGCAATCTTTTTTCAAATTCTCTCTTTACCTTCCTTATCAGCACTTTGTACTTGATTTGACATTCTTTATGCTGTTTTTTTTTATTAGTTTCAGTTGGTTCCTTCTTCCATTTTCTGAAGGATTTTCTTTTAGCTCTAATAGCTTCCTTCACCTCACTTTTTAACCATGCCGGCTGTCATTTGGTCTTCCTTCCTCCTTTTTCAATATGCAGAATATATTTGGCCTCTGCTTCCAGGATGGTACAAAAATGTCCAACAACGACAAAGAGAGTCCAAATCTCCCGTAAAAAGCACCAAAAAAACACAACGAAAATGGAAGATGCACAGGAAGACCAAACTAAAATCACAAATGTAAAAAAGCCAATAATAAATGATATTGGCTTTTTTACATTTGTGATTTTAGTTTGGTCTTCCTGTGCATCTTCCGTTTTCGTTGTGTTTTTTCTTCCAGGATGGTATTCTGAACAGCATCTAAGCCTGATGTAAATATTTGACCTTTGCTGCTGCTCTAAGTTTTTTTTTTCAGCGTCCTTCTCATTTTATCAGTCTCCTTTTTGAAAGTTAAACATTAACGTATTGGATTTCCTGTGTGTACTTACTCCAAAGCCAATATCAAATCTGATCATATTATGATCACTGTTAACAAGCGGCCCCAGCACCATTACCTCCTGCACCGGATCATGCCCACCACTAAAGACTAGGTCTAGAATTTTTCCTTCTCTTGTTGGATGCTATACCAGCTGCTCCATAAAGCAGTCCTTGATTTCATCAAGGAATGTTACCTCCCTAGCATGCCCTGTTTCATTTACCCAGCCAATATAAGGGTAATTGAAATCACCCATTATTGTGTTGCCTACTTTGTTAGCCTCCTTAATTTCTCATAACATTTCTACATCTGTCTGTTGATCCTGACCAGGTGGACGGTAGTTCACTCCTATCACTGTCCTTTTCTCCTTTACACATGGAATTTCAATCCATAGGGATTCCAAGATGTGTTTTGTTTCCTGCAGAATTTTCAATCTATTTGACTCAAGGCCCTCTTTAACATACAATCATAGGCGCCCCGTATAAGAGGCTTGGGGAGGCTAAGCCTCCCCAGCCGAACCATGACCTTCTCCTGCCTCTTCTGTCAGTACCTCCTGCCCTCCTCGAATTCAGGGCAGGTGCAAAAAGAAATTGTATCTTCCTCTCCCTGCCGGTGCCCCCTGCCCCTCACTTCTTTTCTTACCTGGCTGCCTGCCCGATTCTCTACCTTCCTAAGGCTCCTTCCCCAGCAATTCTGTGCACAGAAAAAAAAAACAGAGCTGCCGGTATAGCATTACGTGCTGCAACACTCACTCACAGACAGCTCTGCCTGGAACCTCCCACTGTGAGTCACAGGGGGAGGTTCCAGGCAGAGCTGTCTGTGAGTGAGTGTTGCAGCACGTGGCTCTGTACCGGCAGCTCTGTTGTTTTGTTTTGTTTTTTCTGTACTCAGAATTGCTGGGGAAGGAGCCTTAGGGAGGTAGAGAATCAGGCAGGCAGCCAGGTAAGAAAAGAAGTGAGGGGCGGGGGGCACCGGCAGGGAGAGGAAGATACAAGTTTTCTTTTTTTTTCAATGGTCAGAACCTCTGGGGAAGGAGCCGTGGGTTTGAACTGGGCGGGGGGGGGGGGGGGGGGGGGGGGGGGGAGGGGGGCTGGCTGGCTGGCTGTAGTTTTGAAACGGAGGTGGCCACAGGAGGTGGAGGAGCCCAAGAAGGTTAGATTGAAAACAGACCTGTGATTTCATGTGCCCTAATGAAAGGTGAGTTTAATTTTACTTCCATTTAATTTCAATATAGTCCCATCTTATTTTATAACACCAGGCTTCCTAAGGCACATTACAACAGCTGCTAAGATGAGTCCAGGCCATCAGGAAAAAGGATATCCTCACTGAATTTGGCCATCTCTATTGTATAGAACAGTGTAGAAAAATGAGCACAAAATAGAGAGTTTATAACTGCTGTCTCTTCCAGCTACAATATTTTTAAAGCTGTTTTAGTGGTATTCAATTTTTATTTCATCATATTTATACCTATATATGGAAAGTTTTCAAATAAATGAAAAACTTTAAAATAAGTATATATATATATATATATATATATATATATATATATATATATATATATATATATATATATATATATATATATATATATATATATATATATATATATATATATATATATATATATATATATTCCTCCATCTTTTAAGGCACACCCTATCCAACTGGAACAGCTTTTGACTTTTTACACATGGACCATGCATAGGCAGTTCCTCATTTCTAATAATATTTTGCTATTGTTTTCAATAGCAGTTGCTATTGTTTTGGGTGAGTGAAAATGGTGACAAGCTCTGCCTACTGGCTTCGGCCCATATAATGGGCTACATAGGTTTCCTATGATAGCATTGTGCTTATTTGAATTAGTTTTTCTGTACAAGTTGTGCTTGAATTTTAAAACACATCTTGTCTACAAGGGCAGGGCTAGGTGGGGGCGGAGCTAGGTGTGTTGTCAGACAATTATGGATGTAAGCCCCACTGCTGGTACCACCCCTAACCCTGCCCCCTTTAGCCTCCCCAAACAGTTGGGCCACCGACCGCCTATGCATACAATGTTACCCCTCCACCAATTCGATCCACCCTATCACTACGGTATAATTTGTACCCCGGTATGACAGTGTCCCACTGGTTATCCTCATTCCACCAAGTCTCAGAGATACATAGTAACATGGAGGGGAATAATCGAATGGCGCCAGCAAAATACATGGCCGGCGATGTATTTTGGTGGCGCTGCAAACAGCTGGCCAAATCCGTATTTTCGAAAAGGATGGCCGGCCTTCTTTTGTTTCGATAATACGGTTCCGGCCAGCCAAATGCATTGGATTTGGCCGGGGTTTGAGATGGGCAGCTTCGTTTTTTAGCGATAATGGAAAGTTATGTCGGCCATCTCAAACCCCGGCCAAATTCAAGGCATTAGGCCGTGGGAGGAGCCAGCATTTTTAGTGCACTGGCCCCCCTGACATGCCAGGACACCAACTGGACTCCCTAGGGGTCACTGCGGTGGACTTCAGAAATGCTCCTACGTGCATAGCTCCCTTACTTTGGGAGCTCAGCCCCCCACCCCACCCCCAAAACCCACTACCCACAAATGTACTGCACCCACTAAAACTGCTCCAGGGACCTGCATACAGCCTCTAGGACTTATTGCTGCTGTATAACCTTGGCACACCAGTTGACACCTGAAGACTAATCTCTCTGAAAAAGTCCTTTCTTGAAATAAGCACGTTTACTCACAGTTAACTGCAGATCAGAGGTTGTGCCCCACTGGCAAAGAGTCCCCTGGTACTAAGATGTGCAGTAGGTCAGAGCTGGCACAATGGTGTACAATGCCCTCTTTCAGCACCATTCAAGGTAAGAAGTACGTTCTCTAACGTGGGTAACACAGGAAAGGGAACAAAAACTGGCTTACAAAAATGGCCACTACCGCATGGACTACAACGGGAAACAAAACAGGGCACACTCTGACCCAGTAAGCAGGGGGAAAGCACCAGGGGAGTAGAGCCTACCAACTACCAATACCTACACCCACCACAATGCATTGCTGATGTGACTCTGCAGTGCAAATAACAGAAAAGGTGTCACAATCACTCCAGAGCCACATCACAAGCAGGAAAAGGCTGTCGGAGGACAGAACACATTCTGCTCTCATGCAGGTGGGTTCGGCATTTGAGGCTGGCATACAGGCTGGAAAAAAAGTGTTTAAAGTGGGGTTGTTTTGGTGGGAGAGGGTTAGTGACCACTGGAGGAGTACGGGGAGGTCATCTCCGCTTCCTTCCGGTGGTCATGTGGTCAGTTTGGGCACCTTTTTGAGGCTTGGTCGTGAAAATAAAAGGACCAAGTAAACCCGGCGAAATACTGCTTAACGCCGTTTTTTTTTCCATTATCGGCAAAAGTTGGCTATCTGGTAGCCACGCCCATACCTGCCCATGTCCCACCTTCACTTCGCCGCCGACACGCCCCTTTGAACTTTCGCCGGCGAGGCGACGGGAAAGCGGCGATGCTGTCAAAAAAAGCAGCTTTCGATTATACCGATTTCGCCGCTTTTCCAGGATCGCCGGCCATCTCTCGATTTGTGTCAGGAAATGGCCGGCGATCAATTTCGATTATGAGCTGGATAGTAACATAGTAGATGACAGCAGAAAAAGACCTGCACGGTCCATCCAGTCTGCCCAAGATAACTCATATGTGCTACTTTTTGTGTATACCTTACTTTGATTTGTACCTGTGCTCTTCAGGGCACAGACCGTATAAGTCTGCCCAGCACTATCCCCGCCTCCCAACCACCAGCCCCGCCTCCCGCCACCGGCTCTGGCACAGACCGTATAAGTCTGCCCAGCACTATCCCTGCTTCCCAACCACCAGCCCTGCCTCCCACCTCCGGCTCTGCCACCCGATCTTGACTAAGCTCCTGAGGATCCATTCCTTCTGCACAGGATTCCTTTATGCTTATCCCACGCATGTTTGAATTCCGTTACCGTTTTCATTTCCACCACCTCCCGCGGGAGGGCATTCCAAGTTAGTTGCTGTTGAGACTTGGAAGGAGGAGGAAGTGCTGCCAGAGGCTCTGCAGGCTTCCAGGGGGAAGGGAGTGAGGCCTAGCTCCTTCCCCAGAAATGAGGAAGGTCCCTGGGGAGCGGTCCTCAGGAAAGCCCCAGGCCAGAGGGTCTCCTGGGGCCAGGGACCAGAAGGCCAGGAGAAGTAGTTCCCTCTCTGGCAGGGCTCCAGAGAGGAGGGAAAGGAGCCCTGTGGATCGAAGAGTGCAGGCTTCCACGGGAGGAACCCAGACCGGTACCCCCCTCACAGTGGCACGCCATCTAGCAGGTGAGGGGGGGAGAGAGCTGGGGGAGGCCCCAGAGAACAGCAGATCGGAGAAGGAGAGGGAGGAGAGAGCAGAGGTAATGGAGATCTGCCGGGAGGCCCTACCGGTGTCAGAGGAGGAGGACAGTGACTCCTCAGAGGAGGAAGATTTCACGGACTATTGTCAGGATCCAGAGGACCCAACCAGTGGCCTGATCCAAATGGTGAGAAAGATAAAAAGCACAGAAAAAGAGGTGGTAGAGTTGGGGAAACGGGTTAAAATGGCAAAAGCCCTGTGCAAACTAGCCCCAGTGGAGCACCGCAAGACTTATACAAAGGAGGTAACCCGTTTACTCAAGCTTCTTCAAAAGAAAGAACATTTGCTGGGGGCATTGAAAAAGGGCCCTGGGAACCCTCTGAGAGAAGTTTACATCAACCGAGAAAGAATGGCCTTGAGGGGAAAGGCCCTGACAACCTTCAAACAGTCACAACAGTAAACAGAGAAGGAGAGTAGGAGCTCAGACCTTGGACCCCAGAACACCCAGGGGCCAGAGGAGCTTCCTGGGCCCAGTACCCAAAAGACATTACAGTATATGCAGTACCTTGCTAGTCAGTCTCTGGCAGCTTCTGGAGCAAGCAGGACTGGAGCAGGGTTGCCAGGTGGAAAATTTTTTTCCCACCCAAACCAGCCTAAATCCAGCCCAAAACCCGCCCAAACTCAAACCCCGCCCCTGACACCCCCACCCCATGTCATCACCCCCGCCCCCGCCGTCATCAACCCCGCCCCCGCCGTCATCGGCCCCGCCTCCCCCGTCACGGCCCCGCCTCCCTCATCATCGGCCCCACCTCCCCGTCATTGGCCCCGCCCAGAACGTCACTAACCCCGCCCAAAACGTCACTAACCACGCCCCCCGCGGCCGAAAAAACCGCCTGAAAACCGCCCAAAAGAAAAAAAAGAAGCCCAAAAAACCGCAACCCTCCGCGGGCAAAAATTTCCTGCGGCGGGTCGCGGAAAACCGCCCAATTGGGCGGTAAAACCGGCCACCTGGCAACACTGGACTGGAGGTGGGGCTGGAGAGGCATCCTCGTTAAGGGAACCTGAGGTTGGAAAAACTGAACAGGAAAAAAGTTTTAAAACCCAGACTTTTCATCTTGTAGAAACAGGGGCTGGAAGTTCAAGAGAGAGACTCTTTTCTACACCAGTGATGGTGGAAGCAGAACTGAAAAACTTACTTGAGCAAGAAGCAAGAGGTCAGCAGAGGCAGTTGCAGTCATAGGTTTTGTGCCCATTGCCTGCAGCAGGAGTTGAGAGCAGGAAACAAACACTGACTCCATTGCAGTTGGGGAGGCACTGAAGGGCTGGAAGTCACGGCCAGGCAGGCTGCAGCACTGCCAAAGACTGAGAATGGTGAGGTTTTAGCAGAGGAAAACCTGGTGACAGAGAGTGCTGCAGCTGGACAACCAGCAGGTGAAAAGGAGGGGTTCTCGATGAAGAAGGCACAGGAGGATCAGGAGTGTTTGCAACAAACCGGCCTGGCAGCAGAGCAAGAGGCTCCAGCCAATCGGGCTGTGGGAGCAGGAAAGACTGCAGAACAGCTACAAAGGCTGGCAGGGGAAATAGCTGCAGCGCCAGAAGATTCCCCATGTGTGAGAGGGCAGGCACTTCTGGAGTGTGGGAAGCCTCGTCCGCTTGGCGAAACAGCGGGGCTGGAGGATCCGACGGAGCAGAACGTTGGGGGAAAAAGGGACCCGGTCCAGAGAGCAGGTTTTGGGCGGGAGGGAGGGGTGCTTGCCTTGCCATGCGCACCAGAAGTAAACTTAACTGGTGGTACTAGGGATTTTGATTCCGGCCAGGCAGCGGGGTGGTTGGCTCTGGGGGGAGGGGTTGATTCGACGGGAGGGGGAGGGGGGCAGGGGCACTGGGAGGGGACCAGTTATATAGGGGAACCTGCTCTCAAAGTTCCTACGGACCAAATCGATGGGGAGACAGGCAGGGTTTCTGTTGCAGGAGGCATTGAACTGATGGACACTGTGACTGCAGGGGATACGAGTGCTCGGGGGGTGAGGGGTGCAGGAGACCAAGGTTTGCTGGTTGAAGGGGTACAAGGCATGTTGGGGGGAGGGATAGGGAGGGAGGGGAGGGAGGCTGAGAAACGGGGAAGGCAAGAGAAGGAGGATATGGTGCATCAGGAGCGGGGGGTCCCCGCGCTGGAGAAGGGGGGGACGGTGGGGGGGGGTCCGTCCTTTGCGGCGGTGGTGGGTGGAGGAGGCGGGCGCAGGGGAACTAGGGGGGTAGGGGGCAGCGGGGAAGGATGGGGAGGGGGGTGGGGGGGAGGCCAGGTTCCCAAAAGGAGGAATGTGGTACAATTGAGATGGGTGGGGGAGGGGGGATGCCAAGCAGGGATGCGGTCCTGAGATTGGTCCTGGGTCTAGGATTCCTCCCAGAGGACCTCTATGCCTGTATTCATCCGGTGAATATACCAGAATACGATATCAGCTTTCTAACCCAGCGAGGCATGGAGGTCTTCTGGGAGAGATACGAAGGGGTACGGGGGAGAGGGGACTGGAAGAACTACCGGGCCGTACCGATCAGCAGACCCGACCTGGTGCAGGTAACCCTTCTGGTTCGAAATGAGTCTCTATCAGGGGCGGACCTGGCCTTCTGGCTACAACGGTAGGCAGAATTGCTTACCCCCTTGTCCAAACTCCCGGACCCCAGTAGGGTGTGGGCGGGAGGTTGGGGTGCGCAGGTTAGGCTGAGGCAGGCAGGGCATGTCACCCAGCACATTCCCTCCTCGGCGTTCATCGGCAGGGATCGGATTCTCTGCTTTTATAAGGGGCAGCCACGGCAGTGTCACAAGTGCGGGTCGTTTAGACATTTTAGTATGTCATGCCCGGTAGTGCAGTGTGGAAAGTGCGGGTCTAAGGAGCATCCCACGGAGTCCTGTATGTCTATTCGGTGCAACTTGTGTGGGGGTCTGGGGCATGCATTTCGAGCCTGCCCTTGGGCCTCCCATAATGGGGGAGCGGAGGAGATAGATAGGGATGGTTCAGGTCAGGGGGAGGGGAAGCAGGCCATGATCAGGTTCCCGGGGCGGGGGGAAAGGGTCCAGGGAAGGACAGGGACAGGTAGAGGGGGGGGGGGCTTGGGGGAGGGTCGGAAGCGGCAGGAAGGGGAGGATGAGGGCTGGACGCGGGGGTCCAAGAAACAGCGGAGAGGAAGGGGGGAGGGGGGTGGGAATGGGGATAGAAGTAGGGAATAGATTCAGGGGTTTGGAAGAGGAGGGAGGGGTTGAGGAACTGGCTGGTGAGGAGGTAGAGGATGGGGGTAGCCGGCAGGACGGGTTGGGAGGTAGGGGAGAAGGAGTGAGGGGAACAGCGGGTAAGAGGAAAGAGAAAAGGGGGGGAGGGTTTTGAGGGACAGAGAGGGGGAAGGGTAGGGGGGAGGTGGGTGGATCGGGGGAGGCGACGGCTGATGCAGGGAGGGCGGGAAAGGAAGGTAAGAAAGGATGTAGTAATGCAGGCCCATGAGGGGAGGAAGGAAGGGTCGGAGGCGGGATTGATGGGAAGGGTGGAAGAAGAGGAGGTAGTAGGGGTGGAGGAGGTGGGCAGGTCGGTTGATGATCCCCAGGGAGGGAGAGAGGTGGGTGAAGACAAAAAGAAGATAGGGAGGAAGAAAGCAAGGGTGGGGGAAGGGATGTTTAAGCTAGGGGTCCGGGATTGGGCGGAGGAGGAAGAAGAGGGTGGAGGGGAAGGGACCACGGATGATGGTGTGGAGAGAAGGGAAGGCAGCCAGGAAGGCGGAGGGTGTGGTAGCGAGGACTGATGGCGGGACTGCTATTGGTGTTCGCCACACTTAATGTGGCTAGTGTCGCCTCCCAGAGGGCAAGAAGCTTGGCATTTGATGGCCTCTCTGCTGTGGAGGCGGACTGTTTCCTCCTCCAGGAGACCCGGTTGCAGACGCTGGAGGACATCCGGCGGGCAAAGAGGGCCTGGAGATGGGGACCCTCTATCTGGGGTCTGGCCGGGGAGAGGTATGGGGGGATAGGCATCCTCTTTAAAACCAATAAAGTAGAGATTCAGAAGGTGGTGGAGCTGGGTATTGGTAGGTGTTTGGTGTTGGACGTAATATTGCGGGGCGTGGCCTTGCGGGTGATTAATGTGTATGGACCGCAAAGCAAACAGGGAAGGTCTGCATTGTTCAACAAAATTAAGCCTTACCTATACACTTCAAGGCAGTTGGTGTGGGGAGGAGACTTCAACACTATCTTACGGAAAGAGGATAGTGGGGGGCGGGCAACACAAGTACGTTATGATGGGGTTCGACTAGCGGGGATTATGAAAGGAGCAGGGCTGGTGGATGTACATATTGCACTTGGTGGTGGGAATCAGGGTTTCACCTTTTCACGGGGCACCTGTAGGAGCAGAATTGACCGGTTTATAGTTCGGGAAGGGGCATGTAGGCAGGCACCTAGGTGGTGGAAGTAGATTTCTCTGACCACAGGATGGTGATCATAGAGTTGGGGGGGGGGGGGGCGTGCAAGCTAGGGAAAGGGTTGTGGAGATTGAATCTCAAATGGTTGAAGGAGGGGGTGTTGCACCAGGAGTACCTGGAATTCCTAGCAGACCAGGTGTCCATTCAGGGTGTCTTCCCTTCCCTCAGGGACTGGTGGGAAGTACTGAAACACCGCACCAGAGGGTTTTTTCTCCGTCAGGCAAGGTGGCAGGGAAGGGAGGCCACCCGGTTGGGGATCGCCCTGAGAAAGCGACGGGATAATCTAATTTCCCGGGGGGGGGGGGGAGGAGGGAGGATATTGAGGTACTGCAGCAGGAGGTTGAAAGAGTACAGTACAACCGCTACTCTTCCCTCGTCTACGAGCGGGACTTCGGGAAGCTGCTTGGTCCGGACCCGTATGACTGCTACAAGGAACGAAGGGAGAGGAGGGTGGTGGTGGGGTTTAGGGATGAGGAGGGGGGTGCTCCAAGAATCCAGGGAAGGTATTTTGCGGGTGGTGGGGACGCATTTTGGGCGGGTTTTCTCGGACCTACAGTTGGGGACAGAGACCATGGGAAGATATATTGAGGGGACCCCAGGGGTGGGTAACTGGGGGCCCCATCTTCAGGTCTTAACGCAGCCGTGGACGCTGAGTGAGGTGGAGGAGGCCATTGGGGCCTTGCGGCGCAGAACAGCGCCGGGGCCGGATGGACTTCCGGCGGAGTTTTACCAACGGTTCAGGGACCAGCTGGCGCCGCTCTTGCTGGAACTCTGGGAGGAGGCACGAACAGGAGGATCCTTGCCGGAGTCTATGGGAGGATCAGCATTGGTCCTCCTTAGCAAAGGCAGGGATCCTCAAGACGTGGCGAACTGGCGACCAATAGCACTATTGAACAGCGACCGGAAGATCTTCGCCCACATGCTTCATGCTCGCATGAGGAAGGTCTCCGGTGAAGTGCTAGCAGTCCCGCAGAGGTGTGGGGTCCCAGGAAGGGGGGTGCTGGAGGCAGTAGCCTGGGTGAGGGAGGGCTTGGAACATAGCCGGTGGGAGATGGTAGGTTGGTCGTGGCCTTGGACCAGGACAAGGCTTTCGACCGAGTGCAGTGGGAGTTCTTGTGGAAGGTCCTGGATCACTATGGCTTCCCGGGGGAGTGGATCGCACAACTGCAACTGTTGTATGCTGGGGCGCGATTTTTTTCCCCTGGTGAATGGATGGAGGAGGGCGGAGGTGGGGGTCACGGCAGGGGTACGGCAGGGGTGCCCATTGAGCCCCCTGCTGTACGCTTTTGCCATAGATCCCCTGGTGCGGAGGCTGGGGGGGGAGGGAGGGCTCAGAGGGGTAGAGGTTGGCAAAGGGAACGTATTGAGAGTCATCGCTTATGCAGACGATGTCACCGTTTGGGTGGCAGACCAGAGGGAGGGGAGGATGCTGCAGGAGACCCTTGAAGAATATTCCAAGGCATCGGGGTCATGGGTAAACCTGGGTAAGTGTACTAGCTTGTGGGTGGGTCCAGAGGAACGGCGATTTAACCTAGGGGGCGGGTTTCCTGCAGGGATTGAAAGAATACGGGTGTTGGAAGTGTATTTTAGGGGGGGGGGGTTACGGGCGGGAGATTTGGGAGCAAAAGATATCGGAGGCAAGGGAAAAGGTGGATCGTTGGAAGGGGTGGCGGATGTCCATGGCAGACAGGGTCCGGTTGTTGAAGACCCAGATAGTCCCCATGTTTCTCTTCTTGAGTTACATCTGCCTTTTGCCGGAATGCTGTTTCACTTCATTGTACAGCGTGTTTTTTCAACTTTTGTGGGGCAACAGGATGAACCCAGTAAAACGCAATATTACTTACCGGTCGCGGGAGGAAGGGGGGGTGGGGATGGTAAACCCTGTCTTGCTATTCTCCCTGTTCATCCAGTTTAACCTTGGGTGGGGGGGAGGGCCGGAGGCCCCAGGGTGGGCACAAAGTGTTGTGCAGTGGTGGGAGGGATTTTGGGGTCCTTGGTGGGGGGGGGGGGGAGGTGGGGAGGTTGCGGAAGGGTTTCCCGGAGGGGGTAGGCTACTACAAATCCTTAGTAAAGCTGGTCCGGTTGTGGGACATTACATGGGAGGAAATAAGGGCGGGGCAGAGGGAGAGCTGGGTTGAGCGGGTTCGCTCCCAGCATTTCTCATCTCCCCTGACTCTTAGGGATGCTCCAGGGCCCGTGCTGAGGCAGGGCCTGCACTTTATTTCATCTAGACAACTCCCGAACAAGTACAGGGACATTGCCTGGCTGTCCCTTCACGGTAAATTATATGTTAGGGCAAATATGCACCGAAGCATGCAGGACCGAAACTGCCCGAGGGGGGAGTGTGCTGGTCAGCTGGAGACGATGGACCACTTCCTTATGGAGTGTCCATTCTCCAGAGCAGTTTGTGGAAGAGTGGCCGCCTTGTTGGCCATCCCCAGCTTCACGTCCTACACCTATGCAGACTGGGTGTACGGGAGGCAGCAGGGGACGGGGCTGCTGGAGCCAGGTACCGCCTTCCTCATATCAGTTATTATCAGGTACTGCCTGTGGGTGGCCCGATGCGGGGTGTCTATGCGCCAGGAGTGCAGGTCGGCTGAGCAGGTTTCCTGGGACGTTGTCCGAGCCGTCCAGGAATTGGCACGCTGGGAAAAGGTGGAGGGGGGGGGGGGTACATAATTTTGGGGTTTGGTGGAAGCATGTACGCTTGAAGTTGATTTGAATGTATGATGTGGGGGGGATTTGGGGGGGGACGGGTTTTGTCGGGTTTGTATTTTTTTGTATAAAAGTGTAGTGGGGCTGGTTTTACAACAGCATGATGTAATGAATATTGTTTTTTTCCGTTTTATTTAATAAAGGAATTCTCCAAGCATCCACTACTCTCTCCATGAAAAAATACTTCCTGACATTTTTCTTCAGTCTGCCCCCCTTCAATCTCATTTCATGTCGTTTCGTTCTACTGCTGAGGCAGCCATGGGCATAATATATATAAGAAATCATATTAAGGGTTAATTCTGTTTAAAGGTGCTCAAATACTATTTTAAATTCTCAGTCCTGCAAATGAAGGAATGCCAGATGGTTCAGATTATTTTCAATGTCTAGCTTGGCCGAGCAAAAGGTTAGAAAGGTCAGTGAGAAATGAAACTCTGTCCCTTGTGATTGAAGGATTGCTAAATGCTGGCACAGCTGTAAACTATTATGAATGAACAAAGGAATGAGCCAAACATACTGTAGTTTAAAAGCAGGCAGTTTGTTTAGGATTAGTTAAAATGCTTAGAAGGAGATAGCTTAGATATAGATATAGAGACCATTATAAGTATGTAGAATATGTCTTATAAGGATGCTTACTTTAGAATATGCTGTATTCTGTGTAAATTAATAAGTTTTGTGTCTGTGTAGAATGTCTGTTAAATTCTGTATTACTCTTTGTCTGCTGTTTGAGAGGTCAAGCAAGGACTGCAGTGAAGAGGTCAAACATGTGTTTTGACTTATCTGCAGTTCTGGCTGGTTTAATGTATGGAGCTGATAGGTGAAAAGAGGTCAGGACTAGTCAGCTCTCTTCTCCTTGATTAATTATAGGTAAAATGTAGGAATGGATCTTGAAAGTAATAACTGATATGTATGCCATTAAGTAAGATTGGCCCTTGACCCCTTTAATGAATGCCAGAGTTTAGTTAGCAGTTAGTACTAGGAATATGAGAATAATAAATGTAAGAATATCCATTATCCTCTAAGTGAACCCAGGTTAAGCTATAGATGAGAAATCAATCATAATAACATGCAGGAGTTCTGGAGCCCAAATGTCTAGCTTAAGGGGCCCCAGGTCACAGGTCAGTTTAGGATGTCTGGAACCTATGTAACTGATATTTGTATAGAGCTGATTGGTTGAGGCAAGGTAATCAATCTATTCCTTAACCAATTGGAGAGTAAGGGGGCTAGGCTAGGCTAGATAGAACTGTATTTAAGTGGGAGAAGAAGCAGTTTACGTCAGAAGGAGCTCAGAAGAAAAAGAAGGACAGAAGGAACAGACAGAAGAAGGAGAAGACAGCATAAGAAGAGAAGCAGCTGAGACAGAAGCCACAAAGACACAGAGAGCTGAGAGAAAGACACAGAGAGCTGAGAGAGAGACAAAGAGAGCTGAGAGAGAGACAAAGAGAGCTGAGAAAGAGAAGAAGAGACTTAATGCTGATGTTCTACTTTGTTTGCTGGCAAATAAAGAAGATTTCTCTCTCATTCTGGTGTGCTGTCTGACTCCTGAAGTATCATAAATTCATGCATCCATTCCTGCAACAATTCTTGGTGGCAGCGGTGGGATCCTGAATCCTGCATTAATCCCAGCACCCAACTGACTGGAGAACATTCGCCGGGTATGTATTTTGTATTCTGTATTGCAATCCTAGCTAGGAAATTGTAAACCAGCCCCTCAAAAATTGGGGGAAGGAGAGTCTGATCAACTCTCAGCGAAGGCCCTAGTACCTTCTAGTCTAGTGGAGATTAGAAGCGAAACCGCTTGAGCTTATCTGTATCTGAGAAATCTGAAATTGTTGGGTGGGATTTTCTGTACTGAATGAATGTGTGATGCGTGAATGTTAAACGAGTGCGGACTTCTTATAGCTGCGTTTCCAATTAACGCGAGTTCAATTGGCCAGCAACGGAAGGAAGCGATTGTTGTCTGTCTACCATTTTGTTTCTGGATCTGCGGACCCCTTACCGCAAATCCAAAAAAAAAAAATCCCCCCCCCCCCTCTTTGTGTGTTGTAACTGTAAGCATTATGGGAGGGAAATCGTCTAGACAAATTGATACTCCCCTAGATTGTATGCTTAAGAATTTCAAAAAAGGATTTTTAATTAATGACTATGGACAGACTTTAAGCTCAAGTACTTTAAGAACCTTGTGTGAAGTTGAGTGGCCATCTATGGGAGTGGGGTGGCCCCCTAGTGGCAGCTTAGATATTGAAGTAATCCGGAAGGTCTACAGCATAGTTGTAGGAGAACCAGAATATTCTGAACAACTCCCCTATATAGATTCCTGGGATAGCCTTGTGACTGACCCTCCCTCTTGGTTGAAAACTTATATGGGATCCCCAGTAAAATTCATGTTAGGCCGAGCTCAAAGAAAGATTAGAAAATCTAAACTGGAAGAGGGAAAGAGCCCTAGGAAGCCTACCACCCAATCGGTGGCTTCCGCCCCTACCCTGTCTGAGAAACCCATACTCTCTGATGACCCCTCAGACCTTGAGCCACCACCTTATGGCCCATTGTTGGGGTTCCGTGCTGCCCCTAGAGATCTACGCCGCCCAGCCCAAGCTTCTCCAGCACAGGCTTCTCCGGATAGCTCCTCTTCTGTGCGAACCCCACCACATCCTAGGTTGGACTTTTCAGCCAGTCTCTACCCTCCTCTGCCACATCCTTCCCTGTTAACCTCCGAAGACCCGCTTTGGGCTCCACTCCCTGACTCCTCAACTCCTGACAGCCCAGCCTCTCCTTCTAATACCCCTCCCCACTCATCAGGGGCCCGGCATCCCTTTCAATGGACTGAATCACCTGTGACTACCTCTCAGTCTATGAGTACCCCTCCCCATCCCTCAGGGTTTCAACCTACCTCCCCTGAATGGGTTAGACCTGCTGCAATCACCTTTGAGCATGATAGGAGGGTAGCTCCTAGCTCTACCTCAGATTCCATTCCCACCTCCTCGAGAGTTCTGCCACTCCGTCAGGTAACTACCACTCGACCGGATCCTAATAATCAGGGTCAGGTTATACAGGCACAGGCCTATCAGTATGTACCCTTCACAACCACCGATCTCCTGAATTGGAAGACGCATTACCCCTCTTATACTGAAAAGCCTCAGGTAGTGGTGGACCTAGTGGCTAGCATTATGGCCACCCATAACCCAACCTGGACTGATTGTCAACAACTTCTCCTGACCCTCTTCACAACTGAGGAGAGGCGGAAGATTTTGCAAAATGCTGAGGCCATCACGCGAGCGCGTGCCCCCGAGGGGACACAGAACCTAGAGGAATGGGTTAGAGCTCGGTTTCCTCGCGCAGCTCCAGTTTGGGATCCAAATGATGGGCAGCACTATGAACTGTTGTCTGGCTATTGCCGGGACTTGCTGGAAGGTATGAGGAAAGGCATAAAGAGGCCCATTAATCTGGCAAAGGTCTCTGAAATTCTCCAAGGGGCAACTGAATCCCCTGGGGCCTTTTTAGAGCGACTAATTGAAGCCTACAGAACATACACCCCATTTGATCCTGAAGCACTAGAAAACCAGAGAATGGTGAATAGTGCATTGGTGGCCCAGAGTATGCCAGATATCCGGAAGAAGTTGCAGCGTCAGGAGGGATTCGCAGGGATGAATACCACCCAGCTAATTGAGATCGCAACCAAGGTTTTCATTAATAGAGATCAGGAGGTGCGCCGAGAGGCTGACCGGAAGATGCAGAAGAAGGCCGACCTTTTAGCGGCAGCCATTACTAATTCCACCCTTAATCGAGGTCGACCTCTAGCTAATGGGAAGCCAAAGTGGGACCCCGGACCACCAGCCAGGCCCCGAGATTCCTTCAATCAATCCCGGCCAAGGGGGGAGAATCCCAGACCAAGATTGGAGAGGGACCAGTGTGCCTACTGTAAGGAAAGAGGGCACTGGAAAGATGAATGCCCCCAGAGGCGCCAGGGATTGAGAAGGGGACCAGGAGATCGAGGAAGCCGAGGCCGAGTTCGAGAGGGAAGATATAAGCCTGCTGAATCTGACATCATCGGGATAGCCGAGATGGCAGAATGGGACGAATAGGACAGACCGGGTTCCTACAAACTGGGCTCCCAGGAACCTATGGTCAAGTTAACTATAGGGAGCCGCTTAATTCCATTCATGATTGATACAGGAGCTGAACATTCTGTTGTGACGGAGCGATTAGCGCCTGTGTCTGGAAAAACTGTCCGAGTGGTGGGAGCCACGGGGGTGCAGAACCGGAGGCCCTTCCTGACAACCCGTAGATGCCAATTAGGCTCACACACAGTCACTCATGAATTCCTGTATATGCCAGACTGTCCAATCCCTTTGTTAGGTCGAGACCTGCTGTCCAAGCTTAGGGCCCAAATTTCCTTTGACTCTGATGGCCAGACTTCGGTCTCCTTTCGGCCCCCGATATCCAGCCCTAAGGGTATATTGAGTTTCTGCTGCCCCCTTGAAGAAGAATGGCGGCTGCATCAGTCACAGGGCCAAGTTGACCTACCCCTGGCAGATAGCTTTCAGGTCAGAGGGGTATGGGCAGAAGATAATCCCCCAGGGTTGGCCCGAAATATTCCTCCTGTCCATGTAGACTTACTTCCAAGTGCCCGGCCAATCCATCTTCGCCAATACCCAATTCCCCGAAAGGCTCTGGAAGGGATCCAGGCACACCTGAATCGTTTGTTATCCCATGGAATTATTCGACCTTGCCAGTCTCCATGGAATACGCCACTATTGCCAGTTCAGAAGCCAGGGACTACCGGCCAGTCCAAGACTTACGAGTGGTCAACAAATCTACTATCTCATTACACCCTGTAGTGCCTAACCCATATGTTCTGTTAGGATTGATACCTTCTGGAGCTACCCATTTCACGACACTAGATCTAAAAGATGCCTTCTTTTGTATTCGGGTGGCCCCCGCCAGTCAACTGCTTTTTGCCTTTCAATGGGAAAACCCAGTAACAGGAAGGAAGCTTCAGTATACATGGACCCGCCTGCCACAGGGGTTCAAGAATTCCCCCACTATTTTTGGGACAGCCCTAGGGCAAGACCTTAAGACTTTTAAATCTGAGCCTTCCAGGCGAGTTTTACTCCAGTATGTAGATGACCTCCTGATTGCAGCAGTGACTCAGGAAGAGTGTTTTGAGGCTACTAGAGAATTGCTGGAGCTACTCTTGGATGCAGGCTATAAGGTCTCACGCTCAAAGGCCCAACTTTGTCAGTCAGAAGTGAAGTATCTGGGTTTTTGTATTTCCCAGGGAAGTCGGAGACTGGATGTCAGTAGGAAGCAAGCAGTTGCTGCAATTCCTCAACCCAAGTCCAGAAGAGAAGTTAGGGAATTTCTGGGAGCAGCCGGATTCTGCAGAATTTGGATTCCAAATTTTGCACTGATGGCGAAACCCCTTTACCAAGCCACAAAGGGGGGTGAAAAGGAACCATTTGAATGGGGACCTACAGCTCAACAATCCTTCATTGCCATAAAGAAAGCCCTACTCCAAGCCCCTGTGTTAGGCCTTCCTGATGTGGAGAAACCTTTCTCATTGTATGTCCATGAGCGACAGGGGGTTGCTCTGGGTGTGTTGACCCAGATGATGGGATCCTGGCAGAGGCCTGTTGCATACCTGTCTAAACAGCTGGATGGAGTGGCTAAAGGATGGCCAGCCTGCATGAGGGCCATTGCAGCAACAGCCTTACTGGTCCAGGAAGCTGATAAGCTGACCTTGGGGCAAGAACTGGTTGTTAAAGTCCCCCACGCAGTTCTCACCCTCATGGAATATAAGGGCAACCACTGGTTTACAAATAACCGCATGGTTAAGTACCAAGCTAGCTTGTGTGAGAATCCACGGATACACCTGGAAACAGTGGCTACATTCAATCCCGCCACTCTTTTGCCAGCATCTGAGGGACCTCCGGATCATGACTGTATCCAAACCATGGATGAAGTGTACTCCAGTCGACCAGATCTTAAAGATGTTCCTTGGAGGGACCCAGATGTAATTTATTTTACAGATGGAAGCAGTTATGTGGAGAACTCCAAGCGATTGGCAGGCTATGCTGTGGTGACAGAAGACAAGGTGATAGAAGCAAGAGCCCTGCCCCAAGGAACTTCAGCCCAGAAAGCAGAACTTGTGGCCCTCATACGAGCTCTGGAGCTAGCAGCAGGACTGGTAACCAACATTTATACTGATTCCAAGTATGCCTTCACAACTCTACATGCTCATGGAGCTTTGTATAAGGAAAAGGGACTCATAAATGCCGCAGGCCAACCTGTTAAGTATGGACCTGAAATACTTCAGCTGCTAGAGGCTGTTTGGGCCCCTAAGAAGGTAGCTGTCATTCATTGCAGGGGACACCAAAGGATAGATACTCCAGTGGCCCGAGGGAACCGCCATGCTGATCGGGTGGCCAAGGAAGCTGCTCGAGGACCCCCAGCAAGTACTGTGACTCCCCTGTTCCAAATTCGACTGCAAGAATGGACGCCTATGTACACCCAAATGGAAGAGAAATGGGCTCAAGAGGAAGGTGCAGTAAGGAGATCTGATGGCTGGTTACATCTCCCTGATACCAGAGTTCTGGTGCCACGCCACCTAGCTTGGCCTGTAGTGTCTCAAGCTCATGACCTATCACACTTAGGGAAAACGGCACTAGCCCGCCTACTCAGTCGAGTAGTGGTGCTGGAAGGATTGGATAGTCTGGTTGCCACTGCCTCTGCCCGATGTACTCTCTGTGCCCAGAATAATGCTCGTCAGGGACCCCGTATTCCACCAGGAGTTCAGTCTAGGGGACTAACACCCTTTGAGTCTCTAGTTATAGACTTCACAGAAATGCCCAAGAGCGGTAGGCTCCGATACCTCTTGGTCATGGTCTGTACCTTTTCTGGGTGGGTGGAAGCATATCCTACAGTCACTGAGAAAGCCACAGAAGTAGCTCGAGCCCTCCTTAGGGATGTCATCCCCAGGTATGGACTGCCCCTTGCCATAGGTTCAGATAATGGTCCCGCCTTTGTTGAAGCTACACTTCAGGCCCTGTCCCGCGCATTGCGCATTACCTGGAAATTGCATTGTGCCTATCGTCCCCAGAGTTCAGGGCAGGTTGAGCGGGCAAACAGAACCTTGAAAAATAGCCTAGCAAAGATTTGTCAGGAAACCCAACTGAAATGGCCACAGGCACTGCCACTAGCCCTCTTCCGCCTCCGATGCACTCCAACTAAAGGAACAGCCCTCTCTCCCTTTGAAATTGTGTATGGGAAGCCCCCAGCCATTTTGCAGGGAATTAAGGGAGACATAGGGATTTTAGGGTCTGCCCAGGTACAGGAGCAGGTAGCCCTCTTGGGCAAGATAATTTCTGAGCTTCAGTCTTATGTGAGAGAAATAAACCCTGTCCCCTTCCAGGCTCAGGTACATTCCTTCCTGCCAGGGGATAGAGTTTGGGTGAAAGACTGGAGGCTCCAGCCTTTGGGGCCCCGATGGAAAGGACCTTTTACTGTTTTGCTTTCTACCCCTACAGCTGTGAAGGTCGCAGGGATAACTCCATGGGTCCATTGGTCTCGAATTAAGTCTGCTGACCAGACTGAGCCCAGCACGGATCAGACGGAGCCTAAACAGTGGAGAGCAGAAAGTGATCCAGCGGAGCCATTGAAGTTGCGCTTGACCCGAACCAAAGAATCTACTAGCTGAAAAGAAGGGTCAACTGCATACTGCAGGAGCTGCTGAACTTCGGCTTCACACTGAGACTCTTTCTTGCCTAGATTCTGGCTTTCTTGGAATTTGAGAGCTTGATCCTTGTCAGTTGAGGGTCTATCCCAACTGGTATAAGAACTCAAAGACTGAGAACATTATATGAGAGTAATCTGTGATTAGCACAGACTGTTGAAATATTATTGCTTAATTAGTTTGCTGTATTTGTTTTAGATTAGGAAGAAAGAAAATGTTAGTAGTTTGGATGCTTTTGTTGTTTTCTTCTCCTTGCCTCCTTGTTCCTAAAACCCCAACTCGCTCCAACCTTTGGTTACACTCTGTCCAGGAACTAATTAGCCAGGCAAAGATTACTTCCCCTTGTATTGTGTGTTCCCGATTTTCTCCTTATACTACAGATGTCCCAGCTGTTCCTGTCCCTGTGCAGCTCCCAGCTCTTATACCTCCCTACTTTTCGAGTTCAGGCCCTTGGAGCCAGGATTATACTTGGTGGTCCTTTTATAATGCTACTTCCCCCTCTGACTCTTCTCTAAGGCCGGTTTTTACGTCTCCCTATCCAGCTTCTGGAGTGTTTTGTTTAACAAGAGACATCTCAACTGTTCTTCCCATTCCCTGTAACTATACTAATGTTCTCCCAGAGAAGGAGGAACCTGTGTGGGTAGTTTCTCCAGGTACTCCTATGTGCCCTACTACCATACCTGCAGATTATGACCAAGGTGATTATCTGGCTCCTAACTATACTACTGAGAAGACTATAGTGTCCCATCCTATTTTCTACTTTCATAAGTCCCCGGGGTATGAAGGGGTTGCATCATATGAGCGGTCTGTTACAATTGGGGATTGGCACCTATGGTGTACAAAGTCTCCATTTCTTCTTCGTTCCCCCTGGGATAGGGGCTCGCATTATGGGCATCCTAATCTCCATCCTGTGCCTACATTTATTGGGAACTTTCGTCGCCCTCTCCTTGGTCATTACTGGCTCTGTGATAATGTCCTCCACATGATTCTTCCCCCCACATATGATTTTTGTGTATTGGTAACCTTGAATTATTTTCCTAAAGTTATTCCTCTTCTCAAACTACCATCCCCGCACCGCTCTAAGCGAGAGGCCTTGTCTTTACCCTCCTCCGTTGCCACAGAGGATGAGGCGATTGAATTAGCCCTCCAGTATATCAATTCTACTTATCCTCTGACTAAAAAGAGACTTGTAGCCCTTTCTGCCACGGCCTGGATTCCAATTGGGGGCCCGGTAGCGGGTATTACTGAACTAGGTATGGCTACCCGGAGACTTCAATCCCTACTTCATGTTCTAGTTCATGAGCTGAACGTGGTAGTCAATGCATTGCAGGATCAAATTAATGAATTAAGTATAGTTTCTCGGTATAACCGTATGGGTCTTGATTATCTCTTTGCAGCCCAGGGTGGCCTCTGCACAGTGCTAAATTCTTCAGAGTGCTGTACCATTGTCATAAATAGGACGCATGTAGTTAGGCATGCCATGGATAAAGTCCTACAGTTGGCCAGCCTCAATGTGGAGGATTACCGAGGAGGATTAGACCTTACCTCCTGGTGGTGGTCATTGACCTCCTGGATACGTCCCTTGTTTATTTCCCTAATAGTCTTAGTTTTAGCAGGGTTGTTGTTTTGTTTCCTGGCCTCATGTGCTTCGGCAGTATGCCGTCGGACCTTAACAAGTAGGGTAATGGTGGTTCATAAGTCTATTCCTAGTTAGGATCACTATAATCTCCAGAGTTTGAGTAGTGAGACTTATCTCTGCATAAGCTGATTTTAGTCTCAAAGGGGGGAATGAGGCAGCCATGGGCATAATATATATAAGAAATCATATTAAGGGTTAATTCTGTTTAAAGGTGCTCAAATACTATTTTAAATTCTCAGTCCTGCAAATGAAGGAATGCCAGATGGTTCAGATTATTTTCAATGTCTAGCTTGGCCGAGCAAAAGGTTAGAAAGGTCAGTGAGAAATGAAACTCTGTCCCTTGTGATTGAGGGATTGCTAAATGCTGGCACAGCTGTAAACTATTATGAATGAACAAAGGAATGAGCCAAACATACTGTAGTTTAAAAGCAGGCAGTTTGTTTAGGATTAGTTAAAAATGCTTAGAAGGAGATAGCTTAGATATAGATATAGAGACCATTATAAGTATGTAGAATATGTCTTATAAGGATGCTTACTTTAGAATATGCTGTATTCTGTGTAAATTAATAAGTTTTGTGTCTGTGTAGAATGTCTGTTAAATTCTGTATTACTCTTTGTCTGCTGTTTGAGAGGTCAAGCAAGGACTGCAGTGAAGAGGTCAAACATGTGTTTTGACTTATCTGCAGTTCTGGCTGGTTTAATGTATGGAGCTGATAGGTGAAAAGAGGTCAGGACTAGTCAGCTCTCTTCTCCTTGATTAATTATAGGTAAAATGTAGGAATGGATCTTGAAAGTAATAACTGATATGTATGCCATTAAGTAAGATTGGCCCTTGACCCCTTTAATGAATGCCAGAGTTTAGTTAGCAGTTAGTACTAGGAATATGAGAATAATAAATGTAAGAATATCCATTATCCTCTAAGTGAACCCAGGTTAAGCTATAGATGAGAAATCAATCATAATAACATGCAGGAGTTCTGGAGCCCAAATGTCTAGCTTAAGGGGCCCCAGGTCACAGGTCAGTTTAGGATGTCTGGAACCTATGTAACTGATATTTGTATAGAGCTGATTGGTTGAGGCAAGGTAATCAATCTATTCCTTAACCAATTGGAGAGTAAGGGGGCTAGGCTAGGCTAGATAGAACTGTATTTAAGTGGGAGAAGAAGCAGTTTACGTCAGAAGGAGCTCAGAAGAAAAAGAAGGACAGAAGGAACAGACAGAAGAAGGAGAAGACAGCATAAGAAGAGAAGCAGCTGAGACAGAAGCCACAAAGACACAGAGAGCTGAGAGAAAGACACAGAGAGCTGAGAGAGAGACAAAGAGAGCTGAGAGAGAGACAAAGAGAGCTGAGAAAGAGAAGAAGAGACTTAATGCTGATGTTCTACTTTGTTTGCTGGCAAATAAAGAAGATTTCTCTCTCATTCTGGTGTGCTGTCTGACTCCTGAAGTATCATAAATTCATGCATCCATTCCTGCAACACTGCCTTCACATCTCTGGAAAAGGTTCGTTTGCAGATTAATACCTTTCAAATATTTGAACGTCTGTATCATTGTGACTCTGGGCAAGTCACTTAACCCTCCATTGCTCCATGTAAGCCGCATTGAGCCTGCCATGAGTGGGAAAGTGCGGTGTACAAATGTAACAAAAAAATTAAAAAAAATATCACCCCTGTTTCTCCTTTCCTCCAGAGTATACATGTTTAGTTCAGCAAGTCTCTCCTCATACCTCTTGTAATGCAAATCCCATACCATTCTCGTAGCTTTTCTTTGCACCGTTTCAATTCTTTTTACATCCTTAGCAAGATACGGCCTCCAAAACTGAACACAATACTCCAGGTGGGGCCTCACCAACGACTTATACAGGGGCATCAACACCCCCTTTCTTCTGCTGGTCACACCTCTCTCTATACAGCCTAACAGCCTTCTAGCTACGGTCACCGCCTTGTCACACTGTTTCGTCGCCTTCAAATCTTCAGATATTATCACCCCAAGATCCCTCTCCCCGTCCGTACCTATCAGACTCTCCCCGCCTAACACATACGTCTCCCGTGGATTTCTATTCCCTGAGTGCATCACTTTGCATTTCTTCACATTGAATTTTAATTGCCAAACCTTAGACCATTCTTCTAGCTTCCTCAGACCCTTCATCTTATTTTCTTTTCCATGTTTTATTTTCTTTTATTTCTATTGATTAGGTTAGAAGACAAAGCAGTATAATCTGACTAAGCAATTAAAGTCCAGAGAATAGATAGGTAGCTAAACCTATAGTCAGAAGCAGAAAAGCACTTAGCAGTACTGATAAAGTCCTTGAAGGCGCGCACAAGTTTGTCTCTGATTACAACTATTATTATTGCTGCCATTGACATCTGATAAAACAGCTTTTCTATTTTTCTGATACCTAAGCCTTGTGTCCTTTCCTCTTAGTGTTTATAATTTAGGACTGTTCTGAATTTGGATTGTGTGAGTGAGAGGTATGATCTAATCCCAGAGTGCTAAATATATCTTTATTGTCTTGTTTGTACTTCTTGTTGCCAGTCCTCTACTGAGGCCTGGTTATTGTGGTAAGTCCCTACACCTCTGCCCCCCCAGCACATCCCTCAAATTTCCCTTTGCAGCTCCTTCCCTCTGATTGGGAGAGTTAAACTGGATACCCTGCATCCTAGAGCGAACATTTATTCTATTTTTTTTAGTTACATTTGTACCCCACGCTTTCCCACTCAATGTGGCTTACATATGCAGGTACTTATTTGTACCTGGGGCAATGGAGGGTTAAGTGACTTGCCCAGAGTCACAAGGAGCTGTGCCTGAAGTGGGAATTGAACTCAGTTCCTCAGTTCCCCAGGACCAGAGTCCACCACCCTAACCACTAGGCCACTCCTATATAACATGACAGACTTTATCCCTTTTGTGCATATATTTTATACTTCTATAATCATGGGTCTCTCACAGCGTATTCCCAGAGTTGCACTGTTGGTTTGGGCTGCCAGTGTGATGAGGGCATCTTGGCACTGCAGTTAGACCACAGAGGTTTGCTACTGGGTGGATGTGATGTCAGCCTGGTGTTTGAGTAAGTTGTGTCCCTTGGCTGTGATGTTATTTAGATAATGTGTGTTTGGGACCTTGCTGGGCCATCAGGAGGCTTACCTTGCTAGCTGTTGTATGGTGACTTCTTTCCCCCCCCCCCCCCCCCCCCCACCTGCTGTCCTCTTTTGGGTTCCAGGGCTCTGTCCTCTCCTGGTTCTCCTCTTATCTCTCCCATCGTACCTTCAGAGTACACTCTCATGGTTCTTCCTCCACCCTTATCCCACTCTCTGTTGGCGTCCCTCAGGGATCTGTCCTTGGACCCCTTCTTTTCTCAATCTACACCTCTTCCCTGGGCTCCCTGATCTCATCTCATGGCTTCCACTATCATCTTTATGCTGATGACACCCAGCTTTATCTCTCCACACCTGACATCACTGCGGAAACCCAGGCCAAAGTATCAGCCTGCTTATCCGACATTGCTGCCTGGATGTCCACCGCCACCTGAAACTGAACATGGCCAAGACCGAACTTCTTGTTTTCCCACCCAAACCCACTTCTCCTCTCCCTCCACTCTCTATCTCGGTTGATAACACCCTCATCGTCCCCGTCTTATCTGCCCGCAACCTCGGTGTCATCTTCGACTCCTCCCTCTCCTTCTCTGCGCATATCCAGCAGATAGCCAAGACCTGTCACTTCTTCCTCTATAACATTAGCAAAATTCGCCCTTTCCTCTCGGAGCACACCACCCGAACTCTCATCCACTCTCTCATTACCTCTCGCCTTGACTACTGCAACCTACTCCTCCTTGGCCTCCCACTTAGCCATCTATCCCCCCTTCAGTCCGTTCAGAACTCTGCTGCACGCCTTATCTTCCGCCTGGACCGATACACTCATATCACCCCTCTCCTCAAGTCACTTCATTGGCTTCCGATCAGGTACCGCATTCAGTTCAAGCTTCTGCTACTAACCTACAAATGCACTCGATCTGCAGCCCCTCCTTACCTCTCAACCCTCATCTCCCCTTACGTTCCCACCCGTAACCTCCACTCTCAGGACAAATCCCTCCTTTCAGTACCCTTCTCCACCACCACCAACCCCAGGCTCCGCCCTTTCTGCCTCGCCTCACCCCATGCGTGGAACGGACTCCCTGAGCCCATACGCCAGGCCCCCTCCCTGCCCATCTTCAAATCATTGCTCAAAGCCCATCTCTTCAATGTCGCCTTCGGCACCTAACCACTACACCTCTACTCAGGAAATCTAGACTGCCCCAACTTGATATTTTGTTCTTTAGATTATAAGCTCCTTTGAGCAGGGACCGTCCTTCTTTGTTAACTTGTACAGCGCTGCGTAACCCTAGTAGCACTCTAGAAATGTTGAGTAGTAGTAGGAGGGGGAGGAGGTTACTCTCCTGTTAGGAAAAATTGTGCTCCCTCCTGGCAGTCATTTTTCAGGTGAATGAAGCTGTTACTGCTACTGGTCATTGGGTTGTGAAGGACAGAAATACTTTTATGTAGTACCATGTGGCTCCCTGTGCCAGGTCACAGGCAGTGCAGGTCCTTCCACTTCCTGTATTTCCTCCCACCCTGCCAGCAACTCCTTCAAGTATGCCTCCATTTTGCCAAAGTCTGCATGTTTGAAGTCCAGAACTATGAGTTTGGTGTGATTAGATTCGACTTTAGGTCTTATAACAAACCACACTGTCACTGTGGGCTTATTATGATTTATAAATATTTTATTAATATTTCATTAGTTGACTCTTTATCTATTCCAGGGTAGAAATGATGGCATGTAAGATTCAGGATTTATCTTTTCTATGGTCAGTAAGAATTATTTTGATATATCATCCACCTGGAAAATGGAAAGATCTTCAAAACGATTTTACTGAGTTCCTTTTTTAAGTCTATTTCTCTTCTTTTATGCTTCTTGATGATATTAATTTACACTTAGAGAAAAAGGATGATTCTGATGTGTTAGAATTTATGTCAGTTTTAAATTATCTTTGTCATTATGCTTTTTATAATCCATGTATGAGAAAAGTCACACCTTAGATTTTTTAGCTGTATTTTTTTGTTCATCAACTCATTTTTCAGTCTTAGATGGTATTTGGACACCTGTGCCCTGGTAAAATTATTATTTATTAGAATTTACATTAATATTGATTTGAAATTTTCCTTGATCCTGTCCTAAGTTAATTATACAAAAATAGACAAGGACAGTTTTTAGAAACGAGTCCTCAATTACATTTACTGAAACTGATCTGCTTATCTCATTAGCTAATTGGCATGTGATTACTACTACTGCTGTAGAGGATCTGGCTCCTTTGTCATTAAAAAACTAAGGGGTCCTTTTATTAAGGCATGCTAATGGATTTAGTGCACACTAACAATCAGCATACGTTAAATGTCATGCAGCCCATAGGAATATGATGGGCTGCACGGCAGTTAGTGCAACTTAATAAAAGGATCCGTAAGTCTTAGAGGAATTTGCTGATGATTAGAATATCATTGGAGACACTCTGATGACTCTACTAAGAAATTTCAGTGGAAGGAATTTATTAAATAATATAAGGCTGATATGTCTGCTGCTAAAAAAAAAAGCAATATTATGCTAATCAGATTGGGCTTACCAACATGGATTAGAAGAGGAATTTTGGCATAGTTAGGAGCTGACTTCTGTAGCACATTTTACTTCTGTAGACTGTAGTTTGCATCCCTCAGTTGAGGATCTAGCATTTTACTTTTCTGATAAGATCAGGACCTCTATCACCCCAGATGATTTTTCTAATTCTGGCAATTGTTTAGTAAAAGCAATACCAGTTGACAGACTTTGGGACTCTTTTCCCTTGATAGATTCCTGAAGGATAAAGTCATGGGTTAAGAAACTGTCTTGTCTTTTGACAGTTTGCCTCTCTTACCTAATGGTAGACCCTCCCTTACAAATCTTAAATTGGTATACTACCTTTCTAAACAGATTGTTAGAAATTGACTATTACCTGAAAATTTTGAGTGGAATTTTCTTAACACCTATTCCTAAAAAAGCAGAACTAGATTTGAGCCAAGTAGCCAACCATTCAGTTTCAGACCCATTGCCAGTCAAAATTTCTGAGACCATTGTGGCAAAGCTTTTAACAGAATATTCATAAATATGATTAAGTCTTTTATAATTTGGCCTTAGATCTTTTCATAGAACTGAATCTTGGGGGGGGGGGGGGGGGGGGAGGGTTGCTTTAGTATGTGATGCCAAGAACTCCTTATCTAGAGGTAAGGCAAAATGAAGATACATACCTATTCTCCGATGGGTCGTCGTCTGCGATGGCCCAAGAGACCGGAACTAGTCCAAAAAGAAAGACTTTTCTAGAACGCGACGTCGCACGGGGCCCGATGCACTGCGCATGTGCGCGCAGCTTCCCGCTCGCAACGCGAGCATGTCTCCTCAGTTTCTTAAAAGCAAAAAAAATAACAGGAACAACTCCAAAGGGGAGGAGGGCTGGTTGTGATGATATCCAGTCTGCTGTCCTCAGAGAATACCTGCTACAGGTATGTATCTTCATTTGTTCCGAAGACAAGCAGGCTGGATATCATCACTGATGGGGTATCCCTAGCCCCCAGGCTCACTCAAAACAATGAACATTGGTCAATTGGGCCTCGCAACGGCGAGGACATAACATAGATTGACCTAAAAAGGAACACAACTAAGTGAGAGTGCAGCCTGGAAAAGAACAAAAAAATGGGCCTAGGAGGGTGGAGTTGGATTCTAAACCCCGAACAGATTCTGCAGCACCGACTGCCCGAACCAACTATCGCGTCGGGTATCCTGCTGAAGGCAGTAGTGAGATGTGAATGTGTGGACTGATGACCACGTTGCAGCCTTGCAAATCTCTTCAATGGAGGCTGACTTCAAGTAAGCCACTGACGCAGCCATGGCTCTGACATTATGAGCCGTGACATGGCCCTCCAGAGTCAGCCCAGCTTGGGCATAAGTGAAGGAAATGCAATCTGCTAGCCGAGATGGTGCGTTTTCCGATGGCAACTCCCCTCCTGTTGGGATCGAAAGAAACAAACAATTGGGCAGACTGTCTGAAGGGCTTAGTCCACTCCACGTAAAAGGCCAATGCTCTCTTACAGTCCAAGGTGTGCAACTTGCCCTCACCAGGGCGGGTATATGGACGTGGAAAAAATGTTGGCAATACAATCGACTGGTTCAGATGGAACTCCGACACCACCTTTGGCAAGAACTTAGGGTGAGTATGGAGGACTACTCTGTTATGGTGAAACTTGATATAAGGTGCATGAACTACGAGGGCTTGGAGCTCACTACGAGCTGAAGTAACAGCCACCAAGAAAATGACCTTCCAGGTTAAATACTTCAGATGGCAGGAATTCAGTGGCTGAAAAGAAGCTTTCATCAGCTGGGTGAGAACGACGTTGAGATCCCATGACACTGGTGGAGGTTTGACAGGGGGCTTTGACAAAAGCAAACCTCTCATAAAGCGAACTACTAAAGGCTGTCCAGAGATAGGCTGACCTTCTACACGGTGATGATAAGCACTAATTGCACTAAGGTGGACCCTTACAGAGTTGGTTTTAAGACCAGACTCTGACAAGTGTAGAAGGTATTTAAGCAGGGTCCGTGTAGGGCAAGAAAAAGGATCTAAGGCCTTGCTGTCACACCAGAAGGCAAACCTCCTCCATTTGAAAGAATAACTCTTTTTCAGGAATCTTTCCTAGAAGCCAGCAAAACTTGAGAGACACCCTCCGAAAGACCCAAGGAGGCAACTTCTAAGTTCTCAACATCCAGGCCGTAAGAGCCAGAGACTGGAGGTTGGGATGTAGAAGCGACCCCTCGTTCTGAGAGATGAGGGTCGGAAAACAGTCCAATCTCCACGGTTCTTCGGAGGACAACTCCAGAAGAAGAGGGAACCAGATCTGATGAGGCCAAAAAGGTGCAATCAGAATCATGGTTCCGTGGTCTTGTTTGAGTTTCAGCAGAGTTTTCCCTACTAGAGGTATGGGAGGATAAGCATACAGAAGACCTGTCCCCTAGTGCAGGAGAAAAGCATCTGACACTAGCCTGTCATGGGCCTGAAATCTGGAACAGAACTGAGGGAACTTGTGATTGATCTGAGTGGCAAAAAGATCTATTGAGGGGGTGCCCCACGCTTGAAAGATCTTGCGGATCAAACGTCCATGTGCAGAGACCACTCGTGAGGTTGCATTATCCTGCGCAGTCTGTCGGCCAGACTGTTGTTTACGCCTGCCAGGTATGTGGCCTGAAGAAACATGCCTTAACGGTGAGCCCAAAGCCACATCCGGACGGCTTCCTGACACAGAGGGTGAGATCTGGTGCCCCCTCTGCTTGTTGGTGTAATACATTGCATCCTGATTTTCTGTCTGAATTAGAATGATTTGGTTGGACAACCGATCTCGGAAAGCCTTTAGAGCGTTCCAGATTGCTCATAATTCCAGGAGGTTGATCTGAAGATCTTTTTCCTGAAAGGACAAAGCTCCTTGAGTGTGAAGCTCCCCACCCCAGAAGGGATGTATCTGTCGTCAGCACTTTTTGCGGCTGAGGAATTTGGAAATCACATCCCAAGGTCAGATTGGTTTGAATGGTCCACCATTGAAGGGAACTGCAAAAATTGGTGGAAAGATGGATTACATCCTCTAGATCCCCTGTGGCCTGACACCACTGGGAAGCTAGTGTCCATTGAGCTGACCTCATATGTAGACGTGCCATGGGAATCACATGAACCGTGGAAGCCATGTGCCCTAAGAGCCTCAACATCTGCCGAGCTGTGATCTGTAGAGACGCTTGAGCCGAGGACACCAGGGCCAGAAGATTGTCAGCCCTTGCCTGGGGAAGATAAGCTTGAGATGTCTGTGTGTCCAACAGAGCCCCAATAAACTCCAATTTCTGAACAGGGACAAGGTGGGACTTGGGATAATTGATTACAAAGCCCAGTAGCTCTAGCAATTGAATAGTCATCCATATGGACCGTAGAGCACCCGCTTCTGAGGTGCTCTTCACCAGTCAATCGTCAAGATAAGGGAAGACATGCACTCCCAGTCTGCGTAGCGATGCTGCGACAACTGCCAGGCACTTTGTAAAGACCCTGGGCACAGATGCCAGACCAAAGGGCAGTACACAGTACTGAAAGTGCTGCATTCCCAGTCGAAACCAAAGATACTTCCTGTGAGCTGGGAGTATCAAGATGTGGGTATAGGCATCCTTTAAGTCCAGAGAGCATAGCCAATCGTTTTCCTGCATCATGGGAAGAAGGGTGCCCAGGGAAATCATCCTGAACATTTCTCGGACCAGGAATTTGTTCAGGCCCCTTAGGTCTAGGATGGGACGCATCCCCCCCTGTTTTCTTTTGCACAAGGAAGTACCTGGAATAGAATTCTAGCCCTTCTTGCCCTCGTGGGTTTGACCGAATTGGCCTGTAGAAGGGCGGCGAGTTCCTCTGCAAGTACCTGCTTGTGCTGGGAGCTGAAGGACTGAGCCCCCGGTGGACAATTTGGAGGTTTGATTGAGGGTGTATTCTAACCGGACTATTTGAAGAACCCACCTGTTGGAGGTTATAAGAGGCCACCTCTGGTGAAAAAAATATCAACCTCCCCCCGACAGGCAAGTCGTCCGGCACGAACATCTTTACTGTAGCTATGCTGCACTGGAGCCAGTCAAAAGCCCGTCCCCTGCTTTTGCTGTGGAGCCGAAGGGGCCCTAGGCGCACGCCGCTGACGGGAATGAGCCTGAACAGGCTGTCGAGAAACAGGAGTGTACCTACGCCTATTATAGGAATAGGGAGCACTCCTCCTCCCTGCAAAAAACCTCCTGGATGAGGAGGTAGTAGCAGAAGACGCCGGTGGGAGAGAGAATCCATGGCATCATTATGCTTCTTGAGGGTATCAACCATGTCCTCAACTTTCTCTCCAAAAAGATTATCCCCCAGGCAAGGCACATCCAACATTCGCTGCTGGGTCTTCTGATCCAGGCCAGAGACACGCAGCCATGAGAGTCTGCGCATCACTATACCTTGAGCAGCTACTCGGGATGCCACATCAAAAGTGTCATAAGTACCCCTGGCCATGAATTTACGACACGCCTTCTGCTGCCTGACCACCTGGTGAAAAGGTTCAGCAAGCTCTGGAGGAAGTGCTTCAACTAAACTGGACAGTTGCCTCACCGAGTTCCGTACATGGATGCTCATGTAGAGCTGGTATGTTTGGAGTTTGGCGGCGAGCATCGCAGCATGATACGTTCACCTCCCAAAAGAATCCAGGGTCCTAGACTCTCTGCCCTGGGGCGCCGAGGCATAGTCTCTAGTACTCCTGGCCCTTCTGAGAGCAGAGTCTACCACCATAGAATTGTGAGGAAGTTGGGCCTTCATCATCACAGGCTCTCTATGGACTCTGTACTGGGACTCGGACTTCTTAGGGATGACTGGATTAGATAGAGGGCAAGACCAATTCCGCATAAGCACTTCCCTGAGTGTATTATGCAGGGGGGCTGTTGCAACCTCTGCAGGTGGAGAAGGATAATCCAGGACCTCGAGCATCTCAGCCCTGGGCTCATCCACAGCCTCCATGGGAAATTGAATGTCCTTAGACATTTCCCGCACAAAGGATGAGAAGGAAAGACTCTCAGGTGGAGACATCCTTACTTCAATCGGTGGAGTAGGATCAGAGGGAGTCTTCCTCTGAAAAATACCTGGGGTCCTCCTCTTCTCCCCATGAGCGCTCATCTTCTGTATCAGACAAAAGCTCTCGAAGAGCAGCCCGAAACCGAGCCTGCCTCGACGTCGATGATCGATGACCTCGTGGGGGGTGTCGAGAAGTCGACTCTTGCCTGGACTCTGGCAAAGCTTCCTCCACCGACGTCGAGGGGGAATCGACCCGGGTAACAGCCGGCGCCGGTACAGCAAGCGGTACCAAGGACAGGGAGCTCCTCGCAGGTGATGGCCCAGATGCCGTCTCATCAGTACGGAAGGTGCAAGCACCCCCAACACCAATGTAGACTGGCAAAGCAAGCTTTCCAGAAGTTCTTGTAGAAAGGCTCTGATGCGCTCATCGAGAGCAGCCAGCGGAAAAGGCTGAGGGGCCGGTGCAAGAGTCGGTGCCAAGATCTGAAGGGGCTCGAGAGCCGGTGCCAGGCTGTCAGGTGATCAACACGGCGACACCTCTTGTATAGAGGGTGAGCAATCCTCCCGGCATCGACGCTTCTCGGGTGCCGAGGCCCTCGGCTCCCCGGAGCTCCCGGTACCGAGAATAGAAGGAAACCGATGACGGTGCTTCTTAGCCTTCGCTCGACGCCCGTCATCAAGGCTCCTCGGTACCGACAAGGAGGATGTGAAATCCACACGCCTCCTCGGGGCCAGGTCCAACAAAGGTCAGTCCCGGGGGGCCTGCATAGCAGGAGGCCTCGAGACAGGTGGAGACCCGCTCGATGCCTCACTGCTCCCAGCTCGGTGCAGTCTTTCGGAAGCCATTACTTGGACTCTAGGTGTTGCTGTTTCCCTCGACGTCGACGCTGATGCCGCCGACCTCAGTACCGATGTCAATGCCGACATCGAAAGACCGGACCGATCAGCAAAATGTTTCTCGCATTGAGCCTCCCGAGCCAGTTTGGTCCGCCTCTTCATTAATTTACACAACTTACAGTTAGCTGGAAGATGATCGGGCCCAAGGCACTGAAGACACCACGCGTGGGGGTCGGTACCCGAGATGGTCTGATTACAGCGAGTACAAGGCTTGAAGCCGCTGGGAGTCTTCGATGACATGGGCGGAAAAAGAGCGCCGGCTAAATCAAACGGTGCCAAAAAGAAGCACAGAAAAAAGGGAAAAGACCCGGCCGAGCAGCCTTAGGACGGCCGCAACGAAAACAAAAGGAAACTTGAAAGTTTGAGAAAAAATAAAAAATAAGGGAAAAACTAAACGCTAGTTATATATATATTTTTTTAAACACACAATGAAAAGAGGGCCCAAAAAGCGAAAAACACACGGTTCTCCTGAGCCGAAAATTAGAGAGAGATGCGTGAACACAACTCTCCCAGTGCGGATCAAAAAGAACTAAGGATACACACTCGCATCGCGAGCGGGAAGCTGCTCGCGCATGCGCAGTGCGTTGGGCCCCACGCAACGTCGTGTTCTAGAAAACTCTTTCTTTTTGGACTAGTTCTGGTCTCCTGGGCCGTCGCGAACGACGACTCATCAGTGATGATATCTAGCCTGCTTGTCCTCAGAGAATGATACTGCTGCAATTTTATTTAACAATTACATTTGACACAGATGATTACATTTTGTGGCTCTAAGTAAATAGTCTTGGTATTACTAGATGTTTGTAAATTGGTTCAGAGAATGTCTTTTTGATAGATACTACAAAGTCAAAATGAATGAATGTGGGGCCCTTCAAGTTTCACCACTTTCACCAATATTATTGCTGTCTACCACACTTTGATGCCCTGTGGGATCCTGGTACCACTGGTTGCTGAATCCCGGGTCAGGAAAAAAATGCTGCTTGTGAGCCACCCTACCAGCAGCATTATTTCCATGGCCCGGGATCATCAGGCTGCAAAGCCACAACCTGATACTCCTGGGCTGCCAGTGCAGGGTTCCCCTAGGCATCTGGCTCCCAGACTTAAACTCCACCTGCCACAAGGTGCACCCACCCCTACAACCCCATACGAATTAGCCCCCCTGCAACCCAAAAGGCTACCTTATCTCACTGGTGGTCCGGAGGGGATCCTCGGGTGTTCAGGGGGGTCATTGGAAGGGGTTCGGGTGGTTCAGCCAGGAGCAGTGCCCAGTCCCTTCTGGCAGTCCTGTGCCACAGTCAAAATGGCGTGACTACCACTAGGGGTCATATTCCCATGATAGTCATGTGAGATGGTGCCATTTTGACTGCAGCACCAGACTGACCAGGAGCAACAGGGCACTGCTCCTGGCCAAACACCCCGGTGACCTCCCAACAACCTCTCTCAAACCCTCTGGACCACCAATGAGATAAGGAAAAGGACTTCTGTGTTTAAGCTGGGAGTAATTGAACTGAAGGACATTATTTTGTGGTAAACTATTGAGTGGAAGAGTGCTGTTATGGTTCCAGGATTATGGATTTCAAGTTGAAAGCCTTTGAAAGCAAATGTGAAAAGCTCTCCTGCTGAGTCAGGGAAGTAGCCAATGCAATGCTGTCACTAACTCAAGAATAAAGCTACAAACCATTACTACAATGTGCTTCTGACAGGTTGCCTAGTGATGTGCTGTGATAGTGCATAAATGATAGCTCTATACAACAGGGACTGTCTTTACAGTGCGGTATATAATTGGCAGCACTTCCTATATAATAAAAACCAACCTCAACGTTCTGAAGCTGACTCCGTGGCTTCAGTGAAGGGTTTGAAGCTTCTGAAGCTCAGGCTCCATCTCTGTAAGCTCCACCCTCGAGTACTTCCGGGTTCGTCACAAGCAGAAGTGACCAACCACATGAGGTTTCTCGGCTTCAGAATGTTGGAGGTGCAGTCTATTAAATAGGATTGGTCAGTTCCTTGAAGCACAGCCAGAGCTCAGCATCCTGCACAGTAACGCTCAGACACCAGAGAGAGAGAGAGGGGGGGACCTGACACCAGAGAGAGGGAGGGAGGGAGGGCCTGACACCAGAGAGGGGGGGGGGAGGTATCTCTGTCACACACACACTCTCTCTCACAGTCAATGTCTTTCTCTCTCTCACTCTCAAACACTGTCTCTCACACACTCTATGTCTCACACTGTATCACATTCACTCTCTATGTGTCACACAGTCACTCACACACTCTCTTGGTCTCATAAACGCAGTCTCACAGAGAGTCTGTGTCTCACACACTCTCTCTCGCACACATTGTATCTGTGTGAAACACACTGTCTCTCTCACACACTGTGACTCACATACGCACTTGCACACACACTCATTCTCTCACACACACTCTCTCTCACAGACACACTTGCACCCAGACTCACTCTCTCTCTCTCACACACACACTCGCACATACATTCTCTCAAACATACACACTCCGAGGAAATCCTTGCTAGCGCCCGTTTCATTCGTGTCAGAAACGGGCCTTTTTTACTAGTTTAAAATGATTTGTAGTAGTAGATGACAATCTACCTGCCTTTGCTTGATCTTGCTCTCTTTGGGTTCTTGTTCTCTTGACTTCTATGCTGTATCTCTGATTTTTGAGTCACTAACAATAGAAATCAAACAAAATAAAACATGGAAAAGAAAATAAGATGATACCTTTTTTATTGGACATAACTTAATACATTTCTTGATTAGCTTTCGAAGGTTGCCCTTCTTCGTCAGATCGGAAATAAGCAACTGTGCTAGCTGACAGTGTATATAAGTGAAAACATTCAAGCATTACTATGACAGTCTGACAGGGTGGGAGGATGGGGGTGGGTCGGAGGTATGCATGGGGACATCAAAGCATATCATTGATATTCTAACAGGATGGGTGTGGATAGGTGAGGGGTGGGGTGATCAACAGAGACATACAGCTTTATGGTTTATAATGGGTTAGGAACCCCAGATCCTTGTTAAGTCCTTTGCTTATTTCCGATCTGACGAAAAGGGCAACCTTCGAAAGCTAATCAAGAAATGTATTAAGTTAGGTCCAATAAAAAAGGTATCATCTTATTTTCTTTTCCATGTTTTATTTTGTTTGATTTCTATTGATAACCTTAAGAGTGGACTAACACGGCTACCACACTCCTCTACTTGAGTCACTAACAGAAATAATGTTATTCTCTGGGAGCTCTATCTTTGCTATTTCTCTTTGATTATGCAGTCAGTCTCTCAAGAACTAGAGGCACAACATGTGAAACATTTTGAAATCTCACTTGTATGTCACTAGGAAAGAAACAATGCTTCTGCTGCTACTCCATCTCGATAGTAACACTAAAAACACATGTTCAGATAGTCTAGACAAATATGCCTAAAAGAAGAAATTGTCAGGCAGTTTTATTGGGAGGATTGTAATGTCCTGGAAGGAGTGTAGGGGATAAGTAAGTGTGATAAGTATAGTGGATCACCTGAGTAGTGTACCTTATGTTCTAACCAAAGAATTTTAAATGTTATTATGTTGTATGAGTAGCCAATGTTCTTCTTGTAACAGAGGGGTGACACAGTCAAATTTTTCTGAACCTACAAGTTTTATAGCCATGCTTTGAACAATCTGGAGTCTTCAAATGTTGAAGCCTCTGAGATCATTCAATAGAGAATTGCAATAGTCCAATTGACTTTGTCACAACAGAGTGATAATTCTAAGGGCATTGTTTGTGAACAGATTTCTCACTGAGTAAACCATACGTTGTTTGCAGAAGCAATTTTGGCCAACTTTTGAAATATGTAAGCGGAAGTTTAGTGATTGATCTAATACTACTCCTAGAATCTTAACAAAAAAAAAAAACAATAGGTCTAGTACAGCCTGCCAATTAAAGTTGCACATAGAAAAAAATAGCCTCATTTATCACATTCTACCATTAGTTTTAAACAAGTGCACACCTGTATTACTACAAGGAGTTCTTATGCTGTTAGCTTCTTTTTTGTGTGCTACAATAGATTTCCACTAGGTGTTTTAAATGCAGAAGCAATATTCCGGGTGATGAATTGGAGAATGTAGTTTTTTTGCTTAAAATATTCAGCCAGGGCATATTATGGTGATGTTTGTGTGGTTTAGCTGTGTATAATGTACTTTTTATAGGCAAAGTGTATACGCTGGAACTGGGAAGGTAGCTGCATCTTTCAACTGGTTTTTAATTTACAAGTGCTCGTAGATGGTCACTAGTGACTGAAAATATGGTATTTAAAAAGATAACTCTTTCTGTAGATTACTCCATTTTGTATCTGATTAGTGTTGCCAACTGGTTCAAGATTCACCCCACAGGGTTGATTCAGTCATGGGTTTACCCCTTTGCATGCAGGGACTTGTAGTTCTGATTTCCCCATTGAATGTCCCAAGAAAAGCAAGACTACAAGTCACTGTATGTAATTGGTAAAACCAGGACTGGATCAATCCTGTGTGAAGAACTACCCATAAACGTTGTAGCTATAGAGATAGCATGAAAATTTCCTCTAGAAAATCTATAAAATTGTTTGAGAATCTGTGTTAGTCTTAATGTTAAAAATATCATTGATCTACTAGTAGTAATTGGAATTTACTCCAAAGAAAGAAAGGTAAGTAGTGGAATGCTTCAAGGAGTGATACTGAGGTCAATTCTATTCAATATATTTGTAAGTGATTTTGCCAAATGGTTAGAAGGAAGTTTAACTTTTTGTAGATGACACAAAGATCTGCAACAGAGTGGACACCCTGGAAGGAGTGGAAAACACAAAAAGTGATTAATAAAAATTTGAATGGTCTGTTTGGCAGCTAAAATTTAATATGAAGAAGTACAGAGTAATGCACTTGGGGAGTAGAAATCCAAAGAAACTGTTGGTACTAGGGGGCGAGAGGCTGCTATGCACAGACCAGGAAGGGGACTTTGGGATTATAGTGTCTAAGGATCTCAAGGCAGTGGTCATAGCCAGAAGGATGCTAGTCTACACAGGGAAAGGCATAACAAGAGAAGAAATGCAGCATTTATGCCTCTGTAGAGGTCATTTGTGAGGCCCCATTTGGGGGTGAATTCTATATATGGTGCAGAAAAAAGTGTTATTCTATAAGCCACGCTTAAAGTTAGGTGTGGTTTATAGAATTGTGCTTACATCAGGGAATCATGCTAAATTGGGTGCATATCCCCCATATTCTACAACAACGTGCATAAATGCTAGCAATGCCCCTGTTCTGCCCATGAACCTCCCATTTCTGTGCCCTTTTTTTCACTTATACATAAAATTAAGGCATGGATCCTGCACCTAAATTTCGCATGTATGTTCTAATTAAATCTAATTAGTGAAAATAATTGCTTGTTAAAAAGCCAATTATTGGCACTAATTAGCTTGTTCAATTAATTTGCGCACGCCAGTTGGGTGCATACCCAAATTGGTGTACGCAATTTTTGGCAACTTTTATAGAATTAGAGGGTTGAAGTATTGTATTCAGTTTTGGAGGACATATTTCACTAAAGACATTAAAAAAAATTAGTATTTCAGAGGAAAGCAACAAAAATAGTATGGACTTTGTGCCAAAAGATGTATGAGAAACTTGAAGACCTGAATATGCATACTCTAGAGGAAAGGAGGGATAAGGCAGATATGATACAGACATTTAGATACTTAAAAAGTATTACAGTACAAACAAATATTTTCCAGACTGGGAAGGGGTAAAACAAGAGGACATAAATTGAGGTTGCAAGGTGACAGACTTGGGAATAAAATCAGAAAAGAACTTGTGATGTAGCAATTGTGCAAGAACTCAGTGAAAGTCAGCACCAACAAATAATAGCACCTATTTTTTGTGGCTTATTCATCTTGCTCGACCATGATGCAACTTAAGTACACCTCCTCAATTTTAGTTAAATGTATTATGCTAATAGTTTTGTGAGCTTTCCATTAATAGGTAATGAACTATGTTGCATACTTTTGTATCTCATTATTTCAGTGCAGATATTTGTTTACTCTAAAACCCTTTCTAGATAATTTCTATATGTTAAAAGTCTAGATTCTAAGAAGCTTGAAACTACAGAAAACTAATTGTGTGTCTCACCTCCTAAAACTCAAAGATTTAAACCGGAAAATGTTCAAGAATTTTAAACAATTGGAACCTCAAACATCTCCCAATGGGGGAAAACTCACAGTCTTCAAAAACCCCAATTTAGAGGCAGATGCAGCAACCAAACGTAAAAAAATCTAAATCGTTAAAGTCCCTAACAATTTTAAAATAACGAAAAATGCACCAAAAAAAAAAGTCACACATGCTGAGATCGGTATTGAAACGTACAATGTATCAAAGAATCACAATACACATCGTTAATCGGCCCCCAAATCATGCGCAGAGCAGCCAAGCGTTATGTTAGCTGCTCTGCGCATGCCACAAACAGTCAAAACACAGTCAAATCACAAGCACATGGCTCCCAAATCAAATCAAAACAAAAATTTAAAAAAAGGGTCGGGAGGGGGCAAGGGCGCTCATCAGGAGCGTCCTGTACGGACGGCCTTGCCCCCCCCCCCCCCCGCTGCTCCCCACTTTCCGCCGCTCCCCCACCCCGAAAAAGCAAAATGCTAGCTGCCCCGGTCCCCCTCCCTTCCTCACTACTCTGTCACCTCAGCTCCGCCTCCCGGTAGGTTACTGACGTCAGACAGGGGCGGGCGCAGCAGGAGAAAGACGCGCCATCGAAGCTGGGCGAAGGCAGCCATCAGCTTTCTTCTTGCCCGTGCAGCGCCTTCGGACAGAGGAGAGAGGCGCTGCACAGGCCCGGTAAGAGGGAGGGGGGCCCGATGGAGGAGGGGAATGGCGGTGATGACCCCAAAAGGGGGCGGGGCACAGGACGGAGGATGTCGGGAGGCGGAGCTGAGGTGACAGAGTAGTGAGGAAGGGAGGGGGACCGGGGCAGCTAGCATTTTGCTTTTTCGGGGGGGGGAGCGGCGGAAAGTGGGGAGCAGCGGGGGGGGGGGGGCAAGGCCGTCCGTACAGGACGCTCCTGATGAGCGCCCTTGCCCCCTCCCGATCCTTTTTTTATTTTTTTATTTGATGTGCTTTCTGACGTCCTTTGGACCAATCACAGCGCTTTTAGCTCTGCTAATGCGCTGGGATTGGCTCAAAGTTTGTTTATTTTTTCACTTAATGATTTTTCCTAGCACAGAGCTGTCCTAACGAGAGGTCCAGACCTCTCGTTAGATTTCCTGCCTTTTTCCTACGTAAAGGCAATCGGAAAAGGTTAGTGCATGTCGTTTCAATGGGGTTTTCACACTAATTGCTCATCTCCATTCCGTTTTTGTTAGCTGCTGGCTTCCTCGGTAAAAGCCCTTTGATGCATGCAACGGATCAAATTTTCCTCGTTGGAGAGTCATTAAAGGCTCATTTAGCTTTAGTGCATCTGCCCCTAAGAATGTAGTGTATTTATTTCGGTGGCCTTGTAATCTAGTATATATATAGGGCACACTACACATCAATTTAAGACTAGAGTCATTGAGCATCGGCACTGTATAACCCATTTCAAATGGGAGGCTCCTATGGTACACCATTGTGCATAGGCTCATCATCAGTTTGACCACCTCCGTTGTATGGTGATTGACCAAGTGGAATTGGGTAAGAGAGGGAGGGATATCAAAAAGATCCTCTGGCGTAAACAAAAGCTTTACACTTCAAACAACAGAACCGCATGGTTTAAACAGAAATATCGAATGATGTTCAGTTTTGGAGGCCGTACCTTGCGAAGGATGTTAAAAAAATGGAAGCGGTGCAAAGAAAAGCTACGAGAATGGTATGGGATTTGCGTTCCAAGACTTATGAGCAGAGACTTGCTGACCTGAACATGTATACCCTGGAGGAAAGGAGGAACAGGGGTGATATGATACAGACGTTCAAATACTTGAAAGGTATTAATCCGCAAAAAAATCTTTTCCGGAGATGGGAAGGCGGTAGAACGAGAGGACATGAAATGAGATTGAAGGGGGGCAGACTCAAAAAAGATGTCAGGAAGTATTTTTTCACGGAGAGGGTGGTGGATGCTTGGAATGCCCTCCCGCGGGAGGTGGTGGAGATGAAAACGGTAACGGAATTCAAACATGCATGGGATGTGCATAAAGGAATCCTGTGCAGCAGGAATGGATCCTCAGAAGCTTAGCCGAAATTGGGTGGCGGTGCAGGTGGGGGAAGAGAGGTTGGTGGTTGGGAGGCGAGGATAGTGGAGGGCAGACTTATACGGTCCGTGCCAGAGCCGGTGATGGGAGGCGGGACTGGTGGTTGGGAGGCGGAAAATACTGCTGGGCAGACTTGTACGGTCTGTGCCCTGAAAAAGGCAAGTACAAATCAAGGTAAAGGTATACACATGAGTTTATCTTGTTGGGCAGACTGGATGGACCATGCAGGTCTTTTTCTGCCGTCATCTACTATGTTACTATGTAAATGCATACTTCTGAGTGACAGCTGAAGCATGCGCAATGGAGTTCGTGGTTCTCAGTTATTGATGATGTCAACTTCCGGTTTTAATTGGCTGGTCGGTCATGCTGGGGTTTAAGTCCCCTTCCATGCTTATTTTCAAAAGAGAAGGACGCCCATCTTTTGACACAAATCGGAAGATGGGCGTCCTTCTCACAGGGTTGCCCACATCGGCATAATTGAAAGCCAAATTTGGGCATCCCCAACTGCTTTTCATCGCGGGGATGACCAAAGTTCACAGGGGCGTGTCGGAGGCATAGCGAAGGTGGGACTTGGGTGTTCCTAACACATGGACGTCCTCAACCCATAATGGAAAAAAAAAGGGCGACCCTGACGAGCACTTGGACGACTTTACCTGGTCCTGTTTTTCTTACAACCACAGCACAAAAGGGTGCCCGAACTGACCAGATGACCACCAGAGAAAATCAGGGATGACCTCCCCTTACTCCCCCAGTGGTCACTAACCCCCTCCCACCCTCAAAAAAACATCTTTTGTGCCAGCCTCAAATGTCATGCTCAGGTCCATCACAGCAGTATGCAGGTCCCTGGAGCAGTTTTAGTGGGTGCAGTGCACTTCAGGCAGGTAGACCCAGGCCCATCCTCCCCCTACCTGTTATACTTGTGGTGGTAAATGTGAGCCCTCCAAAACCCACCAGAAATCCACTGTACCCACATGTAGGTGCCCCCCTTCACCCGTAAGGGCTATGGTAGTGGTGTACAGTGGTGGGTAGTGGGTTTGGGGGGGCTCAGCACACAAGGTAAGGGAGCTATGTTCCTGGGAGCAATTTCTGAAGTCCACTGTAGTGCCCCCTAGGGTTGGTGTCCTGGCATGTCAGGGGGACCAGTGCACTACGAATTCTGGCTCCTCCCACAACCAAAGGGCTTGCATTTGGTCGTTTCTGAGATGGGCGTCCTTAGTTTCATTATTGCTGAAAATCAGAAACGACAAAGTCTAGGGACAACCATCTCTAATGACAACCTTAAAGATTTGGGCGTCCCCGACCGTATTATTGAAACGAAAGATGGACGTCCATCTTGTTTCAATAATATGGGTTTCCCCGCCCCTCCACGAGACGTTTTGCGAGGACGTCCTCAGCAAAACTTAGACGTCCCCTTCGATTATGCCCCTCATGGCGTTCTACTTTCCGTTAGCGCCATCTTTGTTGTCGGATAATATTGTGAGTGAGTCACCAAGTTCGGGAGCAGTTTCTTTCCTGAAGCAGCCATAATATGGGCGAAACAAGGTGCTTTTGTTGAGAAAAACAGGCACTCTATGAGAGAACCGGGCGCTCTTTATTGATTATTATTATTCCTTGGACATGACCGGTGTAGTGGAGACATGATGGAGATGTGATTGAACAAGTGTATTGGCGAGTGGTAAGTTTCTTAGAAAGCAAGAGGGGTGATTGGCTGGCGGTCATCCAGTGTGGGTCCGAAGTACAACAGGATCTACAGTTGGTATTTTAGTAGCGACTGCAATCGCAACCTTATCTGCTGCTACAACTACAATTTTCACTAAGCATAAGTATCAGCATCTTCACTGTTTGTTTTTCATATTAGTGAGTTTGCTTTTGATGAAAGGTTTTTTTTGAAAGTTCCAAGTTGTCTATACCAGTGTCAGTGGTTTCAGGGTTTTTATAGTTGGGTAGTGCACTTAGGAGTCACGTCTTTTTGTATATATTGATTTTGTGTTCTCACTTCCTTGCCCTTTCTTTTGGACATAAGGTTTTTTAAACCATCTGTTTTTCTCTGTTGCCAGAGTTTTTTCAGATGGTTTTTTTCCTTTGTTCCTAGATTGGGACCAGTGATAGTACCTTGCTCCCTGACTATACTGGGGTTTTTGAAGACTGTGAGTTTTCCCCTATTGGGAGATGTTTGAGGTTCCAATTGTTTAAAATTCTTGAAGATTTTCCGCTTTAAATCTTTGGGTTTTAGGAGGTGAGACACACAGTCAGTTTTCTGTAGTTTCAAGCTTCTTAGAATCTAGATATTGATATTTCAAGTTTGAAAATTCCCTTTGTTGAGGTATATGTTAAAAGTGCCACACTGACATGCATAAAATTAAACAGCATGTGTTAACAGTGCTTTTAAAGCAAGTTATTACTCATGGAAGCATTAGCCCGTTGTAGTATATTGGCACCAAATTGTTCACCTTGACATTATAAATTGTTTCTGTATTTTAAATTTTAAATAAATTAGATGAATCCAAGTCTTTATATTGATAGTTTTGATTCATGAACTTTCAGAGTTCCACGAGAACTCTAAAGCTATACAAGGCTCTCTTATATCTCCTCTCCAGAGAAATAAACCACCCCAACCTTCATGTTCAGAGGAGCAGAAGCCAACATTACTTCTATATGTAAAGGTTATCTGTAAAATGGACTAATTGAATCTGCTTTCCTCAGTGCACAAAGCTCTTTTGTGTAGAGCAGTCATGGTCTGGTTTGTTCTTAAGAGTACTTTTCCAGGTTTTGTGGGCTGCAAATCAATCTGGTTGTTAAGGTAACAAATATTAAAAAGTGAATGTGTTATTGAAACAAAGATATGTAAATATAAATCATGAATATTCATTCTAGACAGGCTGAAATCCAAACCATTTTGCAGTCCTTGATGACTGAAATTGCACACTTTTACCTGAGAGTGTTACTGGATTGAAAGTTGGATATCATTCCAAAAATTACCATATAATATAGGCATAGCACTATTAAACGTTCAGAGTTTCTTCAACAGACAAGTATGTAATTTTAATTTTCTTTAATTAATTTCATGTTCCTAACATTTCTTATTGTTAGATTAAACCGAATATGTCAGATTTCCATGGTGGACATATGCAACCACAGTTATCAGGTCCTTTTTTTCTCATTCAGTTCGCTTCTCCAGAACCTCCAGCACCAGCTCCGCACCAGCCTTCGCCTTGTCCAGCAAGCCAGAGATCTTTTCATGGGTCTACATATAAAGCCAAAAATAATTAAGGAATCTATTTGTTTCTGAGTCTATAACAGCAAGGTAAGAAAACCCTGTAGATTCACTGGCCATGCAAAACATTCAACCATCAGAATACAACACAGGGTCTAGTCAAGGTAGATCTGAGCCCTTACTCTCCACTGATCAACCCTGTAATTGATTCATAATATCATAATGCATAAAATAAAAAAAATGATGTCAAAATAAATGCATAGTTCCTTGCTATTTTGCCTGTCAAAGGGATTCTGATCTCAGAGATACAGAAAAGAGTTCACCAAGAATATCTTAATTATAGGGAGGGCAATTAAAAAAACATGTACATATGTACATGAATAAAACAGTATTTTATGTGCAAAGTGTATTTTTATACAATTGTCAATCCAATATCCATCAAATTTTATAACTGACACTCAAACTTAGGCATGCAATTATAAAGGGAAAGGGAAAGTGGATGGGATTTGATACACTGTACTGCCTTTCTGTGGTTACAGTCAAAGTGGTTTATGTATTATATACAGGTACTTATTTGGTACCTGGGGCAATGGAGTGACTTGCCCAGAGTCTCAAGTTGCTGCACTAGGAAGTGAACCTGCTTCCCCTTGTTCTCAGGCTGTTGAACTAACCATTAGGCTACTCCTCCACTACAGAATAAGGCTAGTTACACACATAACATAATTAACTAATTGGCACTAAATTGACAAATAATTGGTGATATCAATAATTTGTGTTAAGTGATAACTGGCACTAATTTGCAGTTGTGCACATAACAGGCTTATGCCCCTATTCTATAAAACAACCAACCTAACTTCTTTGCGTGCAAATGTAAAGGTGGCATTGAAGTGGGAGGAACATGGGTGAGTCAGGGGCATTCCAACTATTCTTGCATGCACTTTATAGAATAGTTACATTTCCACACTAAACTGCTGCATTTAGGCGTCACCATTTATGCCAGCTATAGACATAGCATTAGTGGTCGCGCCTAAAGTTTGGCATGTAACTGCAGACTTATGCTAGTATTCTATAACAGATTTGGTGTGGAACTCTGCCATTATCAAACACTAGCTTACCACTCAGATTTTTGGTGCCTCTTTTAGGGGCCCTTTTACAAAGGTGCAGGAGGGCTAATGCGCGGGTAGCATGCGCCCAATTGGCAGTACCGCTGGGGTAGAATGTGTGCCCAACGCTAATTCTGAGTTTGGCATGCTCTGAATCCCACGGTAGAAAGTAATTTTCTATTTTCTACCACGGGGGTGTTCCCGGTGGTAACCATCAGTGCCCCATGTTGGTGCGCGCTGCATGGTTACCATATGAGTAGCGTGTGAGCCCTTAGGGCTAGGACAATAGGTGGTGGTAAGGGCTCAGGATGTAAATAGGTGCATGCTAGTTTTAATATTAGCACAGGCCCATTTCCCGGACAAATAAAAAATATCCCAGCGTGTGCCTAAAAGCTTAGCAAAAGGACCCTTTAGTGACTTATACAGAATTTACCCATGTGATTAAAGTGAACATACTTTTACTTACTCGCTTTTGAGGGATTCCTTGGGATAGAGGCATACCTTTTAATTAAAAATATGCATGTGCAATAGACCCCGGCTGGGAGGGGAGCCTGCAGGAGAAGGTGCTGGAGCAGAGCCTACAAGTGAAGGTGAGAAGCCTGGAGATGGTTCTCCCCAACAGCAGCAGCAGCCGCCACAACCACAGCGGAGGCGTCCACCTCCATTCTTTTACCGGCGAAGGTTCATTCGCGGGCCATGTGCACCTGCCCAGCAGCAGGCAAAACCACCAGAGGGTACAGAGATAGAGCCAAAAGATACCACGCAACCAGTACAGGAGCAGCCAGGACAGGGGCAGGAGAGACCCCAGGGCCGTCGCTTCAGACCTAGATTCCGCAGGTCTTTCCGACCACGGCCCCTACAGCAGCAGACTGAAGGTGGTGATGGTGAAACCAAACAGGGTCAGAATGGTGGGCCACGCCCAGAGCCCCAGCAACAACGCAATCGGCCTTACTTCCAACGCAGGCGACAGCAGTCAGCAGAAATGGCATAGGCTGCTGCAGAGAATGTTACCAAGGAGAAGCTGACTCTGGACACAGTCGGCACAGTTGTGGTTCCTTCCCAGGACCCACCACTAGAGGCCAGCACCCTCAAGCCACCAACCCCTGAACCTCCCTCAGAGCTCCAGCTGGAGAGACAACTGACTTCAACTCCTGAGACTGGACGGGACCCTGCTACCACCATCCCCCCTCTTGAAGAATGAGTTGCAGACAAAGGAGGGCACAGACATCACTGAGGTGCCCGAGAGTCTCAAGAATGTCACGTCTTGCCCAGCTGCACAAACTATCTTCCCCTCTACCCTTTTGTACCACTTTTACCAACTCTCTCCCAATTGAAGACTTTGGAGAGATACTTGAAACACAGAGCCTTGTCCAGTTTGGAGAAGAAGACTGGTCATTAACCTCTACAGGAACTTTATTTTGTGATTTTTGGGTTTTTTTAAGAGCACTTTGTGACAGTCATGCAGTTTGGGCTTCAGTAAAATAAAAAAAAAAAAGACAACTAAAATACCAAATACAGACTTTGCACTGATAAAAAAAATGCATGTGCAGGTAGTTTTGCTGGGCTGATTTTCAAGGAAAACTTAAGCACATAAATTCACTTAAGGTTGGTTATAGCCAAGAAATACATAGCAGTTATACACTACAGTTACTTCCATAAATGTAAACATTCAAAACAAATTAATCTCTTAGGTGTCCTTTTACGAAGGAATGCTGGCATTTTTAGTGCACATTAAACGCTATATTCCTATGGGCATCTCTACCGTGCCTTTGTAAAAGACCCCCTCAAGTTCCTAAGGGTTGATATTCAAAGACATTTATTTGGTTAACCTCAGGAGTTAATTAGATAGATGGCTGATTTTTGAGGCTTAAATTTTGGCCAACTAATTCCACGTCTTTTCTAATATTTAACCATTTATAAGAGGAAGAGCTCAAAGGCATACAGGGGGCACAGTTAAAAGTTAGTTGGATAGCATCAATTTTCATCAGTATCCCCCCTCCTTTTATAACAGGTTAACTAAATTTAAGCATCTGTTGTGCGCTTAAATGTATAGAATACTAGCATTTATATACATAAATGTACACTTACGTAGGTAAATGGCATAGGGCGTTTAGCCACTATTCTGTAAGGGGTCCTTTTACTAAGCCACGGTAAAATGTGGCCTCCGGTAGTGCAAGTATGTCTTTTGGGTGCTCGCTGGGCCATTTTATACCGCATCTAGAAAAAAGGGCCTTTTTTAAGGGGCTGGAAAATGGACATGTGCTAAAATTGAAATCAGTGCATGTCCATTTTTGGCCTGAGAACTTACCACCACCCACTGACCTAATGGTAAGGGCTCATGTCCTACCCATGCAGTAAGCATACAGTGCGTGCCAACTGCTGTTTTTCTGCCGGGTAAGTGGCCCGCAGTAGAAAATATAAAATTATTTTCTACCACAGGATTCGGCGCATGCCAAATTTGGAATTACTGCCTGGCTCACCCGTTAGCCAGGTGGTAATGCCGACCTGGCACGCGCTGTACACGCATAGGCCCTCCTGTGCCTTTGTAAAAGGGACCCTATGTATGCACTGAAATGCTATGGCATATAATTGTCACAGAGGCATTTACATGGGCAGAGCATGGGTGAGGCATAGGTGGGGCCAACATTTACATGCCTTATTTACAGAATACTGTAAATTATATGTGTAAATGTCACAGTTAGGTGCTAACATTTATGTGAGCCATAGACCTGATGGAAATGTTAGCACATAAATGTAGATGCATTGATAGTGACTTACACTAATATTCTAAACGAGCAATTACATGCATAAGTGCTGTTCTAGAACAGTCGCACTACCTACTTAATTTTGCCAAATAAGGTGTCTCTTACAAACGCGCACTAGCAGTTTTAGTGGACACTAAATGCTAGAGACGCCCATAGAAATATATGTGCGTCTCTAACATTTAGCATGTGCTTATTTTTAGCACGTGCTAAAAATGCTAGTATGCGTTTGTAAAAGGACCCCTAAATTAGGTACCCTGTTATAGAATTTCCTCTTCTAGAGGTAATTCTATAAATTGGGTGCCAACATTTGGGCACCATGTAAGTGTATGAATGATCAGAATACTGGTGTATACAAGTATATGCTACGCTATAAAAAGGTGCCTAAATACAATGGTGTTAGTTGGAAGGTGGGCATATATATGGGCAGAATCTGGTTGAAGCATGAGTGGGGCACATAGTTATGTATGTAAATTACTTGAACATTATATTTTACATGCATGTTTCAGCAATTCAGGCACAAGCATTTACACCAACTCTATGCATGTATTTTACTTGTATGCTAGTTAGTATTCTATGAAGAAAAGTAGGCATCTACTTTCCTTTATATAATAGGTGCCAGATATAGTAGGTGCTCTTTCAGCAACCTAAAATAGGCATCTAAATGTGATGCACATAGTTCGAAGGTGGGCATATATAGGGGTAGAGTCTGGGTGGAAGATGGGTGGGAGTACACAGTTTTGTGCATATATTACAGAACAATATAACTTACACACGTTTCAAAACAATATAATTTACACACATGCCCTCCACTACACTACACCAAAAACCTACTGTACCCAACTGTACACCACTACAATAGCCCTTATGTCTGAAGGTGTCACCTATATGTGGGTACAGTAGTTTTTGATGGATTTTGGAGGGCTCACACTTTATACCACAAGTGTACCAGTTAGAGTGGGATATGGGCCTGGGTCCCCTTCTCTAGAGTGCACTGCACTGACCACTAGGCTACTCCAGGGACTTGCTTGTGTCACGTAGGTGAGTGTTTCCTTGTCTGTGCTCACCTCGCCCTCTGGTGGCCAGAGCCAGTGGCTGCTATGAACTGCCACCCGTTCCAGACTTTAGCCCAGTCCGGTCCGGATCTTCTGGGCTGCCAGACTTGCTTCTCTTGTTTGTGCCTGAACAGCACCCGTAGCTGCCTTGTGATTCCTGCAGCTAAACTTCAGCAGTTCAGGGGCTTTATTAATCACCTAGAAACTTCTGTGTTTGCCTTTGCATCGCCTAAGGTCCCTGGTATGCTGGTGTGCTCTGTGCACTTCTGCCTAGTCCAGTTTATTGTCTGAGAGTCTTGCCTGTTTCTAGTCTAGTCTTTGTGTAGTTTATCTTGTACTGTTTTGCTTGTTTGTATTTTTTTGTTTAGTTCTTGGTGGTCTGTGTTTCTTGTTTAGTAGCTGCCTGGCAGCTTTCAGTTCTGTCTCTTACCTGTTTGTGTACCCTTTCTTAGTGGCTGCTTTGCAGCTTTTAGTCCTTGCTCTCAAGCCTGTCCATTCCCTGCCTAGTGTTGTATTGTCTGTCTGTGAGTCCTAGCCCAGTTTCCTGCCTTGCTGCCCATTTATTTTATTTTTATTTTTGTTACATTTGTACCTCGCACTTTCCCACTCATGGCAGGCTCAATGTGGCTTGCATGGGGCAATGGAGGGTTAAGTGACTTGCCCAGAGTCACAAGGAGCTGCCTGTGCCTGAAGTGGGAATCGAACTCAGTTCCTCAGTTCCCCAGGACCAAAGTCCACCACCCTAACCACTAGGCCACTACATGTATATTCCCTTCCCCTCTGACCCTCAGTCCCTGTTCAGCCTAGTGTGTATCCAGTTCCTGCCCTGTCTGGTAAGTCCTGCCGGCCACCTGCACCCAGGGGCTCAACTCCTGAGGAACGGCGGTCAAGTGCAGGTGAAGTCTAGCTGTTCCTGTCAGAGTTCTGCCTTGTCTCTGGTGTGGGGTGGTTTTGCCTGCCACTGCTGCTCCACGGCTAGGCTCACGAACCTAGTTTCTGCCTTGAAAACCTGACAGAATGCAAAGGCCATGAGCTCGGCAAGATCACCCTTCCAGCTGGGTTTCCCACCCAGAACTTTGGCCCCTGTTGGCAATCCGAGTCTCAGCCTGGGTGCAGCTCCCAGTTCCAGTTCGGAGTCCGGTCTCAACCCAGTTTCTGACCTTTATTGTTGGATAACGCTCCAGAATTACCGTGATAAACTTTTGTCTGATCCTGCCTTGAAGAATACTCCTGAAGCTGCAGCTGAGAGAAGGCATGTCTGCTTGCTAATAACCCAGTTTCTGCTATTGATCCTTCCATCACGCTCCTTGAGTACCGCGGCAGACTTCTCTTTGCAGGGCCGTGCCTAGGGTCTCTGGCGCCCCCCTGCAGCCTATCAGTTGGTGCCCCCCCCCCCTGCAGACTATCAGTTGGCGGCGGCGGCGGCGGCGCCCCCCCCCCCCCCCGTGAAAATGATCGCTCACCACTTGCCACACTGACAGGAATTGTCAGCAATATTCTTAGAAAGAAATTGCTATACATTGCAAAATAAGATAGCAGATGTAAATTCTCAAAGTGGACATATTCCAAACACTAAAATGAAAATAAAATGATTTTTTTTCTACCTTTGTTGTCTGTTGACTTTCTTTTTCTGATCATGCTGGCCCAGTATCTGATTCTGCTGCTATATGTCCTCTTAACTCCGTTTCCAGGGCTTCCTTTCCTTTCCTCCTTTCTTCTTCATTTCTGGTCCTCAGCTTCTGCCTATTTTCTTCATCCATGTGCAGTTTTTCTCCTCTCTTCCTTTTCCCTCATTTCATCTCCTTCATCTCTCTTCCTTCCCCTCTATGTCCAGCAATTTCTCCTCTCTCCCTGAGCCCTGCCCTCCCAATCCATGCCCATCCATGCTCCTCTGTCCCCTGCCCTCTCCATTCATCCCTTTCCAGCAATTCCCCTCTCTCCATGAGCCCTGCCCTCCCAATCCATGCCCATCCATGCACCTCTGTCACCTGCCCCCTCCATTCATCCCTATCCAGCAATTCCCCTCTCTCCCTGAGCCCTGCCCTGCAATCCATATCCATCCATGCCCATCTGTCCCCTCCATTCATCCCTATCCAACAATTCCCCTCTCTCCCTGAGCCCAGCCCTCCCAATCCATGCTCCTCTGTCACCTGCCCCCTCCATTCATCCCTTTCCAGCAATTCCCCTCTCTCCCTGAGCCCTGCCCTCCCAATCCATGCCCATCCTTGCTCCTCTGTCCCCTGCCCCCTCCATTCATCCCTTTCCAGCAATTCCCCTCTCTCCCTGAGCCCTGCCATCTCAATCCATGCCCATCCATGCTCCTCTGTCCCCTGCCCCCTCCATTCATCCTTTTCCAGCAATTCCCCTCTGTCCCTTCCATGACCCCCCCCTCGCATCCATGCTCCTCTCTCTCCCATGTCCCAGCCTGGCCCGCCCTCTTCTCCCCCCCCCCTTCGCATCCATGCTAAGTAGTAGTAGTCGTTTCTCCCCTGCCCTCCCGCTCCCATTGTTCAACTGCGGCTGCCCACCCTCTTCTCTCCCCCCCCCAACATCCCTTTTCTTTTTTTTTTTCTTTTTAAATTTACCTCCGTGGCGGTTCCGGCAGCGCAGCGTCAGGGAAGGAGGCGGCGCTCCCGACGTCTAGCCTTCCCTTCGCTGTGTTCCGCCTTCTTCTGACGTCATCCTTGACGTCAGAAGAAGGCGGAACATAGCGAAGGGAAGGCTAGACGTCGGGAGCGCCGCCTCCTTCCCTGACGCTGCGCTGCCGGAACCGCCGCCACGGTGGTAAATTTAAAAAGAAAAAAAAAGAAAATGGAGGGCGAGCGAGGTGAGCATGGTGCGGCGGCGCCCCCCCCCCCCCCCGAGGGAAGCGCCCCCCTGCCATGCTTACCTCGCTTACCGGGTCAGCACGGCCCTGTCTCTTTGATTACACCCCGCGGGATACTCCTGAAGCCAACGCTGAAATGAGGCGTGGTAATAGTCCTCAGTACCAGGATCGTCTGTAGATTTCGTTGAGCTTTCTGAGGTCCTGGTACGGTTTAGCTCCTGTTCAGAGTTCCAGTCCCAGCCAAGTCTCTGAGTCCACTCCGAGTTCCGGTTGCAGCCAAGATGCTGAGTCCCAGTTCCAGCCAAGCTGCTGAGTTCCAGCCGAGTTCCAGTTCCAGCCAAGATGCTGAGTCCGGATCAAGTTGTAGTTCCAGCCAAGATGCTGAGTATGGATCGAGGTCCAGTTCTGGCCCAGACGCAGAGTCCAAGCCGAGTTCCAGATCCAGCCAAGAGACTGAGTCCAGACCGAGTCCCAGTTCCAGCTTAGATGCTGAGCCCATGCCGAGTTGCAGTTCCAGCCAAGATGCTGAGTCCGGATCGAGTTGCAGTTACGGCCAAGAAGCTGAGTCCGGATCGAGTTGCAGTTCCAGCCAAGATGCTGAGTCCGGATCGAGTTGCAGTTCCAGCCAAGCTGCTGAGTCCACGCCGAGTTCCAAGTCCAGTCAAGATGTTGAGTTCCAGATCCAGCCAAGAGACTGAGTCCAGACCGAGTCCCAGTTCCAGCTTAGATGCTGAGCCCATGCCGAGTCCCAGTTCCAGCCGAGATGCTGAGTCCAAGCCGAGTTCCAGTTCCAGCCAAGCGGCTGAGTCCAAGCTGAGTTCTAGCTCCAGTCCAGCAACCCCTGGTCATGTTTTGAAGCTCCTTCGTAGGTTTCACCATTGTTACCCATGGAGACCTGAGTACCTCATAGAGGTCGGGGGAGGGGGGCCTTGAGGGGGAGGTACTGTCACATAGGTGAGTGTTTCCTTGTCTGTGCTCACCTCGCCCTCTGGTGGCCAGAGCCGGTGGCTGCTATGAACTGCCACCCGTTCCAGACTTTAGCCCAGTCCAGTCCGGATCTTCAGGGCTGCCAGACTTGCTTCTCTTGTTTGTGCCTGAACAGCACCCGTAGCTGCCTTGTGATTCCTTCAGTGAACTTCAGCAGCTCAGGGGCTTTATTAATCACCTAGAAACTTCTGTGTTTGCCTTTGCATCGCCTAAGGTCCCTGGTATGCTGGTGTGCTCTGTGCACTTCTGCCTAGTCCAGTTTATTGTCTGAGAGTCTTGCCTGTTTCTAGTCTAGTCTTTGTGTAGTTTATCTTGTACTGTTTTGCTTGTTTCCCAGTCTTGTTTCTTGTTTGTATTTCTTTGTCTAGTTCTTGGTGGTCTGTGTTTCTTGTTTAGTGGCTGCCTGGCAGCTTTCAGTTCTGTCTCCTACCTGTTTGTGTTCCCTTTCTTAGTGGCTGCTTTGCAGCTTTTAGCCTTGCTCTCAAGCCTGTCCATTCCCTGCCTAGTGTTGTATCGTCTGTCTGTGAGTCCTAGCCCAGTGTCCTGCCTTGCTGCCCATGTATATTCCCTTCCCCTCTGACCCTCAGTCCCTGTTCAGCCTAGTGTGTATCCAGTTCCTGCCCTGTCCGGTAAGTCCTGCCAGCCACCTGCACCATGGGCTCAACTCCTGAGGAACGGCGGTCAAGTGCAGGTGAAGTCTAGCTGTTCCTGTCAGAGTTCTGCCTTGTCTCTGGTGTGGGGTGGTTTTGCCTGCCACTGCTGCTCCATGGCTAGGCTCACGAACCTAGTTTCTGCCTTGAAAACCTGACAGCTTGCTGCTTTAGTAGGACTGGCTATAAAATCTGAAGCTGTCATAGAGGCTGGCATGTACTGTTTCTTTCACATCTTTGTGGGGTGGGGGTCAGTACACTGGAAGAGTAAGGGGGTAATTCATTAATCCATCCAGTGGTCATCTGGAGGGGCATAATCGAACAGGGCGCTCAAGTTTTCCTGAGGGCGTCCTCGCAGGACGTCTCCGTGAAGGGGCAGAGAAACCCATATTATCGAAACAAGATGGGCGGCCATCTTTTGTTTTGATAATACGGACGAGGACACCCAAATCTCAACATTTAGGTCGACCTGAGAGATAGTCATCCCCGATTTTTGGCAATAATGGAAACCGAGGACGCCCATCTCAGAAACGACCAAATCCAAGGCATTTGGTTGTAGGTGGAGCCAGCATTCGTACTGCACTGGTCCCCCTGACATGCCAGGACACCAACTGGGCACCCTAGGGGGCACTGCAGTGGACTTCAGAAAAAGCTCCTAGGTGCATAGCTCCCTTACCTTCTGTGCTGAGCCCCCAAAATCTCACTCCCCACAACTGTACACCACTACCATAGCCCTTAAGGATGAAGGGGGGGCACCTAGATGTGGGTACAGTGGGTTTCTGGTGGGTTTTGGAGGGCTCACATTTACCACCACAAGTTTAACAGGTGGGGGGGATGGGCCTGGGTCCGCCTGCCTGAAGTGCACTGCAGTACCCACTAAAACTGCTCCAGGGACCTGCATACTGCTGTCATGGAGCTGGGTATGATATTTGAGGCTGGCATAGAGGCTGGAAAAATATTTTAAAAATTGTTTTAGGGTGGGAGGGGGTTAATGACCACTGGGGGAGTAGGGGAAAGTCATCCCCGATTCACTCCGGTGGTCATCTGGTCATTTAGGGCACATTTTTTGTGGCTTGGTCGTAAAAAAAAAAAAGGACCAAGTAAAGTCGGCCAAGTGTTCGTCAGGGACGTACGTCTTTTTTCCATTATTGGCCGTGAACGCCCATGTGTTAAGCACGCCCCAGTCCCTGCCTTTGCTATGCTTCCGACACGCCCCTGTGAACTTTGGTCGTCCCCGCGACGGAAAGCAGTTGAGGATGCCCAAAATCGGCTTTTGATTATGCCGATTTGGGCGACCCTGGGAGAAGGATGCCCATCTCCCGATTTGTGTCGAAAGATGGGCGCCCTTCTCTTTCGCAAATAAGCCTGCTGGTCATTTAAGGCACCTTTTTGTAAGTTAGTTGTGATTGAAAGAGGTCTAGACCAAAATATCTAACTTTTAGCCCTGGACGTTTTTGCTTTGTTCTACTATGGCAGAAAAACATCTAAGTTTTGGGAACGCCCAAATTCTGCCCTGACATGCCCCCTTGTGATTTGAATGCACTGCAGGTGAACTGCATAGAAAAACATCTTTAAAACGGGTTTTGAAAATAGTGATTTGGATGTTTTGGCAAAACAACATCCATCTGCTGCTCTGTGCCGCTTTTTGGATGTTTTTGTTTCAAAAATGAGCTCCTTACAAATCTTAAATAGGTTTACTACCTTTCTAAACAGATTGTTAGAAATTGACTATTACCAGAAAATTTTGGGTGGAATTTTCTTAACACTTATTCCTAAAAAAGCAGATCTAGATCTGAGTCAACCATCCAGTCTTAGACTCATTGCCAGTATACCTTTTCTATAAAGGAATCTAGACACCTATTTCTATTTTTATTGAATAGGCACCTAAATATAGGTGTACAGTTTATAGAATTGCCCTCTATGGGGTAATTCTATAGGAGCTGTCTAGTTTTAGGTGCAAGAATGTGCATAAATACTGATATTCTAGTCATATATGTACATATGTGAACAGATTGGCATTCACATGTGCAGAGTTTCAGCAGGATGCATAATTATATGCATAGATCATAAAATCCTATAATTTACATGCAGTCTTTTGCAATCTAGACACGAGCATTTATACCAGCTCTATGGCAAGATTTCCCTTCACTAAATCCATGTTGCCTTTGTCTCATTAATCCATGCTTTTGAATATGCTCTGTAATTTTGTTCTTAATAATAGTCTTTACCATTTTGCCCAGCACCGACGTCAGACTCACTGGTCTATAATTTCCCGGATCTCCTCTGGAACCTTTTTAAAAAATCGGTGTTACATTGGCCACCCTCCAATCTTCCAGTACCACGCTCGATTTTAAGGATAAATTACATGTTTCTAACAATAGCTCTGCAAGCTCATTTTTCAGTTCTATCAGTACTCTGGGATGAATATCATCCGGTCCAGATTTGCTACTCTTCAATTTGTAGAACTGCCCCATTACATCCTCCAGGTTTACAGAGAATTCATGAAGTTTCTCCGACTTGTCAGCTTCGAATACCATTTCCGGCACTGGTATCCAGTGGTGTGCTGGAGCAGGCTCTCACAGGCTCGAAAGAGCCGGTTGTTAAGTTTTTAAGAATTTTGGGAGCCAGTTGTTAAAGTAGGGCCCTCCATGGCTACTTTAACAACTGGCTCCCAAAATGTGGGCTTGGGCCCCCTGCTGAATTATCTTTTACTTTGCTGGTGGGGATGCTGAGCCCTGCCAGCCAAGTAAATAGACTACTGCTGCTCCCCGCTCCTTGTTTCCAGCTCTGGGCAGCAGGCTGGGACTTCTCGAGCATGTGAGAGAAGTTCCAGCATGCTGCTCAGAGCAAGATGTTGGGAGTGGTGGCAGTCCATTTATTGGCTGCCAGCAAAAGTATGCCTAGCGTGCCCTCACGAAGGGAGGGAGGAGAGAGAGGCAACAGTTGCTCCCCCACCCCACCCCAGTCACCCCTGGCCCTTCCTACTGCAGAGCTGGCTACGTCCAGAGAAAGAGCCTGTTGTTAAAAATTTACCAGCACACCCCTGCCGGTATCCCACCCAAATCTTCCTCGGTGAAGACCGAAGGAAAGAATTCATTTAATCTCTCCGCTACGGCTTTGTCTTACCTGATCGCCCCTTTTACTCCTCGGTCATCTAGCAGTACAACCGATTCTTTTGCCGGCTTCCTGCTTTTAATATACCTAAAAAAGTTTTTACTATGTCTTTTTGCCTCCAACACAATCTTTTTTTCAAAGTCCCTCTTAGCCTTCCTTATCAGAGCTTTGCATTTGACTTGACATTCCTTATGCTGTTTCTTATTATTTTCATTTGGTTCCTTCTTCTATTTTCTGAAGGATTTTCTTTTAGCTCTAATAGCTTCCTTCACCTCACTTTTTAACCATGCCACATTTTAGGCATGATCACTTGCATCAGCCATACAGCTTTTGGAAATAGTCAACCCTAGATTGTTAAGAATGTGCACACATTATAGTATTTTATAATGAATGCACATAAATGCATTCCTCTGCCCAAACTCCACCCAAAATCAATGCCAACCTGTAAATTACGAATCTCCAAATATTGCTGGGTACTTAGAGAATAGTATGTTGCCGGGAAATGATCATTTTTATATGTGCTTGACTTAAATATCAGCATTTATGCATGCTCTCTTAATAGGATTACTCCCATTAGGGTAATTTTATAACAGGGTGTCTGGTGGGCAAGTAGGCATTTACTTAGGTGCTATTTTATAAAGACACATGGGTGACTACGACTCTTCAGAAAATACTAGCATAAGCCACAGAAATTGCATCTTCTGTGTAAGTGTGAACAGTTATGTCTACTCTCAACCAGGTATAAATGTTCATGCATAGATTATACATGTACACTTATAGAACTGTGTACTTTATAATCTACCCAAGTACTTGCAGACTGTGCTCTGGTACATGCCTATCAACAAAGTACACACCATCATATTAGGGCACATACTTTTACACTGGTCAGCATTTTATTTTATTTACAATTAAGTGTTTACAATTCCAAGAAAAATAATCTTTCATCAGGTAATTCAGAAATTGAACAGTAGGAAAATATACATAAATCATCTTAAAGTAAATATTATGATCAGTCCATAATGGGAAGGGGGGGGGGGGGGGGGAGACCTATACAGATTCCATAGGAAGCTGGAAATATAGTAGAAAAAAACAAAGAAAAAATGGAGAAAAACCTTCTTAAAATTCTAAACAGGGTCTAAATAATTAAGTTACTGTGGTTATACTTTTGCTAGATACCCCCTTCCCCTCAAGAAAAAACTGTAATTTTTATGGATCAGAAAATATATAACAATTATTTTGAAAGGTAACAAAACGTTTACAAGGAAATCACAATTGAAAGGAAGCTCTTATCGAGGTAACCGTTTGCACAAAGCAATACATTCAACAGAAGAATGTGAATGTAGTACAAAACAGAACATTAATAACACTTTTTACAATTCACAATACCTACTGTTTTGCTCTTCCCACTAAACAAAGGTTTATGGCCATTGAACTTCCAGTTCTGATGGAGGTATATGTGGTTCTTCCTCACTGTATATGTTACATGGAGCAAGTCCAAATCTCAGTCCAGCCCATTCCAATAGGGAAGGGAAAAGGGTCAGTTAGGAGAGAGGGGTGGGAGGGGGGAGACCCCAAGAGCAGCAGGAGGTGTGGCAGACTAAGGGTCCTGGGAGAAGGAGGGTCCAGGGATGACAGGATGCCCTAGAGCAGATAGAATCATAGCCTGGGTGGCCATGATCTGATCTAGGATATCCTCCAGCCTGGTCTGAGCAGCTTGCACCATGGCCTGGCTGGCTTCCAGTCTGGCATCTTCCATGGCCCTTAGCTGGTAGTCAATGGCGTCCCACATGTATATCATCTCATCCCAGAGAGCTTCAGAACCAGAGGCAGGTGTGGGCTGAAGTGGGGCTGCACCTTCACCATCACCTACCCCTGGATCCTGCCGAACACCAGCTTGCTGTCTGGGAGAAGATGGCAATATGTGTGGGAGGCCAATGTCCTCTCACACAACTGTCACCTCCCTCACCTGAGGGAGGTCAGGCTGTTCCTGGGGTGAGGAAGTCCGGTGGGTGGCTAGTAGTGGTTGCAGTAATAATTGAGAGTGCTGTGGTCATCTGTTTTGTTCTTGGGCTATGAGAGGTACAGCTCCTGGTACAATCCGCTTTGTTTCTTGGAATGTCTGTGGAATTCATTCCTTGATAAAGAACAGTAAAATCTTAAGTACATAAGTAATGCCACACTGGGAAAAGACCAAGGGTCCATTGAGCCCAGCATCCTGTCCATGACAGCGGCCAATCCAGGCCAAGGGCACCTGGCAAGCTTCCCAGATGTACAAACATTCTATACATGTTATTCCTGGAATTGTGGATTTTTCCCATTTAGTAGCAGTTTATGGACATGTCCTTTAGGAAACCGTCTAACCCCTTTTTAACTCTGCTAAGCTAACCACCTTCACCACGTTCTCCGGCAACGAATTCCAGAGTTTAATTATGCGTTGGGTGAAGAAGACTTTTCTCCGATTTGTTTTAAATTTACTACACTGTAGTTTCATCGCATGCCCCCTAGTCCTAGTATTTTTGGAAAGTGTGAACAGATGCTTCACATCCACCTGTTCCACTCCACTCATTATTTTATATACCTCTATCATGTCTCCCCTCAGCCGTCTCTTCTCCAAGCTGAAAAGCCCTAGCCTCCTTAGTCTTTCTTCATAGGGAAGTCGTCCCATCCCTGCTATCATTTTAGTCGCCCTTCGCTGCACCTTTTCCAATTCTACTATATCTTTCTTGAGATGCGGCGACCAGAATTGAACACAATACTCAAGGTGCGGTTGCACCATGGAGCAATACAACGGCATTATAACATCCTCACACCTGTTTTCTATACCTTTCCTAATAATACCCAACATTCTATTTGCTTTCCTAGCCACAGCAGCACACTGAGCAGAATCTGAGCAGCACACTAAGCAGAATCTGCAATTAAGATGAGCAGAAACTAGAGACAGACATTGGACACTACCATTTCACTCACCTGTCTCAGCAGCCATCTGAGCCTCCAACCCCTGGAGATAGTCTGGCTCAGGCTGCCGCAGGTAGCGGGCCCTTCAGAAGGTCCTCCATCTTTATGGAGACAAGGGAGGGTAAAGGAGATGGAGGCTGAGTAGCAGGTAACTAACAACTTTGGCATACAGCTGTTTCACCTGACTACCCCCCCCCCCCCACCACCACCACCACCACCACCAGGTTGCCGACACTTTCCACTTTGATCCTCAGTAGTACAGTCTTGCCCTTCTGTGATTGCTGTTTCAAATCACATCAGTGGAGCATGCCCCCAGCCGCATATGTTTTGCACAATTCCTCCCACTAAAGCAGCCTTTGAATTGGCCGAGGCAGTACTGCTCAAGAGTGGTTAGAGTACTTGATCTTGCCCTTCTGGGATTGCTGGTTCAAATCCCATCAGTGGAGCATGTCTCCCCCCCCCCCCCCCCCCCCCCCAAGCTGCATATGTTTTGCACAATTCCTCCCTCTAATGCAGACTTAGACATTGGCCGAGGCTGTACTGCTCAACAACTGAAGTGGCAGAGTGGTTAGAGCACTTGTCCTCTCTTTGTTGACAACAGTCGTAATTACCATCTTACTGTTATAGTACAATATTGATTTTGAAGGATTACAGTCTGGTGACAAATTTGTAATTAAATGTTCTCTGAAAATATGTGGATGACTGTACTAAATAGCATTAGGAAATTTAAGTACTTAGGATACTCACCTCCCTGGGTATCCGGACCTGTGAGTTGTAGAGTGCAGTGAGCCTCTCCTATCTCCTGCGGTAGCGCAAGTAGGCCCTCCTTCTCCCCTGCACTACAAAGAACCTTTCCTCCTATTGGAGGAAATGTCTGGCCAAGAGTTCAGGTTCCTGGGGGGAGAAGTTGGGCATCCTCTTCTCTCTTTTTGGCATCTTGAAAATGTCCCTGCAGATATCGACGTCATGACGTCACGGCATGCATATACGCGTTAACATCATTCTGGGCGTATTCTATATACCATTTATGAATCCATGTGGAATATAGTTTGTTGACTGTGTGCATATCTGCCGCCATATATATTCTATAAATATTACCTTGTGCTTTCAGAATGCGCGTAAGCGTTTTTTTGTTCCACTTGGAATTTTTAGGTGCCTTATATAGAATCTGGTCCTCTGCTCCTAACTTAGTCACCAGTATTTGCACCAAATTTTACTTGGTGTAAATTCCTGCAACTAGATTTAGTCATGCAGACGGACCCTAGGCATATTCTATACACCGTGCCTAACTTTAGGCATAGTTTATAGAATACACCTAGGCATATTTTTGGGGGGCGACGATTTTTAAGGCGCCATATATAAAATCTGGCCCTAACTGCTTAGCATACTTTACTATATAGGCCCTTAGGCTCCCAGTGAAATATGGATCCTGAACTTCTGAACTCAACCCTAGTAAATTTTCAAAGAAGCCAGTTTAGGAGAATACCTCCCAAATTTTGGTACAACAAGGGCAGTTCTATAACAGGGTGCTTACAATTAGGCTCCTAACATGTTCCTTCCAGGCACCTATTCTATAAAGGAAAGGAGAAGCCTACTTTCTTTTATAGAATACTAGAATATTGTTCTGTACTGAGGCATGAGCACTTATACCAGTCATTGAGTTGATGATATAAGTGTTAGCACCTAAGTGTGAAGATCCTAGGATAGCACACAGTATTCTGTAAGTTATGCACATAAGTTTGAGCCTTGCCCATTATCCTCCCCATTGCATATTCACAGTAAGTTAAACAGGTATTTACAGAATAATGCTTAGGCATAATTTTGGTAGTTATGCGTGTATGTGTATACACTATTCCAAACATTTACTTAAGTAATGGGGGCATAAATGTTTGCACCTATGTTAGAGAATTGCCCCCATATAACCTCTGAACATTTGCCTAATAGATGTAAGAAACACTAATACCCTACCTGTGCCTTGAACTCATCATCTTTGACGTCTTTCAGGTTGATTAGAACGTTGAAATAGGCACCAAACACTGCAGTCTCTAAAGCTTTGGCTGCCACCTGCATCAAACAGAAGTATTTTCATTTCATTATTTTAAGAAGAAAAGCCCATACAACTCAAGAACTACCTCTGGAACTCCAAACAACATCCATAATTTCATGAGTTGGACATGGCAGAAATATAATTATAAAGTGGTTTAACATGAAGCAGCTTATAGAATTGAAAATACCCTTCTACTAATTATATATATACTATTAAAAAAGGCCCATTTCTGAAACCAATGAAACGGGCGCTAGCAAGATTTTCCTCAGAGTGTGTGTGTTTTACAGAGTGTGTGTGAGAGTGAGTGTGTGATAGAGAGAGAGTGAATGTGTGAGTGTGTGACAGAGAGAGTGAGGCTGGGCGCGACAGTGTGTGTGTGAGAATGACAGTGGCAGGGCCCCCTCCCCTCCCTTCCCCTCGCAGTTCCAGGGTATTCCCACCCCCTCCCTCCCCTCCCCTTCCAGTTCCAGTGTTTTTCCACCCCTCCCTTCCTCCCTCCCTCCGTGTCCTACCAGTTGCAGTGTTGTTGAACCCCCTCCCTCCCTCCCAGTTCTAGGGTTTTCCCACCCCCTTCCTCCCTCCCTCCCTCCCAGTTCTAGGGTCCTAAACCCCCCTCCGTCCCTCCCATTTCGCCCTCCCAGTTTGCGTCCCAGTTGCAGTGTTTTCCCTCCCCCCTACCAGTTACTGCCTGTTCCTGCAGCACCATCGCCAGGAATGTGTGTGTGGGGGGGGGGGGGGGAACCCCTGAAGCAGCTTCAGAGAGATGTAGTAAGACCTGCCACCAGCATGAAAAATATATTGTAATAGATATCAGATTTTCCCCACTACTAAACAGAGAAAGTCAACTGATGTGGCAGCTTAGGAAAGTATGACCACCACTCGCAGTGTACTCGCGCTCGTAGTGCGGAAGACGGAGTGAAAGGCAGGAAGAAGAAAGAGAGCAGGAGAAAACCTCTTTCCCCACATGACTTCCCTACCATTTAGCAAACAGTTGTTTCACATCCTTGCTGTGCAACCCGCAACACAGTTGAAGTGGTAGGAAACGGGAAGTAAAGTTCACAGCATGCGGGCAACATTATTTCAGAGACAATAAGAGGGTGACGTGTGGTCCGTACCTTGTGCTATGAATGTTTGTAGTGGGGCTTGCGGCGGCATTGCAGAGGCAACAAACTCCTTTTGTATTTTCTTGTATCATTACCCACCCTCGACATCATGACGTTTAGACGCGAGAGCGGGACGGGTGAGCGATGCTATTCATTGAGTGTCATTTCTCCGCCCTCGACATTATGATGTTTTTACGCGAGTTCGGGGCAGACACTGATGGGGAAAAATTCCGATCTACACCACCACAGAAGTTGCAGACTTTGCAGCTTGTGGCTTCATTAGAACGTTGGGGTTGTGAATTATGTGCGGATGGGGCGTGGCTGAGGGCGGATCTATGAGTGACAGTGAGTGGTGCATGAGTGAAAGCATAGGCGTAGTTTGACTGTTTCATTTGGGGGGGCAAAGGAAGGGGCGGGGCATATTAGCATATTCATTTGCATATATGTATATTCAAATTATGCTAATATGGAGGAGGGAAGGAAGGGAGCAAGAGCTGGCTTTTTGGGGGGAATAACCATAATGAATATGTATGAGATATCTCATACATATACATTATGGTTATTCCCAAAAAAGCCAGCTCTTTCTCCCTGCCTTCCTTCCTTCCTTCCTTCTTTCCCCCTTACCCAGCACTCCCTCTTCCTCTCCAGTAGTATTTCCCCACCCCCTTTCCCATACCACAGACGCACATTTCCAAAAGCTGACATATTCCAATTAATAAATTCTGAATAAAATACTTTTTTCTACCTTTTGTTGTCTGATCATTTCGTTTTTCACCACTTCCACCTCATCAGAGGTCACACGGGAGTTGCTGTCACCAGTACTGGAGATGCAAGTCGACGTGCCATCCAGGACGATGCTGGAGAAGGAAACGTGGGGATAGTCTGGACAAAGCAATGATTTCAGCACTCCTATGATGTAGTGGTACACCACATCACACAGCACTACCACATGACACGCTGGGTCAGGGTATAGCTTCCGAAAGACAGCCACACAACTCTTCACATCTACAGATTTGCGCCCAAAGACGTACATGATGGGTAGCCTGTTGCAGGGGCTGAGACAGCCGGTCCATAATGTACCACAGCATCAGCTCCTATGTGTTCTGCGGCCACCTCATCTATGCAGCAGCTGCTGTAGTAGGTGTCGCCAAGAATGTACACTTTGGTACTAGAAGCTTTTTCCAGTTTTGTTGCAACAGTGACTGAATCCACCAGCAGCTCATCAGGGAACTGGAGTGCCACCTTGCTACACTGATGCTGTGCAATGAATGTAGTTGTTCTCTCAATTTCATAAACCTCATCAAGCTCCTCAGGAACAGTCAGACTGCTGCCCACTGGTGTAGCAATCAGGGGCCGCTGGATTGCATCTGCACCATCACTGCTGAACTGCACTGCCTCAGCACCACGTTTGTAGATGCTCCACTAATGAAGTGTGAAATCCGCCGTGTAGAAGCCGGAAACGAACAGCAGTGACTTAGTGCACACAGAAACCGCCGACTCACTGTCTCCACTGACCGCCATCGCCTCACTCGGTACAAAAAAACTCTATTCCCGCTCCACCTCGTGCTCCCTCACCGACCATCAGCAACACTGCACGCGCGGGAGTCCCAGGACACAGCGGGCGACGCGTAAAAGCAGCAAGCAAGCAGCCAGGCTTGACTCCATCCTTCGCTTCCTGAATCCTGCCCTCTCTGCATCCCGCCTTCCTCTGATGTCATTTCCTTTCAGGCGGGCGGGACGCTGAGAGGGCAGGATTCATGAAGCAAAGGACGGAGTCGAGCCTGGCTGCTTGCTTGCTGCTTTTACGCGTCGCCCGCCCGTTCGCCGCTGCGGGAAAGTAGATTAAGTCATCTTCGTCGTCTTCGTCATTTGGGGGGGCACTGCCCCCCCTCGCCCCCCCAGTCTACGCCCATGAGTGAGAGTGAGTGGTGCTGACAGCCTAGCCTACCAACACTGCAGAGCTTCAGTGTTTCCCTGCCACAGAGTGAGCTTCAGAATGTTGGAGGTGAGAATTATTTATATAGATTACCACTGCCCTTTGTGATGCTTTTATTCAACAAACCCCCATTATGTGAAAAAGATTTCAGCATCCTCTGTAGGAGAGATGAAATAGGATATCATCCAGCAATCTTTCCACATAGCTTTGTTTTCGGCATTTAAAGACTATAGATCAGGGATTCTCAACCCTGTTCTCGGAATACACCTAGCTAGTCAGGTTTTCAGGATATCCACAATGAATATGTATGAGATAGATTTGCATGCCCTACCTCCACTGTGATAGGATGGATCGAATTTGTGAAGGGGTAGAATTGTATGTTGAGGGCCTTGAATCAAATAGATTGAAAATTCTGCAGGAAACAAAACACATCTTGGAATCCCTATGGATTCAAATTCCATGTGTAAAGGGGGAAAGGATTGTGATAGGATTGTACTACAGTCCACCTGGCCGGGATGAACAGACAGATGTAGAAATGTTATCAGAAATTAGGGAGGCTAACAAACTGGGGAACATAATAATAATGGGTGATTTAAATTACCCCAATATTAACTGGGTAAATGTAACATCGGGGCATGCTAGGGAGGTAAAATTCCTTGACAAAATCAAGGACTGCTTTATGGAGCAGCTGGTACAGGAGCCGACAAGAGAAGGAAAAATTCTAGACCTAGTCCTTAGTGGAGCGCATGATCTCGTGCAGAAGAAGAACAGTGAAAGAAAAACTTAGAGGAGAATCTGCGAAGGTCAAACATTTATATTAGGCATGGATGCTGTTAAAAAATACCATCCTAGAATCCCATGCCAAATATTTTCAATGTATTAAAAAAGGAGGAAGGTTTCCAACGAAATTAACTGACTATACACCATCTTGGGTTTGAAGAAGCCAACCAGATGATCAATGTGGAATAATGATTCAGATAAATAATAACTGGGGATAATCAGGTTAATACCACGTTTTCTTGGTTTACTTTTGTTTAATTGATCTCCTTGTCTTGTTTCACTCTCCCTATTTATTTTGTGGTCTAAGAAAGAGAAAGATTGTATATAATCTATTTATCTAGTTGAGATTGTTTTCTTCTAATATTGTATTAATGTACAGTCATCTCTGTATTACTGTTTGCAAGTGATCCTTATAAAGTGAAAAATTATAAATAAATTATTTAAATTAAAAAAAAAATTTAAAAAGGAGGAAGGAAGACCAAAGAACAGCAGGCATGGTTAAAAAGTGAGGTAAATGAAGCTATTAGAGCTAAAAGAAATTCCTTCACAAAATGGAAGAAAGATCTGACTGAAAATAATAAGAAACAGCATAAGGAACGGCAAATGAAATGCAAAGCGCTGATAAGGAAGGCAAAGAGGGACTTCGAAAAATAGATTGCGTTGGAAGCAAAAACACATAGTAAAAATGTTTTTAGGTATAGTAAAAGCAAGAAGCTGGCAAAAGAATCAGTCAGACCGCTGGATTACTAAGGAGTAAAAGGGGCACTCAGAAGACAAATCTATAGTGGAGAGATTAAGTTAATTCTTTGCTTCCGTCTTCACTGAGGAATATGTGGGACAGATGGCATTCAAAGCTGATGAGTCAGAGAAACTGATTGAAATCTCTATAAACCTGAAAGATGTAATGGCATCAATTCGACAAATTGAAGAGTAGCAAATCACCTGTATGGGTATTCATCCCAGAGTATTGAAAGAATTGAAAAATTCCCTCCAACTGCTCGCCCTAACTGAAACCTGGCTCTCCCCTGACGACTCTGCCTCCGTCGCGGCCCTCTGTCATGGAGGCTATCTCTTCTCCCACACTCCCCGCCCAGAGGGCCGCGGTGGAGGCGTCGGGCTACTTCTCTCACCCTCCTGTAGTTTCCAACCCCTCCTCCTACCGCAGTCTCACGGCTTCTCGTCCTTCGAAGCTCACTCCATCCGGCTATTCTACCCATTATCACTCAGAGTTGCAGTCATCTACCGCCCCCCTGACAAGCCCCTCTCTTCATTCCTTACTGACTTCGACGCTTGGCTCACCGTCTTTCTTGATCCCGCATCTCCATCCCTCATTCTTGGCGATTTTAACATTCATGTTGACAACCCATCCAATTCCTACGCTTCTAAATTCCTCACTCTGATATCCTCCTTTAACCTCCGACTATGCTCTACCACCCCTACTCACCGTGATGGCCATTGTCTCAACCTCATTCTCTTCTCTTCCTGCTCACCTTCCAATTTCTGCACCTCAGTCCTTCCTATCTCAGATCATCACCTAATCACCCTCACACTTCATCACCCTCCCCCTCAACCTCGCCCAACTACAACCACGGCCTTCAGGAATCTCCAAGCTGTCGACCCCCCTACCCTATCCTCCCACATCTCCAATCTCTTCCCTTCCATCTCGTCTTCTGAATCTGTCGACACAGCTGTCTCTACCTACAATGAAACTCTCTCCACTGCTCTGGATACCCTAGCACCATCTGTCTCTCGCCCCACTAAGCGCACTAATCCTCAGCCCTGGTTAACCCCTTGCATCCGTTACCTTCGCTCCTGCACCCGATCTGCTGAATGACTCTGGAGGAAATCTTGCACCCTATCAGACTTCACCCATTACAAATTCATGCTATCCTCCTTCCAGTCCTCCCTATTCCTTGCCAAACAGGAATATTATTCTCAATTAACCAATTCTCTTGGCTCCAACCCTCGTCGCCTCTTCGCCACCCTCAACTCCCTACTTAAAGTACCCTCCGCTCCCACCCCCCCCTCACTCTCTCCTCAAACAGTAGCTGACCACTTCCGCGATAAAGTGCAGAAGATTAACCTTGAATTCACTTCCAAGCCTTCTCCTCCTTGTGACTTCTTAACCCACTCCCTCAACCAACCTAACCCGGCTTCCTTTTCCTCCTTCCCTGAGATCACCGAAGAGGAAACTGCTCGCCTTCTTTCTTCCTCTAAGTGCACCACCTGTTCCTCGGATCCCATTCCCACCAATCTGCTTACTAACATCTCTCCTACAGTTAACCCCTCAATCTGTCACATCCTCAACCTCTCTCTCTCCACCGCTACTGTCCCTGACTCCTTCAAGCACGCAGTAGTCACACCACTTCTCAAAAAACCATCACTTGACCCCACCTGTCCCTCCAACTACCGCCCCATCTCTCTTCTACCCTTCCTCTCCAAATTACTTGAACGTGCTGTCCACAGCCGTTGCCTCGACTTCCTCTCCTCTCAGGCTGTCCTCGACCCGCTTCAATCTGGCTTTCGCCCACTACACTCGACAGAAACAGCACTCTCTAAAGTCTGCAATGACCTGTTCCTCGCCAAATCCAAAGGCCATTATTCCATCCTCATCCTCCTCGACCTATCCGCCGCCTTTGATACCGTCAATCTTAATTTACTTCTTGACACACTGTCCTCATTTGGGTTCCAGGGCTCCGTCCTCTCCTGGTTCTCATCGTATCTTTCCCAACGCACCTTCAGAGTATCTTCTAATGGCTCCTCTTCCACCCCCGTCCCGCTCTCTGTTGGGGTTCCTCAAGGATCTGTCCTTGGACCACTTCTTTTCTCGATATACACCTCTTCCCTAGGCTCGTTGATCTCATCACATGGTTTCCAGTACCATCTCTATGCCGATGACACCCAGCTTTAACTCTCCACTCCCGACATCACAGTCGAAACCCAGGCCAAAGTTTCAGCCTGCCTTTCCGACATCGCTGCCTGGATGTCCAACCGGCATCTGAAATTGAACATGGCAAAGACTGAGCTCCTTATCTTTCCACCCAAACCCTCTTCTCCTCTTCCCCCACTTTCCGTCTCTGTTGACAACACCCTCATCCTCCCTGTCTCTTCAGCACGCAATCTCGGAGTCATCTTCGATTCCTCCCTCTCCTTCTCTGCCCATATCCAGCAGACAGCTAAGACCTGTCGCTTCTTCCTCTATAATATTAGCAAAATTCGCCCATTCCTCTCTGAACAGACCACCCGAACCCTCGTCCACTCGCTCGTTACCTCTCGTCTTGACTATTGCAACCTTCTCCTCGTTGGCCTCCCACTTAGCCACCTATCCCCCCTTCAATCTGTCCAAAATTCCGCCGCACGTCTTATCTACCGCGTGAACCGATACTCTCATATCACCCCTCTCCTCAAGTCGCTTCACTGGCTCTCAATCCACTACCGTATACAGTTCAAGCTTCTCCTATTGACCTTCAAGTGCACTCAATCTGCTGCCCCCCATTACCTCTCTACCCTCCTCTCCCCGTATGTTCCCACCCGTAACCTCCGCTCCCAGGACAAATCACTCCTATCTGTACCCTTCTCCACCACTGCTAACTCCAGACTCCGCCCCTTCTGCCTCGCAGCACCTTATGCCTGGAACAGACTTCCTGAGCCCATACGCCATGCGCCCGTCCTGCCCATCTTCAAGTCCTTACTCAAGGCCCATCTCTTCTCTCTTGCTTTTGGCGCCTAACCACCTTCCCCATTCCTGTTACCTACACTGACTACGTAGTATGTTACCGTTAGATTGTAAGCTCTTTTGAGCAGGGACTGTCCCTCCCTGAGTTTAAACTTGTACAGCGCTGCGTAACCCTGGCAGCGCTATAGAAATGCTAAGTAGTAGTAGTAGTAGTAGTAACTTGCAGAACTATTGTTAGTAATATGTAATTTATCTTTAAAATCAAGCATGGTACCTGAAGATTGGAAGGTGGCCAATGTAATGCAGATTTTTAAAAAGGTTCCAGAGGTGATCCAGGAAATTATACACTGGTGAGCCTGACTTCGATGCTGGGCAAAATGGTAGAGACTATTATAAAGAACAAAATTACAGAGCTTATTCAAAAGCATGGATTAATGAGACAAAGCCAACATGGATTTAGTGAAGGGAAATCTTGCCTCACCAATCTACTGCATTTCTTTGAAGGGGTGAACAAACATGTGGATAAAGGTAGCCCGGTTGATATTGTGTATCTGGATTTTCAAAAGGCATTTGACAAAGTACTTCATGAAAGACTCCAGAGGAAATTGGAGAGTCATGGAATAGGAGGTAGTGTCCTATTGTGGATTAAAAACTGGCTAAAAGATAGAAAACAGAGAGTAGGGTTAAATAGTCAGTATTCTCGATGGACAAGAGTAGATAGTGGGGTTCCCCAGGGGTCTGTGCTAGGACTGCTGCTTTTTAACATATTTATAAATGACCCAGAGATGGGAGTAACTAGTGAGGTAATTACATTTGCTGACTACACAAAGTTATTCAAAGTTGTTAAATTGCAAGTGGAATGTAAAAAATTACAAGAGGACTTTTTTTTGAGACTGGGAGACTGGGCATCCAAATGGCAGATGATGTTTAATGTGAGCACGTGCAAAGTGATGCATGTGGGAAAGAGGAACTCAAACTATAGCTACATAATGCAAGGCTCCACATTAGGAGTCACCAACCAGGAAAGGGATCTAGTTGCTGATGATACGTTGAAACCCTCTGCTCAGTGTGCAGTGTCGGCTAAGAAAGCAAATAGAATGCTAGGTATTATTAGGAAAGGAATGGAAAACAAAAATAAGGACATATGGCAATACTTATGATGTGCTTTATAGAATTAAAATAAAGTAGAGAAATCATAATCATGGTATCTGATACTAGAGAAGGATTTTGTGGAGATTTTTGTTTTGGACATTCCAATGCAGGAATGAACCCCATTTCTACACCAGGATAAGTTAGGGCTCATCTCAGTCTCTAAGATTTACTAGTAGTGCTCTCTCATTTTGCCAAAATAGAGTCTTCTTTTGGAGAAAGACAGAAATAGGTGGTGCTGCTCCAGAATCAGTAGATGACATCATAAGCATAGTTCTGAGAGGAGAACATTACTTCCACCCACAAACATATAAAAATGGCTAAATTGTGCCATTTAGTTCAGTAAGGTCTGCTTTAGGGTATGGCAAAGAGGGCAATTGCCTTGGGCTCTCATATCACATGGACCCCCAAGCATGCCTCAAGCTGAATGTGGCTTTGGGGCCTTCTCTGCAGTTTCTGCCATGAGTCCCTGAAAGTCTAAAAGTAGTTCAGCATTTTGTCTCAAGTAGAAATAAACAGATGATGCTTGGAGCAATTTGGAAGCACTACATGGGTCATACAAGCACAGAGCTGCCAAGGGGTCCCAATTTTTGAGAGGGAGATTTTAGTACACGCCCCCAGCCCTGCCCCACTCCGTCTTGACTCCACCCACTCTACATGGCTCCACCCCCTGGTACACCTCAATCCCACAGCCATTTCAGAAAATATTTTATTTAATAGCCTAATACCCCTTTCAATTAGCTTTCAGAGGCCAAATCCTCCTGCCTCAGGTCAGGTCAAGACAGTAGAATGCTGTTATGGTATCCTCTCCTTACCTAAGGAAGTGCTGGTCTTTGAAGGCTAATAAAAAATATTTTAAAATCAGTGAAGGTATCACCTTATTTTCTATTTTGTGTTTTATTTGTATTTATTAACCTTTACTAACACAACTACCACATTACTTTATCCTAAATTAAACATAAAATTATTTTCTGTACCTTTGTTGTCTGGCCATTTACTTTTTCTAATTGTGTTGGTCCCAGTCTCTTGATTCTGCTTTCCTTAATCTTCTCTTAACTCTCTTGCCAGGGTTTCCTGTCCATTTGTCATTTTTCTCTCCTTTTTCTTTAATTTATTTATCTGCCTTCCTCTCTCTGTCCAGATTTAATTCATTCTTACTATCCATTCTTTAATTTCCCTCTTTTCACTTCATCTACCTATGGCTTTTCATCTTTTCTTCACTTTTGTTCTCCCCAAGCCCCTTCCACTTATTATCCAGTCTTTCACTAACTCTATCCTCTCCCCTTTCCATCCATCATCTCCCCTCTTTCTCTCCCATCCTTCCAGTGTCTCCCCCTCTTTAACTCTGCATCCTTCCATCCAGCATCTCCTCTTTCTCTCCCTATTCTTCCATCCAGCACCTTCCCTCTTCCATCCAGAGTCTTCCCTCTTTCTGTCCCCTACTTCTAGCATTTTTCCTCTTTCTCTCTCTCCTTTCAATTAGCATTTCTCCTCTTTCTCTCTTCATCTGACCAGTTACGGTCTCCCCCTTGCTCCCCTTCCTTCTCCCCAACAGCTTGTCTCTCCCCTGCCCTTTTCCATGTCCCCTCTTTCTCCACCCTTCTTTCCATTCATTTCTCTCTCTGTACCCCTCTTCTATCCAGCATCTCCATTCTTCTTTCTTTCCATCCAGCTTCTCTCCTCTCCCCTCCATCCAGCATGTCCCCTTTCTGTCTCTCTCTCTCTTCCTTCCAACATCTCCCCTTGCTCTCCCCCCTTCTGTCTAGTTGTCAGACTTGTGAGTTCTTGTACCAAGTAGAGCGCTGCTGAGCCAGGTACTCGGACCAGGTTCTGCTTGGCGGCCGGACAACCCCGGGTTTCACCTGCGCTGACCGCTGTTCCTCAGAGGTTGAGCCCCTAGGTGCGGGCAGCCTGCAGGGCTTACGAGACGGAGCAGGAAGCGGGGTGGTTAACATAATGACCAGAGAGGCAGCAGGCAAGAGAGTGATCCAGGTACAGGCAAAGTCAATAGGCAAGCAGTAGGCAAGGGAGTAATCCAGGAACAGGCAATGTTAACAGGCAGGAAGCAGGCAGGGGAGTAATCCAGGTACAGGCAATGTCAATAGGCAAACAACAGGCAAGAGAGTAATCCAGGTACAGGCAAAGTCAGTAGGCAGGCAGCAGGTCAAGAGAGTAATCCAGGTACAGGCAAAGTCGGTAGGCTGGCAGCAGGCAAGAGAGTAATCCAGGCACAGGCAAAGTCAGCAACGAGGGACAAAGTAGAGAAGAAGCACACTACTGAGCAAGTAACACCTACCAAAGTAGAAGCCAAAGCCTGGAGTCCAGGAAGAGCTCAGCTGATAAAGTGCTGGCGTCTGACATCAGCAGGGAGGGGCACAGCCATAGGACAAGACAGTGGCGTAGCCAGACCTGACATTTTGGGTGGGCCCAGAGCTAACTTGGGTGGACACTGTGCATATAGGTAAGTAGCAGAAGCATAATAAAGTGACCCTTTTACTAAAGCTTAGCACCCCCACCCCCACAATCTGGATCAGTTATTCTCAACCATAATGTTTATGTAGGCAAAACATTGAACGCTGCAGTCTGTGGCACAACAACAAAAAAAAGAGCCTAAATATCATTTATTTTGTTAAAAAAAAATACATGAGGGAAATATAAAGTACTCTTAACAGAATTTACTTTTATTTCAACAACAATTAATTTACACCAGTTAATAACTTACATTTTTCAGAACTGTTAACTTTTGTCTACTCTTCAACACATCAAAAACTGCATGAAACAAAGACCCAGATTTCTAATAATAAGAAAAATCACTGTCAACGTTAAGATTTATTTCTGCATACTGTGGCATCTGTAGCATACAGAACATAGCTAGAATGTTTCCTCTTACAGTTTTCCATAGGAGCAATGTATTCAAATTCTGGTAGCACCTCATTAATAGCAACAAAAAATCCGTTCACTTCCAGGTACTGCTGTCTGTATCCATCTCCTGAATTGACATCACGTGCTTCCGGGTTCGTCACAAGCAGAAGTGACCAACCACACGAGGTTTCTCGGCTTCAGAATGTTGGAGGTGCATTCTATTCAATAGGATTGGTCAGTTCCTTGCAGCACAGCCAGAACTCAGTGTCCTGCACAGTAACGTTCAGACACCTGAGAGAGGGGGGGGGGGGGCTGACACCAGAGAGAGGGGGAGGTATCTCTGTCACACACACACTCTCACACACACTCTCTCTCTTTCTCTCTGTCTATCACAGTCAATGTCTTTCTCTCTCTCACTCTCACACACTGTCTCTCATACACTCTATGTCTCACACTGTATCACATTCACTCTCTATGTGTCACACAGTCACTCACACACTCTCTTGGTCTCATACACTCAGTCTCACAGAGAGTCTGTGTCTCACACACACCAGGGGCGTAGCCAGACAACAGATTTTGGGTGGGCCTAGGCAAGAATTGGGTGGGCACCAAGTGTTCTCCCCCCCTTCCAAAAAAAAAATCTCAGCTGGTGGGAAAACGCTTCTTTCGACCTTGGCAGCAGGAATGCACTGAAAACTGAGCATGCGCAGGTGCCGGTGTCGTGTAGTGTTTTTGTTACTGTCAGGGGGAAATCTTCAGCTGACGGAGCTTGGGATTCCCACCAGTTACCACTAAACATGTGCTACTGTTGGGTGGGCCTGAGTCATAAATGGGTGGGCCCTGGCCCACCTAAGCCCACCTGTAGCTACGCCACTGACACACACTCTCTCGCACACACTGTATCTTTGTGAAACACACTGTCTCTCACACTGTCTCACATACGCACTTGCACACACTCTCATTCATTCACACACACACACACTCGCACATTCACTCTCTTTCTCACACACAGTCACTCTCACATTCTCACACACAGTCACTCTCACATACACTCTCTCAAACATACACACTCCGAGGAAAACCTTGCTAGCGCCCGTTTCATTTGTGTCAGAAACAGGCCTTTTTTACTAGTATATATATAATGGACACTGCAGAGCCCACCTCCACCCAGAAACCTGCCTACATTAAATTTAAGTGTATGTGTGTGTGTGTGTGGGGGGGGGGGGGGGGGGTTAAACTGTGCACAGCGGACCATCCCCACCCAAAAACCCACTAAGGAACCACCATGACAAATATACAATCTTTTTCAAATTTTAACCTGGGCACTAACAAAATGTAATGTTGGTGGGTTTATGGGTGGGGAGTGGGCTCTTCACTGCCTAGCGAAAAAAGGTATAGAGAAAGAAGCGACAGGTCTTGGCTGTATGCTGGATATGGGCAGAGAAGGAGAGGGACGAGTCGAAGATGACTCCGAGGTTGCGGGCAGATGAGACGGGGAGGATGAGGGTGTTATCAACTGAAATAGAGAGTGGAGGGAGAGGAGAAGTGGGTTTGGGTGGAAAGACAATGAGCTCGGTCTTGGCCATGTTCAGTTTCAGGTGGCGGTTGGACATCCAGGCAGCAATGTCGGATAAGCAGGCCATTCATAACAGGAAGAAACTAAGGGGGGAAGAGGGGAGAGGAAAAAAACACAACATGAAGGAAACTAAGCTGCTTCTCCTCACAGGTATTAAAAAAGGAGGAAGGAAGGCCAAACGACAGCTGGCATGGTCAAAAAGTGAGGTGAAGGAAGCTATTAGAGCTATATTTATAAAGTCGAAATTGTATGGGGGTTCCAACAGAAATGGGACTCTCTACAGTATGAGGGAGCCCTGGTGCACATTTTCCAGGATTACTTGGCAGTGCTAGAGGAGCACCAGTGCCGCTTCTCCCCCATTTGCTTGGAGCTCCATGACTTACAAGTTTGATTCATGCTCCTCTATCCGGCACTGCTTAAAGTGTACCATCATGGACAGTGGCGCAGTTTTGACTCTCCTCAGGATGCAGAGTGCTTGAGGGAACTCAGGAACTCTGCTGAGAAGTAGGCTTGATGATCAATTTTATTATTTTTTGAACTGAGTTGCTGAGGACATGTAATGAGTGATTTCACTATTGCTCGCACTGTTATTATGATTTGTTTTGCAGGGAGCTACTTTATTTTGGAGGGGCACAAGTGCAATGTTTTTTAATTGATTATGGGATAGATGGATGTGGGACCCAGAACTTCTGTAGAGGTTTCTCCAGTTTCCATCAAATGCAACTGTGGTGGGATTATTGTGGATATGAGGTGGGAGGAGTTTTAGGGAGGGTCTCAGGGGAACGGGGTGGGGCGAGGATGGGCAAGGAGTTGCAGTGTTGGGGTTGAAGGCAGGAGTGGGGTGATAGGCCATGTAAGAGTGTTTGTGGTGAAAGCTGGGCTGCGTGGATGCCTGTTAAGATATTGGACTGTTTTCCACTCCTGGACGATGCTGGTTGGCTAGTAGTGGTTGCAGTAATAATTGAGAATGCTGTGGTTATCTGTTTTGTTCTTGGGTTATGAGAGGTACAGCTCTTGGTACTATCTGCTTTGTTTCTTGGACTATCTGTGGAATTAATTCCCTGATAAAGAACAGTAAAATCTTAAGTACATAAGTAATGCCACACTGGGAAAAGACCAAGGGTCCATCGAGCCCAGCATCCTGTCCACGACAGTGGCCAATCAAGGCCAAGGGCACCTGGCAAGCTTCCCAAACGTACAAACATTCTATACATGTTATTTCTGGAATTGTGGATTTTTCCCAAATCCATTTAGTAGCGGTTTATGGACTTGTCCTTTAGGAAACTATGCTAAGCTAACCGCCTTCACCACGTTCTCCGACAACGAATTCCAGAGTTTAATTATGCGTTGGGTGAAGAAAATTTTTCTCCGATTTGTTTTAAATTTACTACACTGTAGTTTCATTGCATGCCCCCTAGTCCTAGAGGGGCATAATCGAATGCAAACGCCCATCTCCATGGGCGTCTATGTCCGAAAACGGGTATGTGAAGAGGCAGGACAGACCGTATTATCGAAAAAGATGAGCGTCCATCTTTCGTTTCAAAAATACGGTTTGGACGGACCAAATGCCATGGATTTGGTCGCTTCTGAGATGGGCGGTTTTTTTTTTTTTTTTGCAATAATGGTAACTAAAAACGCCCAGCTCAGAAACATCCCAATGCAAGCCATTTGGTCAAGTGAGGGACAAATGTACAACACTACCATAGCTCTTAGGGGTGAAGGAGGCAACTACATGTGGGTACAGTGGGTTTTAGAGGCCTCCCATTTACCACCACAAGTGTTACGGGTGGGGGTGGGGGGGGGATGGGCCTGGGTCTGCCTGCCTGAAGTGCACTGCAGTACCCACTAAAACTGCTCCAGGGACAGGACTTGTTGCTGGTGTATAACCTTGGCACAGCAGTTCACACCTGAAGACTAATCTCGCTGAAAACGTCCTTTATTGGAATAAGCACCTTTACTCACAGTTAACTGCAGATCAGAGGTTGTGCCCCACTGGCAATGAGTCTTGCTGATACTGAGATTAGCAGTAGGTCCGAGCTTGCAGAATGGTGTACAATGCCCTCTTTCAGCAACATTCAAGGTAAGAACTAAGTGCTGTAACGTGGCTAATACATGAAAGGGATCTAAAAGTGTCTTACACAAATGGCCACTACCTCAGGGACTACCGGAAACAAACAGGGCACACTCTGACCCAGCACAGGGAAAAGCACCATGGGAGTAGAGCCTACCAACTACCAACATCGTGAGCATTTAACACAAGCTAGTGGAATCACGGAGCCCAATACCCTACATCCACCACAATGCATTGCTGATGTGACTCTGCAGTGCCCTTAACAGAAAAGGTGTCACACTCACCCGAGACCCACATCAGAACCAGGGAAAGGCTGTCAGAGGATAGAACACATTTTGCTGTCATGGAGGTGGGTACGGCATTTGAGGCTGGCATACAAGCTGGCAAAAAAAGTTTGTAAAGTGGGGGTTTTTTTGGTGGGAGGGGGTTAGTGGCCACTGGAGGAGTCAGGGGAGGTCATCCCCGATTCCCTCCGGTGGTCATCTGGTCAGTTGGGGCACTTTGATGGGACTTGGACCTGAAAAAAAAGGGTCCAAATAAAGCGGACCAAATTCTCGTCAAAAACGCCCTTCTTGTTTCGATTATCAGCTAAAGACGACCAACTCTCCTCGGCCGATAACCACGCCCCAGTCCCGCCTTCATCACGCCTCCAACACGCCCCCATGATCTTTGTTTGTCTCCATGATGGACTGCAGTTGAGGATGCCAAAAATCGGGTTTCGATTATACCGGTTTGGGCTCCCATGGGAAACGGACACCCAGCTCCCGATTTGGGTCGAAATATGGGCGTCTTTAACTTTTGATTATGAGGCGGCTAGTATTTTTGGAAAGTGTGAACAGATGCTTCACATCCATCAGTTCCACTCCACTCATTATTTTAAATACCTCTATCATGTCTCCCCTCAGCCGTCTCTTCTCCAAACTGAAAAGCCCTAGCCTCCTTAGTCTTTCTTCATATGGAAGTTGTCTCATCCCCGCTATCATTTTAGTTGCCCTTCACTGCACCTTTTCCAATTCTACTATATCTTTCTTGAGATGCGGCGACCAGATTTGAACACAATACTCAAGGTGCGGTCGCACCATGGAGCGATACAATGGCATTATAACATCCTCACACCTGTTTTCCATACCTTTCCTAATAATACCCAACATTCTATTCGCTTTCCTAGCCGCAGCAGCACACTGAGCAGTGTATTATCGACGACGACACCCAGATCCCTTTCTTCGTCCGTAACTCCTAACGTGGAACCTTGCATGATGTAACTATAATTTGGGTTCTTTTCTCCCACATGCATCACCTTGCACTTGCTCACATTAAACATCATCTGCCATTTAGCTGCCCAGTCTTCCAGTCTCGTAAGGTCCTTCTGTAATTTTTCACAATCCTGTCGCGAGTTAACGACTTTGAATAACTTTGTGTCATCAGCAAATTTAATTACCTCGCTAGTTACTCCCATCTCTAAATCATTTATAAATACATTAAAAAGCAGCAGTCCTAGCACAGACCCCTAAGGAACCCCACTAACTACACTTCTCCATTGTGAATACTGCCCATTTAACCCCACTCTCTGTTTCCTATCCTTCAACCAGGTTTTAATCCACAGTAGGACATTTCCTCCTATCCCATGAAGAAATATGTTAGCCTTGCTAGCCCTTGCTCTCAGTAAAATACAGGCCAATGGCTCATAATAAGAGCTAGGCTTCTTAAAATCAAAATCATCTCTGATACAAAAGAGAGCTAGCTTGTAAAAATCAGTGATCACCTTTGACCCAGTTACATTTCACTGTAGCAAGTGCTGAGCTGGCAAGGGAGGGGGGCATTTGCTCTGGGACTGGCACCTGCAAGACGTCATGAGCAAGAGTTGCTATGGTTATGTAGAGATAGTACTGGGTCAGCTGCACCCCGGGTGAGAACATCCAAAGGGGGGGCTAGAGGAAGGTTTGGGAACATGTGAAGTTATTCTGAACAACTGATAAGAACCAAGAGCCCTGGTGAGAGAGACTGGAGTCCATTGGAACCAATAGAGTCAGAATCCTATATAATAATTCTCACCTCCAACGTTCTATGCTTGGGACCGTGGCTCCCTGGCTGCAAGTAGTATGCGAGGCAGACACGCACGGACGTCACTGACGTCAACACAGCTGATTCCAAGGCAAGGGGAGGAGTAGGGAAACACGCGCAGCGTGTTTCCCTACTCCTCCTACTGCCTCGGAATCAGCTGTCACCCCCCGCGCTACACCCCCCTCGAAACCCACCCCCTCCCGCGAACCTGTCGATCCCCCCCGGAACGCCGAAAACGGCACCCCCCCCCCCCCCCCGCCGCTGTTGTGCACTACCTTCGGGTGGGTTCCTCAATCATCTTCTCAGAAAGTTTAACTCCTTGCGTCTGACGTCAGACGCACGCAGAGGAACTTCCAGACAAGATGATTGAAGAACCTATGGGAAGGGAAGAACAACACTGCAGCGGTGGCGGCAGTTTTCGCTGGCACGGGGGGGGGAACGACAGGTTCGCGGAAGGGGGGGTTCGAGGGGGCCGTAGCACGGGGGGGGGGGGGGGAATTGCCTGCCTAAGGCCCGTTTCCTTGCCTACAGAAACGGGCCTTTTTTACTAGTTGTATATAAGCAGCAGTCTGAGGGGTATTAGATCAGAAGAAGAACAGAGAAGGAAGACTCCAGAAGGCTAGAGAGAGAGGATGTGCCATGATGTGCTGCTCCACTATGTGAATGCTTGACTTGCCTGTACTACCCTTGGTAAGATTGTAATAAACTATTGTAATAAACTGTCTTATTATATCTATTGAGTACTGGGTTCCTTTCTAATTACAGACCTAGCTACAGCCTGGTCTGTGCCAGTGGCGTAGCCAGACCTGACATTTTGGGTGGGCCCAGAGCTAATTTGGGTGGGCACTGTGCATATAGGTAAGTAGCAGAAGCATAATAAAGTGACCCTTTTACTAAAGCTTAGCACCCCCACCCCCACAATCTGGATCAGTTATTCTCAACCATAATGTTTATGTAGGCGAAACATTGAACGCTGCAGTCTGTGGCACAACAAAGAAAAAAGAGCCTAAATATCATTTATTTTGTTAAAAAAAATACATGAGGGAAATATAAAGTACTCTTAACAGAATTTACTTTTATTTCAACAACAATTAATTTACACCAGTTAATAACTTACATTTTTCAGAACTGTTAACCTTTGTCTACTCTTCAACACATCAAAAACTGCATGAAACAAAGACCCAGATTTCTAATAATAAGAAAAATCACTGTCAACGTTAAGATTTATTTCTGCATACTGTGGAATCTGTAGCATACAGAACATAGCTAGAATGTTTCCTCTTACAGCTTTCCTTAGGAGCAATGTATTTAAATTCTGGTAGCACCTCATTAATAGCAACAAAAAATCCGTTCACTTCCAGGTACTTTGTGAAGTAACATTAAATCCTTCAAAGAGGCTTCTCAGAGCCTATGATGCAAGCCTTAACACCAATTCCAGTAACAAAGGCACAACCCTCATCATTACAGAATAAAGGACCAAAAAATAGAAATTGTCCTGTAACCCGGCATCAGCCCTTCCTTACCCACCCATCCATCCCCGTAGCCTGGTATCAGCTTTACCCTTCCCTACCCCCATCCATCCCCGTAGCCCAGCATCAGCCCGTAACCTCCGTTCACAGGACAAATCCCTGCTCTCAGTACCCTTCTCCACCACCGCCAACTCCAGGCTCCGCTCATTCTGTCTCGCCTCACTCTATGCTTGGAACAACCTTCCTGAGCCCTTACGCCAAGCCCCCTCCCTGCCCATCTTCAAGTCTTTGCTTAAAACCCACCTCTTCAATGCTGCGTTTGGCACCTAACCCTTACCGTACAGTAAATCCAGACTGCCCCAATTTGACTGCCCCTATCGGACTGACCATTCACTTGTCTATTAGATTGTAAGCTCTTTGAGCAGGGACTGTCCCTCTATGTTAAATTGTACAGCGCTGCGTAACCCTAGTAGCGCTTTAGAAATGTTAAGTAGTAGTAGTATCTTACCCCCATCCATTCCTGTAGTCCATCTCTTCCCCACTATCCATCCCATAGCTAGGCATCAGCCCTACCCTACCCCCCACCACTCCCTATAGCCTAGCATCAGCCCAGTCTACCCCATCCATCCCCCCATGGTCTGGCATCTCCTCCCCCCAACCCTGAAGGACACAAACATTAAATACATTCATATATATATATATATATATATATATATATATATATATAATGGACACTGCAGAGCCCACCTCCACCCAGAAACCTGCCTACATTAAATTTAAGTGTATGTGTGTGTGGGGGGGGGGGGGGGGGTTAAACTGTGCACAGCGGACCATCCCCACCCAAAAACCCACTAAGGAACCACCATGACAAATATACAATCTTTTTCAAATTTTAACCTGGGCACTAACTAAATGTAATGTTGGTGGGTTTATGGGTGGGGAGTGGGCTCTTCACTGCCTAGCGAAAAAAGGTATATATTTAATGATTAAATATATATTTTTGCCTAGGCTGTGATTAAATATATTTTTTTGCCCTAGGCAGAGAAGAGCCCACCGGCACCACCAGCCAGCAGCATTACACTGACTTTACATTTTAACTTTTTTTTTTTTAACCTGGGCAGCTGGGCTTCGGTATTGGTGCGTGGTTGGGAGAAGGATCCATAATCATGAAACCACAAATGGCCGGATTTAGCCTTCAGGATTGCAGAGTTCCAGGAAGAACCATGATCAAGGACTGTCTAAATGCAATAAGTTTGGGAGGGGGGAATTTAAAATGAAAGGCTGACAAATCTCAGAATCACTATAAAAGAGCCTAGCAGCAGAACATCCCCCCTCCCCCAAAAAAACATAACCCAGCTTCTGAGGATAGGGTTTGGGAGAAGGGCTGTTGTAGTCAGTACCAATTTTGAAAACCACATAAAATCCTAGACCCCCTATGGAACGTTATATTTCTAATCTGGCTACCCCATTCCATAACCAAATCTGAGCTGATTACAATAACAGCATTAAACAATGTAATAATAAATCACACACAGAGATTTACTAGTCAGCCTGGCCTCAGAGACACAGGTGTACTTTGAACACATACATGGAAGTAAAAGTTTAGGGAAAAACTTTGATCCCTGCCATCCAGAGTTTGTAGCAAAATTTTCTTATGAGTCCCAGGGCGTAACACCCTTGCTACTCCCCCACTGTGCTTTATTTTCCAGGGAACTTGCTAACACACAAACTTTCACTCAAATTACTGGAGATAAAGTATGCATAGGAACCCAGCCTGCAGAGAAGCAGGGGGGGGGGGGGGGTCGAATACCCCCAACCCAGCACACGCGATCGATCGGTTCAGAGGTAGCCAGGAGAAACCTTTCTTTTAATTCCAGACCAAAAGACTTTCTGAAGGGGGGAGGGAAGGATAACCTGCATGCAGCCTCAGAGAGCTCAGCACACCGTTCTCCTCGTTGTGTGTACTATGTGCAGAACAGCGATTCCCACATGCTGCCTGCTGGCTGCTGCTCAACAATCTCCTTGCAGCTACTAAGCAGCAGCGCTAACCCGGAAGCCAGAGGCTTCCGGGTTAGTGCTGCCACTTAGTAGCTGCAAGGAGATTGTTGAGCCGCAGCCAGCAGGCAGCGTGTGGGAATCGCTGTGAGCCAAAGCTAAGCCTGCGACCGGAATCGCTGCTGGGCGGGCCTGCAAGGAGGGTGAGGGAAGATGGGGTGAAAATTCCTGCACGCCACGGGGGAAGGGATGATGGGGACTGGAATCGCTGTGCTGCTGCTGGGTGGGCCTGACCCCAAATTGGGTGGGCCCAGGCCCGCCCGTGGCTACGCCCCTGGGACAAGAGCAGGGGAACCAGAAGACCAATAGGAGAGAAGCAAGGGAAGCCAGGCAGAGAAAGAGCAGACTCAGGTGCGTGGAAGCAAAGCAATCAAGAAGCCTGGAAGCAAGGCAGAGAGAGAGCAGAACCATGGAAGCAAAGCAATCAAGGAGCCTGCAGCCAGAGAAGAACTACACACACAAGGCTCAGGGCTGTGCCAGTCAAGAGTGCGTGCCAACGGGACCCCACGCAGCCCGAGGACGCCGCTTGCGTTGAGGTAGGGGACATGACACCAGTGTCTCCCTCCTTTCATCCATCTCTTCTCTCTTCCTCCTTTTATCCAGTGTCTCCCCTTTCTCTATCTCCATCCAACATCTTTGATCTCTCTCTCCCCTCCATGCAACACACACGCTGACACATTCTTTCTTCCTCCTCCCCTTCCAAACAATATCTTTTTTTCTATTCTCCTCCACCCAAGCATTTTTTGTTTCCCCGTACCCTATCTCCCCAGGCACCCAAGTGGCTGCTATCTTCTGGGACCAGCCAGGGAGCTCAGCTGCATTCCTTCTACACGTTGCCGCTGCTTCACTGTGAGCAGCTGCTGCAAAAGAAGAAAAAGAAGCGCGGGGCCGCAGCAGCCTTCAGGCATGTGCTGTCAGGTCTACCATCCTCTGCCCCCACTAATGTCAATTTCCTGTTCCAGGGGAAGAGGACCGGCAGAGCCAACAGCGCATGCCTGAAGGCTGCTGCGGCCCCGTGCTTCTTTTTTTTCTTTTGCTGCAGCTGCTCACAGTGAAGCAGCGGCAACGTGTAGAAGGAATGCAGCTGAGCTCCCTGGCTGGTCCCAGAAGATAGCAGCCACTTGGGTGCCTGGGGAGATAGGCAGTGGTGGCAGAGGATCATCTCAGTGGGAGACTTTCCCACTTTGGCGGGAGTGCGGGAGATGACCCGCCAAGGCAGGAGTCTCCTGGCAGGTCTGCAAGCATATCTTCCAAGGGAAACTCACTACAGAATATTCCTTTAAAAAAGTTGAAAATGAACAGGCTAGATGCACACAGGTGTGTTAGAAACCCACAGAGTTTTGCACCAGCTTAGCAGCAGGTACAAAGTCCATAACTTACACCACATCTCTCTCTGTTTCTCACCTCCTTCACCAACCCCTACCTTTCTCCCTGAGACTGTCATTTTATATTTCACCTATATATTCTGATATTTGTCATATTTTGCTCATTTAATCTTTTTTATTTTACTTCTATCTAGTACCATAAGAAAATATTTGAGCCATACTGGTTCAAACCAAGCAAAATTCTGGGCATTGTTGCTAGGCTAGACTCCCCCTCCTTTTCCCTAACCTTCTGAATAAAAGAGCATGGGTACATTTATTCAAAGAAAGGAAGGAAAGGGCAGTTTACTATTTTACCCAGGTAATTACTTAGTTATCAAAAAAAATAATTTTAAAATGCCCATTCAATATATATTAAGCTTGCCATACAGTCAAAGCATGTTTTGAAATTCTGTTTATTCCTGAAATAGGCAGAAAATACATGTTGTATTGGTACAGAGAAGGTTTGGAAGAGGGATTTCAAAGGAAAATTGTCACCCCAATCTTGAGAGTACATTTGGGAAAAATCCATTCATATATCTGCTTCTGTTTCTGAGACTTTATATTTTTGTGGTGCACTGAAAAAACTGGTGCACTTCCATAATTTATCTGCTGTACTCCTTTATTTCCTTTGGGTTACATTTTTTTCTTTTATCCTTATAGGTCACATGTGAAAGTCTAAACAGCAATTACTTGACTAAATGTGTTCAGAAGTTCACGGGCCAAAAAGAATACTTTTGTGCAGACAGATGCTGGTGTAATTCCGGGAGATTTGCATGTGGCAGAAGGGACAGGAGGACACCCCAAAACTTAGATGTCACACTGAACTCAGAGACCTGCAGCACAGGCAAGAAAATGATGCTTTATTTGGAAAACAGAAGGTGGCAGGCCAGTCCACACTTGGTGTCCACCCCTGGGGGAAGGAACAGCTAGCAGGTGATCCTCCCAAAGCTGGTGGGTTAGTTCAGCCTCTTCTAGAATGCAAAATAAGTCTGGAAATTTCTTCTTCAGGCTCTTTGGTCAGGGAATTGTGGCAGAGTAGAGCCTTGGAGACACCAGGACAGAATGAAGTCTCTCTTTTGCTGTGATCCTGTCCCTCTGATGCAGCTTTGTGTGTTCACAGGGGCGGGTCTCGGCAAAAGAGAGACTTTGAGCAGGCTGCAGGCAATGTCAATTGCTGTCACTGCTGGGGACACAGCTTAAGGTAGGCTGGGGGAGCACAGAAGGAGGGATACCAGATTGCAGAAGGGGGAGGAGAGGCAGGACAGTGGAAGACACAAAGACAAATACTGGGTGAAGAGGTGACAGACGATAGGATGCTGGATCACGTAGGGGGAGGCACTGGGTCCCCTTCTGCTCTGGGTCCTCGGGTCCTTAACTGGGAGGAATCAAGCCCTGGCTTAATCACCAGCCAAACCAACTCTCCCTCAGATTTAGGACAACACCTGGGGAACTCAGTGTTCCAGGTTACAAAGTAGAGGAGTAGCCTAGTGGTTAGTGCAGCAGGCTTTGATCCTACTGAATTGGGTTTGATTCCCACTGCAGCTCCTTGTGATTCTGGGCAAGTCACTTAACCTTCCAATACCCAGGTACAAAATAAGTACATGTATATAATATATAAACTGCTTTGATTGTTGCCACAAAAAGGTGGTAGTCCAAGTCCTATCCCCTAAACGATGATGACAAACAGTCCTTAACAATCATGGACAAAGAATTCTCTAAAGATGGGTGACTCCTCTATCATTCCCTAACAACAGAGACCAAGCTCTTTCTTGACTTGCTTCACTGAAGGAGACTCTAAGGACAATGCCAAGACAATGGCCATAAAGAGCAAGCTCCACCCATAAAGGAAAATGAAAAGTGTTGATACCTACGTCTGGCTGACAAGTTGAGCAGGGTAATGCAACCTCACGAGTGGTCGCTGAACATGGATGTTGTCCGAGAGATCTACAAGAACTAAACAATAAGCATAAGGAGAAAACATTTGGATATCAAGTGAGAGGTGTTGTGTTGTATTACAGTTCCTAATATGGGTCATTGCGGTATGCCTTGTTGAAGAGATAGGTCTTCAGTGATTTGCGAAAGTTGATTAGATTGTGAATTATTTTCAGATCCATTGGCATTGCGTTCCACCGCTGTGTGCTTATATAGGAGAAGCTAGATGCATGTGGTAGTTTGTATTTTAGTCCTCTACAACTGGGGAAGTGAAGATTCAGGAATGTGCGTGTTGCTCTTTTAGCATTTCTGGATGGCAAGTCAATCAGTTCTGTCATATAGACCGGAGCATCTCCGTGGATGATTTTGTGAACCAGGGTGCAGACCCTAAACATAATATGTTCTTTGAGTGGAAGCCAGTGTAACTTTTCTCTTAGGGATTTAGCACTCTCGTATTTTGTTTTGCCGAATATGAGTCTGGCAGCTGTGTTTTGGGCTATTTGAAGTTTCTTGATGAGTTGTTCTTTGCAGCCCGCATATAGTGCATTGCAGTAGTCTAGATGGCTTAGCACCATTGACTGTACCAGGTTACGAAAGATGTTTCTTGGGAAGAAAGGTTTTACTCTTTTTAATTTCCACATAGAGTGGAACAGCTTCCTTGTTGTGTTTTTCACATGGTTTTCTAGTGTGAAATTCCCGGTCAAAGGTAACTCCGAGAATTTTCAGGGTGTCTGACACAGGAAGGGAGAAGTTTGGTGTGGTTATAGTGGTGAATTTATTTGAGTTATATTTATTTATTTTATTTGTTGCATTTGTATCCCACATTTTCCCACCTATTTGCAGGCTCAATGTGGCTTACAATTTTTCCGTCATGACTTATGTCATTTCAGAATACATATACAATTGGTAATATATATAGAACATGAATGCTAAATGAACAGTCGAGTAAAAAAGGGAAAATATACAAATGGTATCACATATTGAACATGGATTGCATATTAAAATTAAACAATATGGTATTGCAAGAGAGTAATCCTATTGTTAAGTAAATGACGGTCAATTACAGTTCCAATTATAAGTCATTATGGTATGTCATATTTAAGAGATCTGTTTTCAGGGTCTTACGGAAGTTAGTTAGGTTGTGAAGTATTTTCAGGTCCAATAGTAGAGCATTCCGCATTTGTGAACTCAAGTATGAAAAGCTGGATGCCTGTATTAGTCTATATTTTAGACCTTTACAGCTGGGGAAGATTTAGGAATGCGTGTGCCGATCTTTTAGCATTCCTGGGTGGTAGGTCAATAAGGTCTAACATGTAGGTCGGAGCATCACCGTGAATTATTTTATGCACCAGCGTGCATATTTTGAAAGTTATACGTTCTTTAAGAGGAAGCCAGTGCAAGTTTTCTCTCGGGGGCCTAGCACTTTCGTATTTTGTTTTTCCAAATATAAGTCTGTCATATAAAATTCCACCAAGGTTTCTTAACGCCCTCACTATTTTCTTTGATTAGGGGGTCTAAGAAAGAGTTAAACATTTCCTTGTGTATTTCTTTAAATTTGTTTGCTCTGAGTTTCTGTAACAAGATGTAAATGCTTGCATTTAAATGTGAAAATTAAAATAAAATATATAAAAAAAAACAAATATAAGGCTGGCTGCAGTGTTTTGGGCAGTTTGAAGTTTTCTGATGCTTTGTTCTTTACAGCCAGCAAGAAGACCATTACAGTAGTCTGAATGACTCAGTACCACTGATTGTACTAGATTTCAAAAGATTCCCCTGGGGAAGAAAGGTTTAATTCTTTTAAGTTTCCACATTGAGTGAAACATCTTCCTTGTTGTATTCTTCACATGGCTTTCCAGTGTAAGATTCTGATCAATGGTGACTCCGAGAATTTTCAGGGTATCTGAAATGGGAAGGGTAAAGTTTGGTGTGGATATAGTGGTGAAGTTATTAATATTATATTGTGATGTAAGAACAAGACACTGAGTTTTCTCTGCATTTAGTTTCAATTGAAATGCATCCACCCAAGAGTGCATAATTTGGAAGCTATGATTAATGTTGTTGGTGACTTCTTTTAAATCCCGTTTAAACGAGATATAAATCATGACATCATCTGCATATATGTATGGGTTTAGGCCTTGATTAGCTAACGACTTGGCCAGCGGTATCATCATTAGGTTGAAGAGGGTTGGCGAGAGTTGGGACCCTTGGGGAACGCCGCATCCGGGTGTCCATGAAGCTGACATACTCGACTTAGATATCACTTGGTAAGTTCTTGTAGTTAGGAAGCCTTTGAACCAGTTTAAAATGTTACCTCCAATTCTGAAGTATTCTAGTATTTAATAGTTGGGCTTTGGCTTCCAAGGTACAAGATACTGTATCTAAGGCAATGCACAAAAATGAAAGCATGAACGAAGAGGAGTTTTACATCACAATGCTGAGCAACGCCTCCATGAGAATATTTCCACAAAATACCAGCTCTAATTTTACAGTACGATTAGCAAAATCTCTGGATCTACAAGTACGTGAGAAGTAGAACTAGTGGAAATACAATAGCCACACAAATGGGACAATGTAACAAAAGACCAGGGCTTTTTTTGAGGGGGTACTGAGTACTTGGCACCTTTCTATTGTCTGCTAAAATTGACCCATGGACCCCAAGTTTTAATGAAAGAGCTCAGGCTCTACACACCAATTCTGCCTTGTCATAGATTCTGTGACTGGTTGCAGGGGGCCTGACCATTGTGGGGTGGATCCCTCAGTGATCACTCACTCCTGAAGGGTGGCCTAGCATTTGAGTACTGCACCTTTTTTGCTAGTAAAAACGTACTGCAAAAGACCAACCTTATGCCACAATAGTGAATGGCTACCATAAGAAAAATATGTATTACAGAAAGGCTACTATCTCACCTTGGAAGTTTTAGTGGGGAGTATGAATGAGGACATCGCTGCTCACTGTAATACACAACCCCTACGAATGGTGTATAACCCCATCAGTCGAAGAATCAAAATAAAAGCTACGGGTGTACAGGTGCTCATCTGAGCAGATAGCGAAGTAGCAAACATTTTGAGGTTAAAACTTAACCTCAAATGATAATGATAAAACAATTCTTCAGAAAGTGGAGAAGAGAACCGACTGAAAGTAACAAGATGAAACACAAGGCATGCCAAGCCAAATGCAAAGCGGAGATAAGGAGGGCAAAAAAGCACTTTGAAAAACAGTTAGCGTTAGAAGCGAAAATACATAGTAAAATTTTTAGATACATTAAAAGCAGGAAGCCAGCTAATCGGTTGGGTTGCTGGACGAAAATGGTGTTAAAGGGGCGATCAGGGAAGACCAAGCCGTAGCGGAGAAATTAAATGAATTCTTTGCTTCGGTCTTCACAGAAGAGGATTTGAGAGGGACACCGGTGCCGGAAAGCGTATTTGAAGCGGGCGAGTCAGAGAAGCTAAACAAATTCTCTGTAAACTTGGAGGATGTAATGGGTCAGTTATGCAAACTGAAGAGTAGTACATCACCAGGACCTGATGGTATTCATCCCAGAGTATTGAACTGAAAAATAAACTTGTAGAGCTACTGTTAGTAATATGCAATCTATCCCTAAAATCGAATATGGTACCGGAAGACTGGAGGGTAGTCAATGTTACGCCGATTTTTTAAAAAAAAGGTTCCAGAGGAGATCCGGAAAATTATAGACCGGTGAGTCTGACGTCTGTACTGGGCAAAATGGTAGAGGCTATTATTAAGAATAAAATTAGAGCACATACAAAAACATGGGCTGATGAGACAAAGTCAGCACGGATTTAGTGACGGGAAGTCTTGCCTCACCAATCTACTGCATTTTTTTGAGGGGGTGAACAAACATGTGGACAATGGGGAGCCGGTGGATATTGTGTAGGATTTTCAAAAGGCGTTTGACAAAGTGCCTCATGAAAGACTCCTGAGGAAACTGGAGAGTCATGGGATCGGAGGTAGGGTATTACTATGGATTAAGAGCTGGTTGAAAGATAGGGAGCAAAGAGTAGGGTTGAATGGTCAGTATTCTCAGTGGAGAAGGGTAGTTAGTGGGGTCTCGCAGGGGTCTGTGTTGGGACCGCTGCTTTTTAACATATTTATAAATGACCTAGAGATGGGAGTAACTAGTGAGGTAATTAAATTCGCAGATGACACAAAATTATTCAGGGTCGTCAAGTCACAGGAGGACCTCGCGAGACTGGGGGATTGGGCGTCCAAGTGGCAGATGAAGTTCAGTGTTGACAAGTGCAAAGTGATGCATGTAGGTAAGAGGAACCCGAATTACAGCTATGTCATGCAAGGTTCAGCATTAGGAGTTACGGACCTAGAAAGGGATCTGGGAGTCATCGTTGATAAGACGTTAAAAACTTCTGCTCATTGTGCTGCGGCGGCTAAGAAAGCACACAGAATGTTAAGTATTATTAGGAAAGGGATGGAAAACAAACATGAGGATGTTATAATGCCATTGTATTGCTCCATGGTGCGACCGCACTTCGAGTATTGTGTCCAATTTTGGTCGCCGCATCTCAAAAAAGATATAAAGGAATTAGAGAAGGTGCAGAGAAGGGCGACGAAAATGATAAAGGGAATGGAACGACTTCCCTATGAGGAAAGGCTGAGAAGGTTAGGGCTCTTCAGCTTGGAGAAAAGGTGGCTGAGGGGTGATATGATAGAAGTCTACAATTGGAAGAACTAGATAAAGATCTGATCGCTGATATTCAAAAGTTGGGGAAGAAAAGAGAGGTGCTGTTGTTGGGAGATTTTAATCTGCCGGATGTAGATTGGAAGGTTCCGTCTGCAAAATCGGAAAGAAGTAGAGAGATTGTGGATGCTTTCCAAAGTGCTCTGCTCAGACAAATGGTGAATGAACCCACGAGGGAGGGAGCCACGTTGGATCTGGTGCTCACGAATGGGGATAGTGTGTCAAATGTCCGAGTGGCTGCACACCTGGGAAACAGTGACCATCAAACGGTTTGTTTTGATGTAACGGCTCATGTAGATGGCAGCCACTCTAAACTCAAAGTCCTGGATTTCAAGCGAGCTGACTTTAACAAAATGGGAGAATACCTGAGGAAGGAGCTGATGGGCTGGGAGGACATACGAGAAGTGGAAGGACAGTGGTCCAGGCTAAAAGAAGTAATAAACAGGGCCACAGACCTTTATGTAAGGAGAGTAAATAAAAGCAAGAGAAAAGGAAACCGATATGGTTCTCAAAGCAAATGGCTGAGAAAATAAAGATTAAAGAGTTAGCGTTCCAGAAATATAGAAAATCTCAAGAGGAGGAACATGGGGAGGAATACCGGATGAAACTGAAAGAAGCCAAGAGAGAGGTACGTCTGGTGAAGGCGCAAGCGGAAGAACAAATGGCTAGAAATGTAAGGAGGGGAGACAAAAACTTCTTCAGGTATATTAGTGAAAGGAGAAAGACTATAAAGGGAATTGTGAGACTAAAAGATACAACAAAACGCTATGTAGAAAAAGATGACGAAAAAGCCAATTTGCTAAATAGATACTTTTGTTCTGTTTTCACTGAAGAAAACCCTGGGGAAGGACCGAGAGGGACTGGCAAAAGTACACCTGAAAATGAGGTGGATAGAGCGCCGTTCACGGAAGAGAGTGTGTATCAACAACTTGGAAAGCTAAAGGTGGACAAAGCCATGGGGCCGGACGGGATCCACCCCAGAATACTGAGGGAGCTCAGAGAGGTTCTGGCGGGTCCTCTTAAAGACTTGTTTAATAAATCCTTGGAGACGGGAGAGGTTCCGAGGGATTGGAGAACGGCGGAGGTGGTCCCTCTTCACAAAAGTGGGGATAGGGAAGAAGCTGGAAACTACAGGCCGGTAAGCCTCACTTCGGTTATTGGAAAAGTAATGGAAGCCATGCTGAAGGAAAGGATAGTGAATTTCCTGGAAGCCAATAAGTTGCAAGATCCGAGACAACATGGTTTCACCAAAGGGAAATCGTGCCAAACGAATCTCATTGAATTCTTTGACTGGGTAACCGGAGAATTAAATCAAGGACGTGCTATGGACGTCATCTACTTAGATTTCAGCAAGGCTTTCGACACGGTTCCCCACAGGAGGCTCTTAAATAAACTAGACGGCCTGAAGATAGGACCCGAAGTGGTGAACTGGATTAGGAACTGGTTGACGGAAGAGACGCCAGAGGGTGGTGGTGAATGGAGTTCGCTCGGAGGAAGGAAAGGTGAGTAGTGGAGTGCCTCAGGGATCGGTGCTGGGGCCGATTCTGTTCAATATATTTGTGAGTGACATTGCCGAAGGGTTAGAAGGTAAAGTTTGCCTTTTTGCGGATGACACCAAGATTTCCAACAGAGTGGACACCCCGGAGGGTGTGGAAAACATGAAAAAAGATCTGAAGAAGCTAGAAGAATAGTCTAACGTTTGGCAATTAAAATTCAATGCGAAGAAATGCAAAGTGATGCACTTAGGGAGTAGAAATCCAAGGGAGACGTATGTGTTAGGCGGGGAGAGTCTGATAGGCACGGACGGGGAGAGGGATCTTGGGGTGATAGTATCTGAGGACCTGAAGGCGACGAAACAGTGCGACAAGGCGGTGGCAGTAGCTAGAAGATCGCTAGGCTGTATAGAGAGAGGAGTGACCAGCAGAAGAAAGGAGGTTTTAATGCCCCTGTATAAGACGTTGGTGAGGCCCCACCTGGAGTATTGTGTTCAGTTTTGGAGGCCGTATCTTGCGAAGGATGTTAAAAAAATGGAAGTGGTGCAAAGAAAAGCTACGAGGATGGTATGGGATTTACGTTCCAAGACGTATGAAGAGAGGCTTGCTGACCTGAACATGTACACCCTGGAGGAAAGGAGGAACAGGGGTGATATGATACAGACGTTCAAATATTTGAAAGGTATTAATCCGCAAACGATTCTTTTCCGGAGATGGGAAGGCGGTAGAACGAGAGGACATGAAATGAGATTGAAGGGGGGCAGACTCAGGAAAGATGTCAGGAAGTATTTTTTCACGGAGAGGGTGGTAGACGCTTGGAATGCCCTCCCGCGGGAGGTGGTGGAGATGAAAACGGTAACGGAGTTCAAACATGCATGGGATATGCATAGAGGAATCCTGTGCAGAAGGAATGGATCCTCAGAAGCTTAGCTGAAATTGGGTTGCGGAGCAGGTGGGGGGAAGAGGGGGTGGTGGTTGGGAGGCGAGGATAGGGGAGGGCAGACTTATACGGTCTGTACCAGAGCCGGTGATGGGAGGCGGGACTGGTGGTTGGGAGGCGGGAAATACTGCTGGGCAGACTTATATGGTCTGTGCCCTGTAAAGGACAGGTACAAATTCAAGGTAAGGTATACACATATGAGTTTGTCTTGGGCAGACTGGATGGACCATGCAGGTCTTTTTCTGCCGTCATCTACTATGTTACTATGATGACGACATCAACAAAGAGGCTGTGGAATACAGAATGCGAGTCCACATTTTTGGTAAAAGTACATCACCAGCAGTTGCTACCTATGGGCTCAGAAGGACAATCCAAGAAGGAGAAAGAGTATGGCAGAGACACCAGAAGATTTGTAGAAAGAGACTTTTACATGAGTTAATATTTGAAGTCCCCACATACTGCAGAAGAAGCCATTGTCTTGTTAAAGAGAACACAACCTATGTTAGCAGAGGCTAATCTAAGAATTTACAAAATTGCCTCTAACAGTGCTGAAATTATGAGAGTATTTCCTGCAGAAGATCATGTCAAAGACTTGAAGAATTTAGACCTCCGAGTAGATACTTAGTAGATATATATCAACTATGTCAAATTCCTCAACTGCCTAGACCCACGCCCTGATGAACATCCAGCTGATCGAACCTGGACTAACTTTGACACCCTCTCGGATGATACCATCTTTCGAGCAATTAACAGATACGCCAAATCCCATTGCAAACTAGACATATGTCCAAATTACCTTATAAAATCTGCCCCTCAACAATTTATATCAGAACTTACAATAAATTAAATTTTATGCTGCAAAATGGACTCTTCCCTAGGGATAAAGGAAATATCTTACTCACCCCATACCTAAGGACTTAAAGAAAAACACCAATGACCTAACTAACTATCGCCCAGTGGCATCTATTCCTCTTGTAACCAAACTAATGGAACGCATGGTTACAAAACAATTAACTGATTACTTAAATAAATTCTCTATTCTCCATGACTCTCAATCAGGATTCCATTCCAATCACAGTACTGAAACAGTACTAATTACTCTCTTACACAAATTTAAATAAGCAATTGCTACTGGGAATAACATACTCCTCCTACAATTTGATATGTCTAGTGCATTTGACATGGTAAGCCATAAAATTTTATTATATATCCTAGAATACTTCGGAATTGGAGGTAACATTCTAAACTGGTTCAAAGGCTTCCTAACTACAAGAACTTATCCAGTGATATCTAATTCCAGTATGTCAGCTTCATGGACACCCGAGTGTGGTGTTCCCCAAGGGTCTCCACTCTCGCCAACCCTTTTCAACCTAATGATGACACCGCTGGCCAAATCTTTAGCCAATCAAGGCCTTAACCCATACATATATGCAGATGATGTCACGATTTACATCCCGTTTAAACTTAATTTTAAAGAAATCACCAACAACATCAATCATAGCTTCCAAATTATGCACTCTTGGGCGGATGCATTTCAATTGAAACTGAATGCAGAGAAAAACTCAGTGTCTTGTAGTTATATCACAATATAATACTAATAACTTCACCACTATATCCACACCAAACTTTACCCTCCATTTCAGATACCCTGAAATTTTCTCGGAGTAACCATTGATCGGAATCTCACACTGGAAAGCCATGTGAAGAATATAACAAGGAAGATGTTTTTCTCAATGTGGAAACTCAAGAGAATTAAACCTTTCTTCCCAGGGGAATCTTTGTAATCTAGTACAATCAATGATACTGAGTCATGTAGACTATTGCAATGGTCTTCTTGCTGGCTGTAAAGATCAAATCATCAGAAAACTTCAAACTGGCCAAAACACTGCAGCCAGGCTTATATTTGGAAAAACAAAATACGAAAGTGCTAAGCCCCTAAGAGAAAACTTACACTGGCCTCTTCTTAAAGAACGTATAACTTTCAAAATATGCACTCTGGTGCATAAATAATTCACGGTGATGCTTCGACCTACATGTTAGATCTTATTGACCTACCAACCAGGAATGCTAAAAGATCAGCACGCACATTTCTAAATCTTCACTTCCCCAGCTGTAAGTACATAAGTAATGCCACACTGGGAAAAGACCAAGGGTCCATCGAGCCCAGCATCCTGTCCATGACAGCGGCCAATCGAGGCCAAGGGTTCCTGGCAAGCTTCCCAAACGTACAAACATTCTATACATGTTATTTCTGGAATTGTGGTCTAAAATATAGATTAATACATGCATCCAGCTTTTCATACTTAAGTTCACAAATGTGGAATGCTCTACCATTGGACCTGAAAATAATTCGTAACCTAATTAACTTCCGTAAGGCACTGAAAACACATCTCTTTAATAAGACATACCATAATGACTTATAATTGGAACTGTAATTCACCATCATCTACTTAACAATCAGATTATGTTCTCCCTATATTGTATTGTTTAATTTTAATATGCAATCCATGTTCAATATGTGATACCAATTGTATATTTTCCCTTTTTTACCTGACTGTTCATTTAGCATTCATGTTCTATATATATTACCCAATGTATATGTATTCCGAAATGACATAAGCCATGTCGGAAAATTGTAAGCTACATTAAGCCTGCAAATAGGTGGGAAAATGTGGGATACAAATGCAACAAATAAATAAATAAATACACCTCCACTTCAGTGAAGCCTTGGATTAAGTTGGGACCTAAACAGAGAAGTTGAAGCCACTTAGGCTAGTCTATCTTTTCCCTTCCCTGCGCAGCCGTTGTTCTGCATACACTTAAAACAAAGCAAACAAACCTATGAGCTGCTGCGTCCATGTTATCGTTCTTTATTGTTGATAGCATTTTTATTTAATCTCACTTATATTTTCAAACGTGCTGGCTTGTGCAGTATACAGATGCACACAGAGGAAGTATAAAAATAGAATAACTTTTCATAGGTAGAGTAGTAATTTGTTATAAATTGTAATCAGTGTGTCATTTGGAGGGGCTGATTATAGCATGTGTTATATTCATGCAGAGATTTTTTTTTTCTCCTGGTGAAGGGCCACTAAAACAGACATCATGTTATGAGAATCAGGTGCTCAACATTCAGAGTTTCAATCTATTTATTTATTTATTTATTTATTTATTTATTTATTTACTTATTTATATCCCACAATAAACATGAATTAGGTTGAAACCTGGGAGCATTTTAAATCTTTTTTTTTCTGTGCCTAAATCAAAAGAGAAAGATGGTTTTTAGGAACTTGCTCCTTTTGTTTTGTGGAATGCAGTGGTATAATAAAAAATGCACTTAATTTTATCACTACTATTTAAAAGAAAAATATTAAATAATAAGGGCAGAGCTACCTTCATGCAAAAGTCCAGAGTCTGTCTAAATGTGCCAACATTTTTCAGTTCTGTGATATATATATTACTTCTTCAAGTCAGTTTTCAACAGCGTTTTCTCGGTTATTACCCAAATATGAAAACAATTATAATGTTAATTAATAAGTTTTGGATGTTACTGAATTCTATTATTCTGTCTCAATGTATTTCCAGTTTTGGCACAGTATAAGTCATCACAAGGATGAAATATAAGAAAACCAATGGACTGCATTAGGGGCTTATAGCCCATTTAGTTATGTTTAAATAAATGAGAGATCTGCATGAAAGAAAATATTTATTTTTATTATTTTGACTTATGAAAACCATGTATCCCTGAAACATGCTCAAAACAGAATAATCCATTTGTACAAAAGAGATGAGGTGAAGATGTGATTATGGACCTCGCATAGGCAGTCCATTATTTCTAATAATCTTTTACTACTGCTTTCAGTATTGTTTGCTATTGTTTTGTGTGCACTTGTGACTCTGCCCTCTGCCAGCAAGCTCCACCTACTGGCTTCAACCTATATAATGGGCTAGATAGCCTTGTACTGTCTCCTGTTCTCAATCTAACCTCCTTGGTCCACACCACAGATTCAGAGACTCTCTTTTTTTCTCTTTAGGTTGACCAGTTTTGTATCATCGGTCTCTCATTTCAGCTGCTGCAAGGTAAAAAAGAAAAGATCATCTGGACAACAGACAACCTGAGGTAAAGGAGTATTTTGAACAGCAAAGATCCAGCTTTACAAATGGACTTTGCATGTGTTATGACTGGGGATGTGTGAGCTCTTGTGCCCCAACTGAGCACGGTGAAGATGGAGTAACACCGCACTCGGTCAGGCAGCCAGACAACCCCTAGCTTCACCTGCACTTAGCCACTGCCCCCCAGGAGTTGAGCCCCTGGGTTCGAGCGGCCGGCAGGACTTTCGGAACAGGCAGGGTTGCACGACTACTGACCAGACAGGTGGGCAAGCAAACACAGTCCTGAAGCCCGTAACAGCAGAGCAAAGAATAGTCATGAAACAGTCCAAAGTCAAGGCAGGCAGCAACACAACGCGTAGTCCAGAAACAAGCCAAGGTCAGGAACACTGGAGCACAGGAACAGAACACAAAGAGCACCGGCGTGGACCTCAAACACAATTGAGGCCCGAAGCAACGAAGGACTGGAGGCCGGGCTTTAAATAGTGTTGAAATCACTCTCAAACATGTGCAGCTAATTCAAGATGGCTGCCCCCATCAGCAGAGATGCCTACATCCAAATATGGGCTTCCTTCCTGACCTCGTTACTCCAAGATGGCTTCCCAGGACCTGATCTAATCAAGATGGCTGCGGCCATTGATCCAACCCAGATGATGGCTGCCAAAAATAGGAAACAGAAACAGACCCTGCTTCCTTCCTGAAGCTTAACCAACACCAAGATGGCCGGCTATCTTTGCCGGACCACGACTCGCTGGCGAATCGGCCACGCAGGCCTGGCACCAGGTGAAGAACGTAACAGCATACTTATTATTTTTGAGTATTTGGAGAATTAAATAGTGGTGTCTACCAATATCAGGCAGGGAGTGTTGTGCCCCCATTTGAAATATGAGAGATCAATATTGGCTCCTATGCTATTCAATATCTTTTGAGTTCCTCTTCTTATACTTGCTCAATCCTTAGGCTTTACCGCCTATGTCTACGCAGATGATATTCAGCTACAACACGCCATATACTATACCAACAATCATATGATTCAGAACATTAACTACAATCTGACACAGATCACTGACTGGCTACAACATAACAAATTAATGCTCAATCCAAATAAATCTAGCTGTGTTTTCTTCTCACGCTGCCCAAACGCCTCTCTATCCCAGCCCATCCTTCTTGGGACAACTGCTATTCCTCAATCACTCAGCATGAAAATTCTAGGTGTCATTTTAGATAACTCACTTTCCTTTCGGCCAATATTTCTATTGTTGTTCAACAATGTTTCTACAGAATATGGCAAATCCGCTCAATTCGCTCTTTCATTGACCCACCTGCAATAAATATACTCATCCACTCTTTCATCATCAGCAAACTTGACTACTTTAATTCTCTCTATATAGGTCTCAAAACATCTGATATTAGGAGCCTACAAATAGTTCAGAACACTGCTATTAAACTTATCACTGGAAAAAAGAAATTGATCATGTTACTCCACTACTGAAAGCGGCCCCACTGACTCCCCCTGCCCATAGTATCATCTATAAGATTCTACTATTGGTCTTTAAAATCCATCTGTCTGGTGAACCACCTTATCTTTCCTGTATGTTAACCCCATATTCAAATACAAGAACATTGCGATTATCTTTTCAAAATTTACTGATAGTACCATCTTTTTGAGAAATAATCACCAGGATGGCAATCTTCTCAGTTCAGGGCCTAAATATTGAAACAAGCTACCCCAGTTCCTTTAGCTACCCCAGTTCCTTTAGCAACAGATATCCCTCCAAAACGTAAACATTGATCTTAAAACATTCCTTTTCTCTGATGCGTACTCCTAATTTTGCTAGCAAAATGCATGGAAATGAAGCCTGTTTGACCCAACAGACCCGTCTCCTCCTTTCCTATCCCCTTCTCTTCTATTCTATATGGTATTGTAGTTCCACCCACCACTTCTTTCCATGCTTTACTATTTCCTCCCTTTTCTTTAATTATTACACAGTAAGCCGCCTAGACATGCTTTTTTGATAGGTGGGATAGTAAATCTGAAATAAACTGGAAACTTGAAACTTAAGAAACAGATAGCGGCATGGAGTCACTATGGATAGAAATTTCATGTGTGAAGGGAAGGAGTATTCTTGTAGGGCTATACTTTCATCTGCCAGGGCAGAACAAACATGACAGATAAAGAAATGTTACAGAAATTAGGAAAGCTGGCAAATTGGGCAACAGTATAATAATAGGTGATTTCAATTACCCCAATATTGACTGGATAAATGTTACATTAGGGAGTTCCAGGGAGATAAAATTCCTAGATGTGATAAATGACTGCTTCTTGGAGAAACTGGTCCAGGAACTGACAAGAGGGGGAGCCATTTTTGATCTAGTCCTTGGTGGAGTGCAGGATATAGTACAAGAGGTAATGGTGTTGTGTCCACTGGGAAACAGTGATCATAACATCTACAATCTACTGTAGGAACGTTTAATTTTCGAAAGGGCGATATAATAAAATGAGCAAATGATTAAAAAGAAGCTAAAAGGATTGGCTGCAAAGGTTAGGACATTAAACCCCCTGTTTACTAAACTACACTAGTGGCTGCCATGCGCTAATGCTGACACAGCCCGCTTTCTTTGAATGGGCTGTCTCAACATTGCCAGGCAGCTTAGTAAAGGGGGGGGGGGGGGGTAAATCAGGCATGGACATTGTTTAAATACCATCTTGGAAGCCCAGACAAGATTCATTCCTCATATTTACAAAGCTGGAAAGAAGAGAAAATGACAGCCGGGCATGATTAAAAGTGAAGTGAAAGAGGCTATTACAGCCAAAGAATGTCCTTCAAAGAATAGAAAAAGGACCCAAAGTGAAGAAAATAAGAAGGCAACATAAGCACTGGCAAGTTAGATACAAAGCATTGATAAAAAAGGTTAAAAGCGAATATGAAGAAAAACTTGCCACAGAAGTAAAAACTTACAGTAACAACTTTATAGGTACATCAGAAGCAGAAAGCCTGCGAGGGGATCCATGGGACCATTAGATCATTTATTATGGTTCATTTATATCCCACATTTTCCCACACATGCAGGCCAATGTGGCTTACAGATAAATTAAGAAAAATTACAAATTGAGAAAATACAGTTAAAGGTGACAAATGATAGACAAGGGGAGCAGTAGCTAACAATGGGAAACTAATGAAGGAGCAAAAGGGGCACTCAGGCAGGACAAGGCAATAGAGGAGAAACTGACTGAATTCTTTGCTTCGGTCTTTACGGAAGAAGATGTAAGAGATCTACCTGTACCGGAAATGTTTTTCAAGGGTGACAATGTGGGGGAACTGAAAGAAATCTCAGTGAACCTGGAAGATGTACTGACCCAAATTAACAAATTAAAGAGTAGTAAATCATCTGGACCAGATGGCATTCATCCAAGGGTACTGAAACAACTCAAACATGAAATTGCTGATCTGATGTTAGTAATCTGTAACCTGTCATTAAAATTGTCTGTAGAAATCCAGGGGTGATCCGAGAAATTACAGACATGTAAGCCTGATGTCAGTGCCAAGTAAAATAGTGGAAACTATTATAAATAATAAAATTACAGAACACATAAATAAACATGGTTTCATGAGATTGAGCCAGCATGGGTTCAGCAAAGGGAAGTATTGCCTCACCAATTTGCTTCATTTCTTTGAGGGCATGAATAAACATGTGGGAAAAGGTGAGGCAGTTGATGTAGTGTATCTAGATTTTCAGAAAGCTTTTGACAAAGTTCCTAATGAGAGACTACTGAGAAAATTAGAGTCATGGGATAGGAGGCAATGTTCTGTTGTGGATTAGGAATTGGTTATTGGACAGAAAACAGAGGATATAGTTAAATGGCCATTTCCCTCAATGGAGGAGGGTGAATAGTGGAGTGCCTCAGGGATCTGTACTGGAACCGGTGCTATTTAGCATATTTATAAATGATATGGAAATCGGAATGACAAGTGAAGTGATTAAATTTGCAGATGACACAAAAGGAAGACCTAAGGAAATTGGAAGACTGGGCATCTAAATGGCAGATGAAATTTAATGTGGACAAATTCAAAGTGATGCACCTTGGAGGTCAGCATCCAAAAAAAAGATTTAGGTGTCGTTGTAGAAAATACGCTGAAATCTTCTGCCCAGTGTGTGGTGGTGGCCAAGAAAGCAAATAGGATGCTAGGAATTATTAGGAAAGTGATGGCAAATAAGACCGAGAATACAATAAAGCCTCTGTATCGCAGCATGGTGTGACCTCACCTTGAGTGTTACTTTCAGTTCTGGTTGCCATATCTCAAAAAAGATATAGCAGAATTAGAAAATGTTCAAAGAAGAGTGATCAAAATAATCAAGGGGATGGAATTCCTCCCTTATGAGGAAAGGCTAAAGAGATTAGTGCTCTTTAGCTTGGAAAGAGATGACTGAGGGGAGATATGATTGAGGTCTACAAATTCTTGAGTGGTGTAGAATGAGTAGAGTGAATCAATTTTTTACTCTTTCAAAAACTGCAAAGACTAGGGAACACTAAAGGAAGTTAAATGGAAATACTTTTAAAACAAAGAGGAAGAAATATTTTTTCACTCAACGAATAGTTGAGTGCCGGAGGATGTAGTACCAGCATATGGCCAGACAAAGGACATCATTGTGCAGATCTTCAAGGATGATTTGTTGAAGGGTTTTCACAAGGCCTATGTGGCTTCACTGCTCACCTACATTCTCAACAGAGCTGTCTGGTGGCCCTTTTATCACTTCTACACAGAGCAGCTGTCCAGACTGGCTCCTAAAGCTCCTAGAAATGTATCATACCTCCTACTACAAGCTGTTTCTGGACCGTTAGCAGCTGCCATGGCAGTGACACTCACCAATCCCACGGATATCATCCAGGCTCGAGTGCAGGTTAAAGGGAATTGTAATATTCAGGCAGCTGATGGTCGAGAAAGGGCCCTAGAGTCTGACTAAGGGGCTCTCTGCCCATATTATCTCCTCTACCTCTTCCATTAATGTCATAGTGGTGGGTTACAGAATGCTGAAAAAGCTCAGCTTCCGGCTGGAGCTACTAGAATCCAGACACTGGTAACCTGCTGTGGACTGGGAACATCCTCGGATCCCTTGCAAGATGTATAACCACATTTTTACCAGTAAGACCCATAAGACTATATCTGTGTCTGCAGTACTGTGCATGCGAAGCAGATGTGATACATCAGAAATCGCCTGCTCAGAATCAGTGTCCCCTCCAGGTCTAGATTTGTGGGTCCCTGGTGGTCCAAAAGGAAAAGGGACAGAAGCAGTGCCCACTCACTCCTGCCTAGCAAGGCCTGCTCTTCAAAATGGCTGCTGTGATATCTAGTGGCAGTCTCACTGTACTTCAGGGGGTGGGTGGGGGATCATTACCTGGGACCCACATAAGACCGAAGCAGCTAACACCTACAGAATTAGTCCCAGATATTCAATACCGGTGCCCAGACTTGGCCTGGCACTGATTGTCTGGGACTAATCTGCTCACGGCAGTCAGTGTCTAAAATAATGCTGGCAGCTGTAGACTGAATATCAAGACCTGGAAAGAGACCTGATCCAGAAACGATAAGAGTGCAACAGGATTTGCCAGCACTCCAAAATACCACAAAACTGAAAAGGATGATGAGTATGATTAATTAACTTGTGGGCCACATACCAAATCTATTTGTTTTGTCACTGATAACCCTGGCCCCAGTCTTGGCCTATATTGTTGTTATAACCGCCAGAAGTTACAGGATCGAAGGTGTATTACTACAGCTTCGTGGTAAGGATTAGAAAACCGCATTCCACTCCAGGATTCTAACTCCAGCAGAAACCTATTATGCTCAACTAGAAAAGGAATGCCTTGCCACAGTTTGAACATATGAACAATGTTATTACTACCTCAATAATATGGGTACTTTTAAACTGCTAAGATACTATAAGTCCTTGGTTGTTTTACTTAGCTATAGTTGATGTTCCTTAAGGTTCCAGAATATATGCTTAGGAAATCCCTATTTTTGCAGAGACACTTTACAGACACCCACTGTCAAAGAGAGTTGATGCAGGCAATGAAGGTGATATAGAAGTACATGTCAAGGCAGTAGGAGTTGTCTAGCTATAGGACACCAATATAAACTAAAGCATGATTGCAAGCAGTCCTAGTTCATATCAGGGACTGTTGGCCAGATCCATATGCAAGGTCCAAAACTGTTGGCCAGATCTATATACAAGGTCCAAAACAATGTTGACCCCATAGCAGGTAAAAGACTCCAATTGTCAGCATGTAATGGTCTGCTGACATACGGGCAAAGCATTGTTTACATTTCATGAAGGAGGAAATTCTAAATCACAATTTTGAAGCAGTGTTATATAGTAATTAAGTCAATGTAATTAGTTACCGTACTTAAAGGATTTTTCATTTTCAATTGTAAAGAAGTACAAGAAATATTGTTACTTTTACTGAAGTAATAATTTCACCAGTTTTTACTATTTTTATTCAGTTACATCTGATGCTTGCAGTTAAAGTAAAAGAAACATAAGAACAGCCATACTGGGTCAGACCAATGGTCCATCTAGCCCCAGTATCCTGCCTTCAACAATAGCAATCCAGGTCACAAGTACCTGGTAGAAACCCAATTAGTAGTAACATTCCATGCTACCAATCCAGGGCAAGCAGTGGCTTCTCCCCATGTCTATCTCAATAGCAGACTATGGACTTTTACACAAGGAACTTGTCCAAACCCCATTACTACATCCTCCGGCAATGAGTTCCAGAGCTTAACTATTCATTGAGTGAAAAAATATTTCCTCCTATTTGTTTTAAAAGCATTTCCATGTAACTTCATCGAGTGTCCTCTAGGCTTTGTACTTTTTGAAAGATTATAAAATCAATTCACTTCTACTCATTCTACGCCACTAGGATTTTGTAGACTTCAATCATATCTCTCCTCAACAGTCTCTTTTCTAAGCTGAAGAGCTCTAACCTCTTTAGCCTTTCCTCATAGGAGAGGCATTCCATCCCCTTTATCATTTTGGTCACTCTTCTTTGAACCTTTTCTAATTCCACTACACATTTTATGAACAATACAGTGAACAAAACTAAATGCAATATTCAAAGTAAGGTTGCACCATGGAGCGATACAGAGGCATTATAGTATTCTTTGTCTTATTTATCATCCTTTTCCTAATAATACCTAGTATCCTGTTTTGCTCTATTGGTAGCTGCCGCACACTGGGCGAGTTCTGTTCCTACAGTCGTTGCAAGTGTTTGTCCATTTGTTTTTAGTGCTCAAGTATTTTGGACGGTCTACAGCTTCACATATGAGCAAAAGCTGTGGTCCTGCACCTTTATCTAGAGCTTACTGTTTGACCCCTGATGTAGGCGCTTGCATGCATCGAAACATGGCCCGTGTCGGGTCCTTCCTTTATTTACATCAATAAAGACTGTTGGATTATATCTCCAGTGGTGATTCGTCTTTGGTTTGCCTCTACTTTTGCCTGGTGTTATCATCCAGAGAAAGGACATGATCTAGTAGAAAAATCTGATTGAAAACAGGCTGGGCACATAGTAATACAAGTCACCTACAGTACTTCAGGTCTGAGTTCCAGTGCTCTTTCGTATGCATCAGATACCTTCCTACAGCTAGGATGCACACAAGATACTACCATGGTGAAAAATCAGATCTATATCTGAAAGTGATATTGCATACTGAGCCATCTGAATGTACAGCTAGCAGTAACATTCAAACAACAACCTATAGATAGGATCTGCACTTAACATTGCTATTCTGTGCATTAGATAAATACCTGCAGGTCAGATTTGCAGACAATGTTCCCATGCTTTCCCATTTCCTTCAGGGTTGGCCACAAAACATTCACCTTTTCAGCCACAGATAGTGGGATGCCAATTGCATTCTTCAGTCCTTCCTGTACTGCAACTTCACGTCTGCAGGAGAATGAAAAAATGAAAGGGAAGGTACATTTTTTTAACCCTGTCTTAAGGTTAGCCTTACATCTCTATAAAACCGTTCATTTTGATTGTCTCACAGGCATTGTAGATACTGCCTGTATTACTGCTATTGAAATGTTGGGAGTCTAAAGGGCTAGATTTACTAGAAGGTGCTATCAGTTATTTATTTATTTATTTGTAGCATTTGTATCCCACATTTCCCCACACCATTTGCAGGCTCAATGTGGCTTACATTTGCCGTAATGGCGGTTGCCATTTCCGGGTAGCAGAATTACAAATGGTATTGTGTTAGGTACATACATACATGGTAACAGACATGGAACAGATCATGGTATATAGATGAGCCATGTGCTACATATGGTAAAGAAGAATAATTATGGTATTGCATGAAGATTCCTGAGTAATAAATTGGATTGTTGCCAAACACTATCATGCATCAATGCAGCCACTGTATTTTTACCATGGGCCCTATTCTATACAATGTAACCTATTTCTTAATAGCACTGGTTAAGTTATTAACATATACAAATGTGGTAACACACTTTTTAAAATACAGCCATAAGTCCATTAACTACTAACAGCAGCTATCAATCCATGATTAGATCTAAGTATGTAGTACTAAAATAGTGTTATATAGCAGGGTAAATAAAAACAATGCTTTCCTCTTTTATCATGTTTACACAGTCCAGGAGTGATTTTCCCCAACTGGAAGCTATTTGGCTATATATTAGGCTGCTCTAAGACCTCTGCAACATACATGCTGTCCAAAAGTATCCAGTAGGGTCCAGTAGGTAATTAAATGCCTGAAAGTTGAGAGGAAGCAGCTGGTGTGGGAGTATTATAGTAAAGTTTTTCGACTCAGCAGTCTGGACACAGGAGTGGAACCCCTGGCGAAACGGGGACTCCCTGTTGGGTTATGTGGATCTGATGTGGTGGTGAATAAGAGCAGCACAGTGCTGGAGGAATTAGAGACACTCCAGATAAGTGCTGGGGGGCTGCCCCACTGGAATACTACTATCAAGACGTAGTGCAACAGTTAGCACTTCTTGCCATTTCTGGTGCACGGTCTGTTATTTGCAGTGCACAGTAAGGTTGTCTGCATTCTGTGTCATTTCCTGTGCCGGTTTGTAACTTGAACATTTCAGCGCACGCTCAAGCACAAAGAAACTGTGGAGGTTTTCTCAGGCAAGCTGTGGTGTGTACCGGACCCATGCCTTATAGCTGAATATATTGGCTGGCTGGTGGTACTACTGAGGTCTTTTTTTCTCCACGAGTAGACGTCTGGGTGACGCTTGAGAGCTTGAGTCCATCTGGTGCATAAGTAGAAGTATACCTGCAGCTGGTGAGCTGAGGATTGGATTTTTCATATAGTATTATAGTAAAACCAGCTTTATTTATTGATAATATTTACATGCTGGCTTACAACTAAGCAGGTTCAAAAATCATACATAAAAATAAGTATAAGAACAATACAATACATATCAAAACAAACTTTTCTGTCCATCTGTCTTCAAATAACCTGTTCATCAAGTATATGCCAGTGCAAATAAACACTCTTCTGTTCTGAATATCTAGACAAGAAATGGATGGGTAATTCACAAATCTTTCATCAGAGACGGCTCAAGAAGTTGTGGCAACCCAAACCAACTTTTGTTTTTGCGCCCCCATGTCCCGCCTCCTACCTGTCCCACCCCCCTGTCCCATCCCCTACATTGGGGCCAATTTGCTGCTTTCTGCCCCGGCCCCCTTTCTATCCAGCTTCTGCCCCCTTTCTCTGCCCTTTCGATCGGTGTCTGCCCTTTCTGTCCCTTCCATCAATGTTTGCCCCTTCCATCCAGCATCTGGCCTTTCTCTCCCTTCCATCAGTGTCTTCCCCCTCTCTCTGCCCCCTTCATCCATCAAGCATCTGCCCTTTCTTTCCCTTCCATCAGCATCTGCCCCCTCTCTATCCCTTCCCAGTGCTCCTGGCCCCCCGTCTCCTTTTTACATTTCATGCCCCCCCATGCTGCTACTGCTTCTCCTCCTGCTCCAAACTAGCAGCAGCAGCAAAACAGTTTTAAAAAGAAAGCCAAGGCAGAATAAAATAAAAATATATTAAGATCACCGGGCCTAATTACCTGTGACTGCTCTGGAACCAGAAGTGATCTCAAAGGGGTGGGGCCGGCAGCCATGGGTAGTGCAGAGAGACTGATCCAGCCCTCATTTTAATTCACTGCATATGGAAGTACAGTCCTCTACTTTTCTACAAGTCAACGAAGAGGCAAAACGCAGGACTGGATCAGTCTGTCCCAATTGACCTGCTGTGCTGATCCTAAATAGAGTTCCACCCCATCCTGGGAATTATAAATATATAGTTAAATGAAGGTGGAGAGCACATTACCATCCTTCCTCATACTCAAGAGACTCTGCCCAAGGCCCACTTTCCTGCTTCCCCACTCTGACATCACTAAGGCAACAGATTCAAACCTTAGGCTACAAAACCATGCACTGTTCAGAAGCTGAAGGGAGTGATCACATTTGCAAACTACCTTGTGCCCCTTCTAAATTTTGGAGGAAGTTTCTGGACAAGCCAGTGACACAAAGCCAGTGATGTGAGACCAGCTCTTTCATTCATTCATTTCATTGGCTAACTCATTAATTTGTTGAAAAGTTTCATGCCTAGGCGAATCTTCTCTTTAGTGGAACTGGAATAGTGATGCACAGGAAAACGTAGACAGAAAAGATGTGACTGACCATTGAAGTTAACTTACTCTTGCACTTTGGCATTCCACAGCAGCTTGATAGGTGCCACTGGGTTAATGTAACATCTGTACACGCAAGGGACATAAGATTTCTTGATGAAATCAAGGACAGCTTCATGGAACAGCTAGTTCAGGAGCCGACAAGAGAAGGAAAAATACTAGACTTAGTCCTTAGTGGTGCTCATGATCTAGTGCAGGGGGTAACGGTACGAGGGCCGCTTGACAACAGTGATCATAATATGATCGGTTTTGATATTGGCATTGAAGGAAGTGAAACTAGGAAATCAAGTACGCTAGCGTTTAACTATAGAAAAGGTGATTACGACAAAATGAGAAAAATGGTGAAAAAAAGACTGAAAGGAGCAGCTCGCAGAGTAAAAAACTTGCGTCAGGCGTGGATGCTGTTTAAAAACACCATCCTGGAGGTTCAGGACAAATATATTCCACGTATTAGAAAAAAGGGAAAAAAGACTAAACGTCAGCCGGCGTGGCTAAACAGTAAGATAAAGGAAGTCATTAGAGCCAAAAAACAATCCTTCAGAAAGTGGAGAAGAGAACCAACTGAAAGTAACAGGATAGATCATAAGGAATGCCAAGCCAAATGCAAAGCGGAGATAAGGAGGGCAAAAAAGGACTTTGAGAAGAAATTAGCGTTGGAAGCAAAAATACATAGTAAAAATTTTTTTAGATACATTAAAAGCAGGAAACCGGCCAAAGAGTCGGTTGGGCCACTGGACGAAAATGGTGTTAAAGGGGCGATCAGGGAGGACAAAGCCGTAGCGGAGAAATTAAATGAATTCTTTGCTTCGGTCTTCACCGAGGAGGATTTGGGGGGGACACCGGTGCCGGAAAGAATATTTGAAGCGGGGGAGTCGGAGAAACTAAACGAATTCTCTGTAACCTTGGAGGATGTAATGGGTCAGTTCAGCAAGCTGAAGAGTAGTAAATCACCGGGACCTGATGGTATTCATCCCAGAGTATTAATAGAACTAAAAAATGAACTTGCGGAGCTACTGTTAGAAATATGCAATCTGTCCCTAAAATCGAGTGTAGTACCGGAAGACTGGAGGGTAGCCAATGTTACTCCGATTTTTAAGAAGGGTTCCAGAGGAGATCCGGGAAATTATAGACCGGTGAGTCTGACGTCGGTGCCGGGCAAGATGGTGGAGGCTATTATTAAGAATAAAATTGCAGAGCATATACAAAAACATGGACTGATGAGACAAAGTCAGCACGGATTTAGTGAAGGGAAGTCTTGCCTCACCAATCTAATGCATTTTTTTGAGGGGGTAAGCAAACATGTGGACAATGGGGAGCCGGTTGATATTGTATATCTGGATTTTCAGAAGGCGTTTGACAAAGTGCCGCACGAAAGACTCCTGAAGAAATTGCAGAGTCATGGAATCGGAGGTAGGGTATTATTATGGATTAAGAACTGGTTGAAAGATAGGAAGCAGAGAGTAGGATTGCGTGGACAGTATTCTCAGTGGAGGAGGGTAGTTAGTGGGGTCCCGCAGGGGTCTGTGCTGGGTCCGTTGCTTTTTAATGTATTTATAAATGACCTAGAGATGGGAATAACTAGTGAGGTAATTAAATTCGCCGATGACACAAAATTATTCAGGGTCGTCAAGTCGCAGGAGGAATGTGAACGATTACAGGAGGACCTTGCGAGACTGGGAGATTGGGCGTGCAAGTGGCAGATGAAGTTCAATGTTGACAAGTGCAAAGTGATGCATGTGGGTAAGAGGAACCCGAATTATAGCTACGTCTTGCAAGGTTCCGCGTTAGGAGTTACGGATCAAGAAAGGGATCTGGGTGTCGTCGTCGATGATACGCTGAAACCTTCTGCTCAGTGTGCTGCTGCGGCTAGGAAAGCGAATAGAATGTTGGGTGTTATTAGGAAGGGTATGGAGTCCAGGTGTGCGGATGTTATAATGCCGTTGTATCGCTCCATGGTGCGACCGCACCTGGAGTATTGTGTTCAGTACTGGTCTCCGTATCTCAAAAAAGATATAGTAGAATTGGAAAAGGTACAGCGAAGGGCGACGAAAATGATAGTGGGGATGGGACGACTTTCCTATGAAGAGAGGCTGAGAAGGCTAGGGCTTTTCAGCTTGGAGAAGAGACGGCTGAGGGGAGATATGATAGAAGTGTATAAAATAATGAGTGGAATGGATCGGGTGGATGTGAAGCGACTGTTCACGCTATCCAAAAATACTAGGACTAGAGGGCATGAGTTGAAGCTACAGTGTGGTAAATTTAAAACGAATCGGAGAAAATTTTTCTTCACCCAACGTGTAATTAGACTCTGGAATTCGTTGCCGGAGAACGTGGTACGGGCGGTTAGCTTGACGGAGTTTAAAAAGGGGTTAGATAGATTCCTAAAGGACAAGTCCATAGACCACTATTAAATGGACTTGGAAAAATTCCGCATTTTTAGGTATAACTTGTCTGGAATGTTTTTACGTTTGGGGAGCGTGCCAGGTGCCCTTGACCTGGATTGGCCACTGTCGGTGACAGGATGCTGGGCTAGATGGACCTTTGGTCTTTCCCAGTATGGCACTACTTATGTACTTATGTACTTATGTACTTATATTTCATAGCCGCACATGCAATACCAAGAAAGGATTCACCTTTTAAAAATTTCACCATCTTCACAACTTCTCTTGAAAGAGGAGGAAGGGGAGAAAAACTCTATCCAGTCTACTCCACCTAAAGCGCAAGGCGAGGGGAGGAGGTCAGGAGGAGCTGATGCAGGGGACTGGGTGTGAGGATGTAAAGGGGAAAATGAATGTAGTAAAGTGAAGGAAAAATGACCAATAGGAAAAAGAAGAGAAAGGGAGTGGGATTGGGGGCTTTAGCAGCAACATTTCTTTTCCTGCTCTGGGTGATCCAAGATATTTACTTTTTGCCGACGCTGCTGCTTCCCCTCCGGCAGACTAGCAGCAGCGGCAGCATAGCAGGGGTGGAGGCACAGGCTGAAGGAAGGCGAGGGAAGGAGAGGAGCACCCGGAGACACAGTGGAGGAGGCCCAGCAGGGGTGGAGGTGGCAGGAAGGTGCAGGCTGCGGACAAGTTTAAAGTTTCAGGAGAAGGGACTGATGGAGCAGTGGGAGTGGAACAGCCCCCCCCCCCCTTTGATCTACACCCTAGGTGGTCCGCCCCTACCGCCCGCCCTTGGTGCTTTATGAGTCATCAAGAGTGATGTCATGGGCTCGGGCATTTGGCGCCCTTTAGTGCTGGCACCCTAGACCAGAGCCTCACCTTGTCCATAGGCTGAGCCAGCCCTGTCTTTCATGCTACTTTTTAATTATATAGTTGGAAGTTTTCAGATAAGCCAGTGGATAACAACAGATATTATAGAGGTGGTTAGGCAGATGTTACCTTTGAAGCAAGGGGAGGGGAGGAGAGGAGAGGAAAAGTGCAGTAAATGCAGCTACCTGATGACAGTTATATTGGTAAGTCTTGTTGTCACTCTCTCATTATTTTGGCAGTTTATCCCTGAAGTTTCCTTATAAACAATATTTTAACAATGCTTTCTATTGGTTAGTGATTGCTTTACCTTTTTGGATGGTTTTCTCTGTCCTATAATTATTGTAGTTCTTTTTCCTTTATATACATTTTGTTTAGAAAATTGTACACCGCCCTGTTCTGTGTTTCACTATGGGCAGTATAGAAAGTCTAAAATAAATTATAAACTACTAATACTACTGTAATTTGTGTAACATCAATCAACACAAATGAAGCCAAATTTTAAATAGTTCATGTATATGAGAAAATCAACATGGAAGTGCTAATCTTTAGATAGACTCCATTATTGTAGACAAGGGGGTCTGCATGTGTAAGTCAGATTTTAAATCGATAGATCTCTGCCCCCTGGAATGCATGAATTAAAAAAATGTTTAAAATATTTTTCAGTTGAGATATTTATTTATTTGTAACATTTGTATCCCGCATTTTCCCACATATTAGTAGGCTCAATGTGGCATAATGGTGGGCGCCAAGTATGGTATGTTTTACACATATACAATAATTAAAAGGGTCAGGTAAGGTAGGGGTAAATGGATACAATAAGGGACAAGGAGATTAGAAAGAAAATATTCATTGCAATATATATATATAGATGCATTGTAGAGTTGAGGTTATTAAGTAGAATCAATAGGGTAGGCCTTGCGAAACAGGTATGTCTTTAAAGTTTGTTTAAAGTCTTGATTGGCGTGCGTTATTTTAACGCTCTTTGGTAATGCATTCCACATTTGTGTACTTAAGTAAGAAAAATTGGATGCATAGGTTGACTTGTATCTGAGTCCAATGCAGCTTGGATAGTGAAGGTTCAGATAAGTACGTGATGAGTTGATTCTGTTTCTGGCTGGAAGCAGTGGCGTTCCTAGGGTGGCTGACACCCGGGGCAGATCGCCGATGTGCACCCCCCCCCCCCCGGGTGCAGCGCGACCCCCCCCCCCGGCGAAAGGCCACCTCCCCCCAGCGAAAGGACCCCCCCGGGTGCATTTTTACCTGCTGGGGGGGGTGCCGCGCGCCTCTCAGCTTCGCTCGCTCCATGCTCCCTCTGCCCCGGAACAGAAAGTAACCTGTTCCGAGGCAGAGGGAGCACAGAATGAGCGGAGCAGACAGGCGCGCGGCACCCCCCCAGCGGTGTGCACCCAGGGCGGACCGCCCCCACCGCCCCCCCTTGGTACGCCACTGGCTGGAAGATCTATTAAATCCATCATATATCCTGGGGCCTCACCATAGATAATCTTGTGGACCACAGAACAAATTTTGAAAGTAATGTGGTCCTTGATAGGGAGCCAGTGTAGTTTCAATCGAAGAGGTTTAGCACTATCAAACCTTTTTTTGTTGAATATCAGTCTGGCAGCTGTGTTTTGGGCTGTCTGTAGTTTTTTAGATTTAGATTTAGATTGCTCAAATTGCTTGTTCTAGTCAGATTAGATTACTGCAATTTGCAGAGATGTGTTTGTTACTTTTTAAAAGTACTTAAGTAAAAAGTAAAAGTACTGGCTTCAAAAGTAGTGAAGTATAAGTAGAGAGTCTTACCCAAAAAAAAAATAATCATCATCAAGTGAAAGAAAAGTATAGCTCTTAAAACTACTTTTTTTACTACAAAGTAAAAAGCATTCTTAACAAGTTGGATCACAGAATCTAGTATGTTTACAAGCAAACTTCCAGGGGGGGGGGGGGGGGGGGGGTCACAGAAGGTCCTTCCTAGAAAAAAACACCCTGAACATTGCAGTGGGCAGAAGAACATTAATACACCTATTGGAAAACAAAACAAGTTGGATTAGTAGACTAATACTACACAGACATTGATGTTAACAGAATACTTGGCATTTTTCACACATGACCAGAGATAACCCCTCTTGAAGTATAGAATAAGTAACAAAAACCAAAAATAGGAATATGTAGACAAAAATTAAACTGAACCCCCAAGAAGCCATACTCTGCATACAGTGCAAAACCATAGAAAAAAACAGTGACACGTCCCTTTCTGCCGTGCAAAATATAAACAGAGCAGATTTAAATTTCAAAAACTTACATATTCTAATTGCTACATTATAAATTAACAAATAAAACAAAATCAGAAAATAAGGTGATACATTTTAATTGAACTAACATTACATTTTTTGATTATTTTTTAGAGATGAAAACCTCCTTCCTTAAGTCAGTACAAACTATTACAGCAATATATTGTCCCGACCTGAAGAAGTAGGTTTTGGTCTCCGAAAATTAGTTTAAAAATGTGTATAGTGCAATATAAAGGTGTCGCCTTATTTTTTGTTTTATTTATTTTTATTAACTTTTAAAGAAGACTAGCACAGCATGGAGGAGTAGCCTAATGGTTTGTGCAGTGGGCTTTGAGCCTGGTAACTTCGGTTTAATTCTCACTGCAGCTTCTTGTGACCTTGGGCAAATCATTTAACCTTCTATTGCCTCAGGTACAAAAAACTGATTGTGAGCCCTCTAAGGAGAGAGAAAGTAAAATTATGTATCATACCTGATAATTTTCTTTCCATTAATCATAGCTGATCAATCCATAGACTGGTGGGTTGTGTCCATCTACCAGCAGGTGGAGATAGAGAGCAATCCTTTTGCCTCCCTATATGTGGTCATGTGCTGCTGGAAACTCCTCAGTATGTCGATATCCAAGCTCCATCCGCAGGACTCAGCACTTAGAGAATTACACCCACAAAGGGACACTCTGCCCAGCTCACCACCGCCGAAACGGGGGAGGGGAATTAACCCAGCTCATCCCCACACAAGTGGGGGAGGGGAATCCATCCAGCTCATCCCCGTGGAGTGGGGGAGAGACACCACACCCGCCGATGCGGGGGGATCTGGCTTATCCTGCAACCGCAACCGCGGGAGGAGCTGACTGACCCTAACACCGCCGAAGCGGGAGGGGTACAAAGCTGCCCTACAGCCGCACGAAGTGGGAGGGAGCGCCGGCAGAATTTAAGTCTCAATCCAGCCCCGTAAAACGAAGGGGAGAGGAATGCAGCAGCTCACTGTAACACAAACTCGTCTCAACTCTTGAAGAATCCAATTGAAAAAACTTGAACACGAAGTCCTCCTGAAAAGGAACTGAAGACTAAACTTGAACCTGAAATGCAACCAGAATATAAATAGTACAGATATCTGGGAGGGGCTATGGATTGATCAGCTATGATTAATGGAAAGAAAATTATCAGGTATGATACATAATTTTACCTTCCATATCATCATGCTGATCAATCCATAGACTGGTGGGATGTACCGAAGCAGTACTCACCCAGGGCGGGACATAGAAATCCCTGACCGCAACACTGAAGCTCCAAACCGGGCCTCCGCCCGAGCAGCCACAGTCAAGCGGTAATGCCTGGAGAAGGTATGGGCCGATGCCCAAGTTGCCGCCTTGCAAATCTCTTCCAAGGAGACGGACCCGGCCTCTGCCATCGAGGCCGCCTGAGCTCTAGTGGAGTGAGCCTTCAGCTGGATAGGCGGCACCTTCCCCGCGGCCACATAAGCCGCTGCAATGGCTTCCTTGACCCATCTTGCCACTGTAGGCTTAGCAGCCTGCAGACCCTTACGAGGACCTGCAAACAGGACAAACAGATGATCCGACTTCCGGAAATCATTGGTCACTTCCAAGTATCTGATGATGACTCGTCTCACATCCAGATATTTGAGAGCAGAGTATTCCTCTGGGTAGTCCTCCCTATGAAAGGAAGGGAGACAGAGCTGCTGATTCACATGGAAGCGAGAAACAATCTTGGGCAGGAAGGAAGGCACTGTGCGAATAGTCACTCCTGCCTCAGTGAACTGCAGAAAAGGCTCTCGACATGAGAGTGCCTGGAGCTCGTAAACTCTTCTGGCTGAAGTGATAGCCACCAAAAAGACTGCTTTCAACGTCAGGGCTTTCAGAGATGCCCTCGACAAGGGTTCAAAAGGCGGCTTCTGCAAGGCTCTTAGCACCAGATTGAGATTCCACGCAGGCACCACTGAGTGCAGAGGAGGGCGCAGGTGATTAACTCCCTTGAGAAAGCGCACCACATCTGGCTGCGAAGCCAGGGAAGCACCCTTCAGGCGGCCCCTGAAGCAAGCCAGAGCCGCTACCTGGACTTTAAGGGAACTGAGTGACAGGCCTTTCTCCAGACCTTCTTGCAGGAACGCCAGCACTGAAGAAATTGGAGCAGTGAAGGGAGAAAGTGAGCCTGCTTCACACCACGCTGCAAAGGTACGCCAAACCCTGGCGTAAGCGTAGAAGTAGAGCGCTTCCTCGCTCTCAGCATAGTGGCGATGACCTTGTCTGAGAAGCCCTTCTTCCTCAGACGCTGCCGCTCAATAGCCAGGCGTAAGACCAAAGGGGGAGGGATCCTCCATCACCACGGGACCTGATGCAACAGGCCCTGCTCCACTGGCAGCCGCAAGAGGGTCGTCCACTGAGAGCCTGATCAGCCGCATACCAGGGACGTCTGGGCCAGTCCGGACCCACCAGGATTATTCGGCCCGGATGCTTTGCCACCCGGTCTAGTACCCTGCCCAACATGGGCCAGGGCGGGAACACTAGAGAAGCTCCTGTGTCGGCCACTGTTGGAGAAGAGCATCTACTCCCAGAGATCGAGGGTCCCGTCCTCTGCTGAAAAAGCGCGGGCACTTGGCAATTGGCCGATGACGCCATCAGATCTAGGCTCGGCTGGCCCAGCGCTTCGTGATGTCCAAGAACGCCTGAGCCGATAACTGCCACTCTCCGGGGATCCAAGGTATGGCGACTGAGAAAGTCGCCTTGACATTCAATGACTCGGCAAGTGGGCCGCTGACAGCTGTTCCAGGTTCGCTTCCGCCCACTGGCATAGATTCATGGCCTCCTTGGCTAGAGGGGCGCTCTTGGTACCTCCCTGGCGGTTGACATAGGCCACAGCCGTGGCATTGTCAGACAGGACCCATACTGGCTTCACGCCAGTACCGGGAGGAACTCCAAAAGCGCCCACCGAATGGCTCTGAGTTCCAGGAGGTTGATAGACCACTTTGCCTCTGCAGGAGACCAGAGCCCCTGCGCTGTCCTTCCCAAGCAGTGGGCTCCAAGCCCGTCAAAGAGGCGTCCGTCGTGACGACAATCCACTCCGGGGTCACAAGAGGCATCCCTGCCAGACAACCTGTCTGTCTTCAGCCACCAGATCAGCGCCTGCGCACTGCTGGGTCCAAGGGAAGGCGCACAGCATAATCCTCCGGACACCGGAGTCCAGCGCTGCAGCAGAGAGTGTTGTAGTGGTCTCATTATGAGCCCTGGCCCAGGGCACTACTTCCTCGTGGCCGTCATAGAGCCCAACAGCTGCACATAGTCCCAAGCCCGGAGCGGAGAGGCTACTAGGAACTGGTCCACCTGAGCCTGAAGTTTGACATCCGATTGTTCCGGCAGGAACACTCTGCCCACTTGTGTGTCGAATCGAACTCCCAGATACTCCAGGGACTGAGTCGGGCGCAGCTGGCTTTTCTCCCAGTTGATGATCCACCCCAGGGAGCTCAAAAGAGCAATCACCCGGTCCACAGCTTTGCCGCACTCTGCATAAGAGGGGGCTCGGATCAACCAGTCGTCCAGATAAGGATGGACTTGTACTCCTTCCTTTCGCAGGAAGGCCGCGATGACCACCATTACTTTGGAGAAGGTCCGCGGAGCAGTAGCCAACCCGAACGGGAGGGCTCTGAACTGGAAGTGTCGGCCCAGGACTGCAAAACGCAGAAAGCGTTGATGAGGAGGCCAGATGGGAATATGCAAGTACGCTTCCTTGATGTCCAAGGATGCCAGGAACTCCCCTGCCTTCACTGCTGCTATAACAGAGCGGAGAGTCTCCATGCGAAAGTGCCGAACTTTCAAGGCCCGATTGACCCCTTTGAGGTCGAGGATAGGCCGTACAGAACCTCCTTTCTTTGGTACCACAAAGTAAATGGAGTAACGTCCCTTGCCAAGCTGATTTTCTGGCACCGGAACGACCGCACCCAGGCGGATCAGATTGTCCAAGGTCTGCTGCACTGCCACAGCTTTGACCGGAGACTTGCAGGGAGAGAGTACAAACCCGTCTTTTAAGGGTCGGCAGAACTCTAGCTTGTAGCCGTCTCTGATGACTTCCAGCACCCAAGCGTCTGAAGTTACCCTGGTCCACTCGCCCAGAAATGAGGACAGGCGTCCTCCAATCTGCACTGGGCCATGGACCAGGACCCCGTCATTGGGTACGAGACCCTGGGGGAGGACCGGAGGGCGCACCTCCGGGACGGCGGTCTCTGCGAAAGGAATGCTGCTTGGGGGAGAAATTCCTCTTGAAGGAAGAGGGGGCAGAGGAGCCCGACTTGCCCGGGCAGTACCGACGGGCTTCCTGAAACCGTCCTCTGGAGATACCGGGGCGAGCACTGGCCCGAGCCCTGACCTCTGGTAACCTCTTGCCCTTAGATGTTCCGAGATCGGTCACAATTTTGTCCAGCTCGACCCCAAAGAGCAGCTTGCCTTTAAAAGGCAACTTAGCCAGGCGGGACTTAGAGGCGTGGTCAGCAGACCAATGTTTCAGCCAAAGCCACTGCCGCGCAGAGACTGTCTGAGCCATACCTTTAGCCGAGGCTCTCAAGACATCATACAGTAAGTCTGCCAAATAAGCCAAGCCCGATTCCAGGGCCGGCCAATCAGCCCTCAAGGAAGGATCCGAGGGGGAAGCCCGCTGCACAATCGTGAGGCACGCCCTGGCCACATAGGAGCCGCAAACTGAGGCCTGCAAACTTAAGGCAGCCGCCTCGAAGGACGACCTTAAGGCCGCCTCCAATCTTCTGTCTTGGGCGTCCTTTAGGGCCGTGCCACCTTCCACCGGCAACGCCGTTTTCTTAGTCACCGCAGTGATTAAAGAATCCACGGTAGGCCAAAGAAAGGCCTCACGTTCACTTTCAGGCAAAGGATAGAGGCGGGACATAGCCCTAGCCACTTTGAGGCTCGCTTCCGGGACATCCCATTGAGCCGAAATTAAGGTGTGCATGGCATCATGCACGTGGAAGGTTCTAGGCGGGCGCTTCGTCCCCAGCATAATGGCGGAGCCAACAGGGGCTGAGGGAGAGACGTCCTCTGGAGAGGAAATCTTCAAAATGCTCATGGCCTGCACTAACAGGTTGGGCAAATCCTCTGAGCGAAAGATCCGCGCTGCAGAGGGGTCATCCGCTCCATCCGAGCGGGAATCCGTCTCCTCCAAGGAATCCCCAAAGGACCGTTGGGAGAACTCAGATACGCTGCCCTCATCTACATCAGAGGAAACAGAGTCCTCTAAGGCCTGGGAATCCACCCGAGGGCGTTTACTTCCGGGGGCCTCAACCCCTTTATCGGACAAGGGAGAAGGGGCAGCGTTTTGCATAAGGAAGGCCTGATGCAGCAGCAAAATAAACTCGGGGGAGAAACACCCCAGACTGTGCACTTCAGTAGCCTGGGCCACAGCCCTAGACGCACCCTCAACCGGCGCTCGCAAGAGCGGGGGAGAAACATGCTGCGCATCCAAGATGGCGTCCGGCGCGACACTCCGCGAAGGAGCCATGTGGGAAGAACGGTGCTTAACTTTAGCCGCTTTTTTGCCGTCGCCCAAATCAAGGGCGGCCATGGCATTAACGTCTCCCAGCTCAAGGGCGGTCCAAGAAGAAGCCGTCCGAGCAGAGTGGCCGGCCAAGATGGCGGAGGCGAGCAGAGGGGGATGGGCGTTTATGGCGGGAAAAACCGCCGCACCGGAGGAAGACCCGGGACACTGACCGGCCTCCGAACTGACACCCAACAAGGGCGAATCAGACTTTAAGACCCCCGCATCCCCGCTAGAAGCGCACACGCGGTCCGGGGAGCGATTCTTCGCGCCCTCGCCCTCCGACGCCATAGGCCACATGGAGATCGATCGGGGAACCCCCTGCCCGCTATAAAAAGGTAAAAATTACCTGCTTCTCGCTCCGAGCTGTAACGACCTGGTGTCCCAGTGAGTAGCTGCAATAAACGTTTAAATAAACGTCGAAATAAACGCCTTTAAGGACGTCCAAAAATTTTTTTTTTTAAACGGAGCCAGCGGGAGGGGGGAGAAAAGGAGGGACCTGGCGCCACCAGGTTTGCACTTGCTCAAGAAGAGCCCTCAACCCCAGGTACTCAACAAAACCTAAAAATTAGGCTTGGAGACCTAGCCAGAGCTGCTGCTGTGTGTGACCACCACCTCCTGAGATAGAGAACATACTGAGGAGTTTCCGGCAGCACATGACCACATATAGGGAGGCAAAAGGATTGCTCTCTATCTCCACCTGCTGGTAGATGGACACAACCCACCAGTCTATGGATTGATCAGCATGATGATATGGAAAGTACCTGCATATACTGTGTACAGTGCTGCATACATCTAGTAGTGCTATAAAACGATTAATAGTACAGTTACTGCATTACTTCATTGTAAATTAAAAATAAACTGCCCGATATTTAAAGAAAAATGGCCACCAAATTGGCAGCTATCTGGCAATACTCAGCACTGGCTATCTGGCGCTAAACATAGCTGGTTAGCGGCTTAAGGATAGCCGGTTATATCATGCGATATAACCGGCTATTATGCAATTTTCATTGTGGAGCTGGCTGTTTGGCAGCCATATTTGGCTGTCACAACAAGTGGAATAACTTTGGCCAGCTCCAACTTAACCAGCCGGCGCTGAAAATTGGCTTGATTGGTTAAGGTAAAACCGGCCAAAGTTAAACCAGATATTCAATGCTGTTCACTGGAAATGGTCCAGTATTGAATATCCAGGTTTCGCGCAGATCACGGAAGATAGCCCGGCTATCTCCCACTGTCTGAATACTGGGGCTAAAATTCTTTTTTTCTACCTTTGCTATCTGGCCATTTAATTTTTCTAATTGTTGATCCCAGTCTCTGGTTACTGCTTTCTTTTATTCTTTTAACTCTCTTTCCAAGGGTCTCCTGTCCATGTGTCATTTTATTTCTCTTCTGTTTTCTTCACATCTTCCACTATAACCAGCTCCAACACTGATCTGTTCCAGCTCTGTGGGTGCTTGAGCATCCCCAGTATTGAGCAAACCTTTTAACTGTGTCAAGGAAGGGGTAATTTCTATTGGGTTTAGCATCCCCAATCATTTTGAAAAGTTGACTCCTATGTCCCCACCTATCCAGTCTTGCCCAATTTCTCTCACTCTCCCCAGCCCATAGCCTCTGTCTTTCCCCCCATCCTATATCTCTGCCACTCTCTCTCTCCCTCCACTCTCATCCAGTCTTGCCCAATTTCTCTCTCTCCCAGGCCATAGCCTCTCTCTCTCCCCCCCCTTTTATCCAGTATAGCCCACCACTCTGTCATTCTCGCTCTCTCTCTCTCTTCACCCATCCAGTCTTGCCTAATTTCTCTCTCTCTACTACCATCCACTGCGGCCCTACAGCACAGTCTCTCTCCCTCCTCTCCCCTCATGTGCACCTCTGCCAGTTCCACGCTAATAAATTACCATGGGAGACACATGGGACCTAGCTCTCTGCAGCGCTGCTAGTGCTTCCTGCACCAGTCCCGGAAGTTTATATCAGAGGAGGCAGGCTTGATGCAGAAAGCATTGAGTGCTGCAGAGAGCCAGTGCGAGCCCAGCAGAGCTGCAATGGGAAGGAAGGAGCAAGACTGTGCTGCAGGGTGGGAAGGAAGAGGGAGCGGGACCTGCACACAGTGAAGGTGCAGTTCAGGCTGGGAGGGCAGCTGAGCCTGAGAACAACAAAGTAATAGCAAATCAACAGCTGTTCTGGGCAGGTGTACAGGGTGGGGACTAGGGTTCCTAGCTGATGTCAGCCCCTGGCTTGAATCTGATTGGGCTGTTTTGGGGATCGGAAGTTCGGGCCCAATCAGCTGCAAGCCACATCTGACACTGCTTGGAAAGCCTGCAGAGGGGGAGAAGCAGAAGGATGGAAAATACTTTATTAAAAAGAACTACTTTCCAAATTTGTACTTTGTTACTAAGTACAAAAGTACAAATTAAATGTAACTCGTTACAAATAAAAAGTATTGCAAAAAAAAAAATGTAACTTGTTACAAGTAAAAGTACTGCCAATTGTTTACTCCCCATCTCTGGCAATTTGATTCTTATTGGTTGTTTCTCCAAATTAATTTACCGAATGCAAGTCATGCAGAATATGGCAGTCAGGTTGATTTTTAATCTACCGCTATTTGCTTCAGTAAGAGAATATTATTTGCAATTATATAGGTTACCAATTAAGGAACATATTTACTTTAAGGTATGCATAATGGTGTTTAAGATTTTGGGGGTTGTTTACTAAAGCTTAGCTCAAGTTATCTGCAGCAGGGCCAATAGGAATAAAATGGATCCTGCTGCAGATAACTCGAGTTAAGCTTTAGTAAACAACCCCCTTTACTTGGTAAAGCTCCTCCTTATATGGCAAAGTGACCCTGTTACACAAATCTAATAAGCGTGATCAGTTCTTGTTGCAATTTCCAACTGCTAATCGCCTAAAATCAGTTAGACACTTTTCATTATCACTTTACTACCAAATGGCTTCTATACAACTTTACGGTGATGTTATCATTATTTGATATTTAGGAAAAATCAGAATTTGTTTTTATTTCTTGAAGAGAATCTTAGACTTATTGCATTGGTAGGCAATATATATGTTAGGATAATTTGGTTTGTTATGTTATTCCCAGATATTCAGATTTCTTTGTACTTTGTAATCTGCCTCGAACTGAGTAGGTGTTTGATGGACTATAAGACATGTTATAACATAACATGTAAGATAACATATAACACATTTTATAACATAACATAACTTTGTGCGGAAGATACACATGAAAGTCTCCCCATTTTGGAACATTTCCATGTGTAACTGGGCCATGTAGAATACAGGGGGTAAAATCATATAAGTGGTAGGCTATTCACGTTCATCCCAACCCCAGGCCATCACATGCATATAAAAAGCCGACAGCCACCAATGGCCATTTGCATGTGTAAGCAATGATAATGCTGCACAAAACATGTGTAAGTTGCATTTATACTCCCACACTACACCGCAACTAAACATGTAAATCTGCACCCCTTGATAGGCATGGCATGTAGTACCCTGTGGAACTTAAGGGGATGTTTTTACAGTCTCATGCTGTTAGGTATTCAAGGCAGAAACTAGGTTTGTGAGCCCTTGGGCCACTGCCGTGGAGCAGCAGTGGCAGGCAAAACCACCCCACACCAAAGACAAGGCAGAACTCAGACAAGAACAGCAAGACTTCACCTGCACTTAGCCGCCCTTCCCCAGGAGTTGAGCCCCTGGCTGCAGGCGGCCGGAAGACTTACAGGACAGGGCAGGAACTGGAAACCAACTAGGCTGAAGAGGGACTGAGGGTCAGAGGGGAAAGGAATATACATGGACAACAAGGCAGGAAACTGGGCTAGGACTCACAGACAGACAATACCACACAAGGCAGGGAATGGACAAGCTAAGGGACGGGAACTGAAAGCCGCAAGCAGCCACAGAAACAGGGAACAAACACTGACAGACAAGAGACAGAACTGAAAGCTGCCAGGCAACCACTGAACAAGAAACACAGACAAACAGAAACTAAACAGAAAAAGACAAGCAAGGAACAAGACTAGGAAACAAACAATAACCCTAAGCTAAACTACACCTAGACTAACTATAATCAGACAAGGAACTAGAATAAAAACCAAACTAGGCAGAAGTGCAACAAGCACCAACAAATCAGGGCCTTAGGCGATGCAAAGGCAAAGGCAGAAGCTTCTAGGTGGCTAATAAAGGCCACCTACAAGGGAGTTCACCAGGTAAGGGCGCTGCTAAGTTCCAAAACTCCCAAGACAATCTGGGAGGCTGGAAGATCCGGACTGGACCGGCCTGACTTCTGGAACCTGGGTAAACAGCACACGGACAATCCAATGCAGCCACCAGGTCTGGCCACCAGGTGGCGAGATGACTGAGAGCCTGAAACATGGGCACGATCATGACACATGCATCATTGCAGCTAACAAAGGGGACTCTCTAAAGAGCACCAAAATGGTGGGCAGGAGGGAGAGGAATTTCATTAGTGCTGAGAGTGACTTCCTGGTCCATTTGGTGTCTCTAAAGAGGGCTCTCTTCCACCCTGGAGGGGAATGCTCGGACCATGCTGCAACACTGAGGGTGTGGAAGAAAATCCGGATGACCTTGGCAAGGTAAGCTCAGATGGGCTGATGCTCAGAGCCAAACGCGGGCAATAGAGCAATTAGCACTGGACTAGCGCCCACATTAGTGAGCGCAGCATGCTCAGAGGCTGTAGCGTGGGAGACAACATGTGTGCCAAAGATTAGTTCAAATAGCATGCTAATATAGTCAAAGGGATGTTAATGAGGTCATTTCTTATTTCCTCCCAATGCTCAGAGAATGGCAGCTCAGAGCAGGCATTAGGGTGTTTGAACAGAATTTCTCATGACTTTTTGCTTAAAATCTCATGGGTTTTAATGTAATTTGGAAGCAAAAGGAAGCCTGTGCAAGTCCCTATGTGCTGGTAGTGAGAGACAAATAACATAGTAACAAAGTAGATGACGGCAGAAAAAGACCTGCATGGTCCATCTAGTCTGCCCAACAATTTTAACTCATATGTGCTACTTTATGTGTATACCTGACCTTGATTTGTTTCTGCCATTTTCAGGGCACAGACCGTAGAAGTCTGCCCAGAAGAAGGCCCACCTCCCAACCACCAGACCTGCCTCCCCCCACCGGCTCTGCCACCCAATCTCGGCTAAGCTTCTGAGGATCCATTCCTTCCGAATAGGATTCCTTTATGTTTATCCCACGCACTTTTGAATTCTGTTACCGTTTTCATCTCCACCACCTCACGCGGGAGGGCATTCCAAGCATCCACCACTCTCTCCGTGAAAAAATACTTCCTGACATTTTTCTTCAGTCTGCCCCCCTTCAATCGCTTTTCATATCCTCTCGTTTTACCGCCGTTCCCTCTCTAGAAAAGGTTCGTTTGCGGATTTATACCTTTCAGATATTTGAATGTCTGTATCATATCACCCCTGTTTCTCCTCTCCTCCAGGGTATACATTTTCAGGTGCGCAAGTCTCTTCTCATACGTCTTGTAACGCAAATCCCATACCATTCTCGTAGCTTTTCTTTGCACCACTTCAATTCTTTTTACATCCTTAGCAATGACTTGTACAGGGGCATCAACACCTCCTTTCTTCTGTTGGTCACACCTCTCTCTATACATCCTAGCAACCTTCTAGCTACAGCCACCACCTTGTCACACTGCTTCGTCGCCTTCAGATCCTCAGCTACTATCACCCCAAGATCCCTCTCCCCGTCCTTACCTATCAGACTCTCCCCGCTTAACACATACGTCTCCCGTGGATTTCTACAAGTGCATCACTTTGCGTTTCTTCGCATTGAATTTTAATTGCCAAACCTTAGACCATTCTTCTAGCTTCTGTAGATCCTTTTTCATGTTTTCCACTCCCTCCCGGGTGTCCACTCTGTTACAAATTTTAGTATCATCTGCAAAAAGGCAAACTTTACCTTCTAACCCTTCAGCAATGTGACTCACAAATATATTGAATAGAATCGGCCCCAGCACCGATCCCTGAGGCACTCCACTGCTCACCTTTCCCTCCTCCGAGCAAATTCCATTTACCACCCATCCTCTGGCGTCTGTCCATCAACCAGTTCCTAATCCAGTTTACCACACCGGGTCCTATTTTCAGCCCATCAAGTTTATTTAAGAGCCTCCTGTGGGGAACCGTGTCAAAAGCTTTGCTGAAATCTAAGTAGATTACGTCCATAGCATGCCCACGATTCAATTCTCCGGTCACCCAGTCAAAGAATTCAATGAGATTCGTTTGGCATGATTTCCCTTTGATAAAACCATGTTGTCTGGGATCTTGCAACTTATTTTCTTCCAGGAATTTTACTATCCTTTCCTTCAGCATTGCTTCCATTACTTTTCCAGTAACCGAAGTGAGGCTTACCGGTCTGTAGTTTCCAGCTTCTTCCCTATCAACACTTTTGTGAAGAGGAACCACATCCGCTGTTTTCCACTCCCACAGAACCTCCCCCATCTCTAAGGATTTATTAAACAAATCTTTAAGAGGACCCGCCAGAACCTCTCTGAGCTCCCTCAATATCCTAGGGTGGATCCCGTCTGGTCCTACGGCTTTGTCCACCTTTAGATTTTTAAGTTGTTCATACACACTCTCTTCTGTGAACGGTGCTCTATCCACTCCATTCTCATATGTACTTTTGTCAGTCAATCGTGGTCCTTCTCCAGGATTTTCTTCTGTGAAAACAGAGCAAAAGTATCTGTTGCTAAACCGCTAAAAGCAAACTTGCTATTCTTCATCATTTTCTACATAGCGGTTTGCGACATCTTTCAGTCTCACAATTCCCTTTTTTGTCTTCCTCCTTCCACTAATATACCTGAAGAAATTTTTGTCACCCCTCCTTACCTTTCTAGCCATTTGTTCTTCCACTTGTGCTTTCGCCAGACGTATCTCTCTCTTGGCATCTTTTAGTTTCATCCGGTATTCCTCTCCGTGTTCCTCTTTTTGAGTTTTTCTGTACTTCAGGAATGCCAGCTCTTTAGCCTTTATTTTTTCAGCCACTTGCTTGGAGAACCATATCGGTTTCCTTTTTCTCTTGCTTTTATTTACTCTCTTTATATAAAGGTTTGTGGCCCTGTTTATAGCTTCTTTCAGCCTGGACCACTGTCCTTCCACTTCTCGTTCGCTCTCCCATCCCATCAGCTCCTTCCTCAGGTATTCAACCATTTTACTAAAGTCAGCACACTTGAAATCCAGGACTTTGAGTTTTGAGTGGCCGCCCTCCACTTCAGCCGTCATATCAAACCAAACCGTTTGATGGTCACTGCTGCCCAGGTGAGCACCCACTCGGACATTTGACACACTATCCCCATTTGTGAGCACCAGATCCAGCATCGCTCCCTCCCTCGTGGGTTCCGTCACCATTTATCTGAGCAGAGCACTTTGAAAAGCATCCACGATCTCTCTACTTCTTTCTGATTTTGCAGACGGAACCTTCCAATCTACATCCGGCAGATTGAAATCTCCCAGCAACAGCACCTCTCTCTTCTTTCCTAACTTTTGAATATCCGCGATCAGATCCTTATCTAGTTCCTCCAGTTGTGTCGGGTCAGTGAGATCACCAATTGGCACATGTTTCCTGCGTTTAAATATCAGCCTTCCAAGTAAAAAAAAAAATTGAAATGCTTATATTTAAATCAGTGGCGTAGCCAAGGGTGGGCCCGGGTGGGCCCAGGCCCACCCACTTTGGGGTCAGGCCCACCCAGTAGCAGCACACCTATGATGTGGCTGGCAGGGATTCCCAAGCCCCACCTGCCGAAAACTTCCAACAACTGCCCCTCCTGCATACCTTGTAAATAGCAGATCTTCACCTGCAGCGAGCAGCAACTGATACATACTGCTCGCACTGGCTCCACAGCCTTCTCTGATGTATTCCTGCCTATGCGGAAACAGGAAGTTGCATCAGAGGGAAGGCTTAAAAGGAACGTGGGGGAGGGGAGATGTTTGAGGGACCATATGGCATGCAGACGAAAGAGGAAGAAACCAAATCACTTGTGGGACAGGGTGGAGTTCTGCCCACCCATCTTGAGCCCAGGCCCACCCAAAATTGGATGTCTGGCTACGTCCCAAATGTGCAGAAAACAAATAGGAGTAGAGGAGTGGCCTAGTGGTTAGGGTGGTGGCTTTGGTCCTGGGGAACTAAGGAACTGAGTTTGATTCCCTCTTCAGGCCCAGGCAGTTCCTTGTGACTCTGGGCAAGTCACTTAACCCTCCATTGCCCCATGTAAGCCACATTGAGCCTGCCATGAGTGGGAAAGCACAGGGTACAAATGTAACAAAACAAATGCCAATGTGTGCTTCACTTTCAAGTTTGCCAGGCACATGTGCATAGGAGCTGAGCTTACCATGAAACTCTTCTGTGTATGCACCAAGCATGTCCCCCCCCCCCCCCCTTGCTTTTATTTATACAGCATGCATACAATTGGAATACCATTTCCTTTGGGCACTGGCAAACTAGGCTTCTGTGCTGTTGGTTTACCCCAGGAGTTCTGAGCATTGGCCCAAGACAGCTTTCCAAATCACCCACACCCACATCTGTTAGACATCAATCTATCACAGTCATAACCGATTGGGATAGACAACAAAGCACACACATACCAGAAATATCTCCTCTCCACCCCCCCCCCCCCCCCCCGACAAAAAATATTGGGTCTAGCAATCCCCAGGCCTCCCATATATTATGTCATTATGTTAGATATGCTGTACAGACACGACACATGGTCAGAAGCCAAAGTTTATATTTATTAGAGACTTTCTATACCACAATTCCAACATGATCAAGGTGGTTAACAGGCTAAAAATCTATTAAAAAAAGATCACCATTAAGCATTAGCAGATAGCCTCTAGCAGGCACTGCAGGCATAGGCGCCGACTCCGTGGGTGCTGTGGGTGCTCGAGCACCCCCAATATTTTGAAACCTGCCCTCCTTGCTTTCCCTGCCCAGGAAGTGCTTAAAACTCATTTTACCTGACTGAACGGTAGTGAAAGAAGCAGAGTACAGCCGGCTCGCTTTCAGCTTTCCCCTTCTCTCTCAGCTGTGGTTCCACCCTCATTTCCTGTTTACGCAAGGGCGGGACGCTGAGAGGGAAGGAGAAAGCTGAAGGTGAGCCGGCTGTACTCTGCCGTTCAGTCAGGTAAAATGAGTTTTAAGAGCTGGCTGGGCGGCAGGAAGGCATGGAGGGCTGTTGAGTGAGAAACGGTCAGGCAGGGGGGATTGGAACTGGAACTCGGGGTGCAGGTGGAGTTTGGGGCATCACTGGACATGGAGGGGAGGGCAGGGGAGAGAGGAGAAATCGCTGGACATGGATGGGAGGGAGGGAAGAGAGAGGCGAAATCGGTAGACATGGAGGGGAGGGCAGGGGAGAGAGGAGAATTGCTGGATATGGATGGGGGAGAGGGCAGGGGAGAGAGGAGAGTTGCTGGACATGAATGCATGGAGGGGAAGGCAGGGGAGAGAGGAGAGTTGCTGAACATGGATGCAGGAGAGGGTAGGGGAGGGCAGGGGAGAGAGGAGAGTTGCTGGGCATGGATATAGGGGAGGGCAGGGGCAGGGAAGAGAGGAGAGCTGCTGAACATGGATACAGGGGAGGGCAGGGGGCAGGGAAGAGAGGACAGTTGCTGAACATGGATGCAGGAGAGGGCAGGGCAGGGGAGAGAGGAGAGTTGCTAGACATGGATGCAGGGGAGAGAGGGGGAGTTGCTGAACATGGATACAGAGGAGGGCAGAGGAGAGAGGAGAGTTGCTGAACATGGATGCAGGTGAGAGAGGAGAGTTGCTGAACATGATGCAGGGGAGAGAGGAGAGTTGCTGAACATGATGCAGGGGAGAGAGGAGATTTGCTGAACATGGATACAGGGGAGGGCAGGGGCAGGGGAGAGAGGAGAGTTGCTGAACACGGATGCAGGGGAGGGCAGGGGAGAGGACAGTTGCTGGACATGGATGCAGGGGAGGGCAGGGGAGAGAGGACAGTTGCTGGAAATGGATGCAGGGGAGGGCAGGGGCAGGGAAGAGAGGAGAGTTGCTGAATATGGATGCAGGGGAGAGAGGAGAGTTGCTGAACATGGATGCAGGGGAGAGAGGAAAGTTGCTGAACATGGATGCACGGGAGGGCAGGGGAGAGAGGAGAGTTGCTGAACATGGATGCAGGAGAGGGTAGGGGAGGGCAGGGGAGAGAGGAGAGTTGCTGGGCATGGATATAGGGGAGGGCAGGGGCAGGGAAGAGAGGAGAGCTGCTGAACATGGATACAGGGGAGGGCAGGGGGCAGGGAAGAGAGGACAGTTGCTGTACATGGATGCAGGAGAGGGCAGGGCAGGGGAGAGAGGAGAGTTGCTAGACATGGATGCAGGGGAGAGAGGGGGAGTTGCTGAACATGGATACAGAGGAGGGCAGAGGAGAGAGGAGAGTTGCTGAACATGGATGCAGGTGAGAGAGGAGAGTTGCTGAACATGATGCAGGGGAGAGAGGAGAGTTGCTGAACATGATGCAGGGGAGAGAGGAGATTTGCTGAACATGGATACAGGGGAGGGCAGGGGCAGGGGAGAGAGGAGAGTTGCTGAACACGGATGCAGGGGAGGGCAGGGGAGAGAGAACAGTTGCTGGACATGGACGCAGGGGAGGACAGGGGAGAGAGGACAGTTGCTGGACATGGATGCAGGGGAGGGCAGGGGAGAGAGGACAGTTGCTGGAAATGGATGCAGGGGAGAGGAGAGTTGCTGAACATGGATACAGGGGAGGGCAGGGGCAGGGAAGAGAGGAGAGTTGCTGAATATGGATGCAGGGGAGAGAGGAGAGTTGCTGAACATGGATGCAGGGGAGAGAGGAAAGTTGCTGAACATGGATGCACGGGAGGACAGGGGAGAGAGAAGAGTTGCTGAACATGGATGCAGGGGAGATAGGAGAGTTGCTGAACATGGATGCAGGGGAGGGCAGGGGAGAGAGGAGTTGCTGGACATGTGTCAGAACAGAATACCATAACAGCAGTATACTGTCCTGACCTGAGGAAAGAGGTTTTGGCCTTTGAAAGCTAATTGAAAATGTATTTAGTCCAATAAAAATGATATTATCATATTTTCCATTTTTTGTTTTATTTGTATTTGTTAACCTATAGTATAGTGATTGAAATATGTCAGTTTTTGAAATTTGCATCTCTTTATATCTGCACAGTACAGGGGGACTGAGGGGTGGTACTGTTCAGGGAAGAAGTCCTGGTGCAGGTTGCAAGCAGCCTATGAGTGGCGTTGCCACTGCCCAGGTGAAGACTGCAGTAGACAGAATTTTAAGGTATGGGGTGGGGGGGATGCACTGCCTGTAAAAAAAAAAAAATTCAGCACCCCCAATCAATTAAAAAAGTTGGCTCCTATGACTGCAGGATCTAGTTTAGTCCTCCCATCTATCCTCCCCAACACCCGCCCACCCCTAGGACAACTCTTCATTTATAGTCAGTTATTGTAATTAGGATAACAAGCAAGGAGTGCTCTTACAGAGTTTTAAATACATTTCATTATCATCTAAGAACGAAACACTAAATAAATCACACAATATACCATATAAACTACAAGAACATTTTTATATTAGCTAATATCCTTAATACCTTAGCAAGTTTTAAATTATTGAAAAGCTCAAAAATAGTAACATGGAGTCAGCAGTCCAGCAGCGAGAGGGTTGCTATCCAGTGTCACATGTATGATTATCTCCCAGTTGGTGAGCGGTTATATGTGTGTGCCTGATGCAAAGAGCTCCTAGCTCTCAGGGAACAGGTCCGTTCTCTTGAGGCTATAGTAGCAGCAGTGGCGTACCTAGGGTAGTTGACACCCGGGGCCGGTCATTTTTTAACACCCCCTCCAAAATCCAGTACTAGGCATGCCGAGAATACAAAACACTCAGGACCTATAGAGCAATTCTACCATACCATAAGCAGTCATTTCTACGAGTCACACAAGGAAAAGGAAAGCATCTTAAACACTACAGTGAGCACTAGAACATCAATTCACCTATAGTAAAACGAAACCAGCCAGAATAATACAGATCGTTGTTCCTGCACAGTCAATGCCAACTGAAAGCCACGTCTTTTTCACAAACACAGATACACCCTAATCCACTATAGAATAAGTAATAATAAACTTTCTATTTAGACAAAAATTAAACTGAACCCCCAAGATGCCAGACTCTGCATACAATGCAACACCACAGAAACCGAAAATGTCCCCTAGTACTGTGCAAAATATAAAGACAGCAGATGTAAATTTGAAAAAACTAGCAAGTACCAATCACCACTTTACAAATTAACAAATAGAAATAAAACAAATATAGAAAATAAAATAATACCATAATATCATTTTATTGGACTAACACATTTAGCTTTCAGAGGCCAAAACCTCCGTCCTCAGGTCAATACAATATAGTGCTGTTACAGTATCCTATCCTATCCTATCCTGACCTGAGGAAGCGGGTTTTGTTCTCCGAAAGTTAGTCAAAATGTATTAAAATTAGTCCAATAAAAAGATTACCTTGTTTACATGTTCTATTATAAACATTTATTAACACAGCTACAATACTACTTTATCCTAAAGCAAAAAAACAAAATATATATTTTATTTACAGTTTGTTGTCTCTGGTTTCTGCTTTCCTTATCTTCTTTTCACTGTCTTCCTTCCATCCAGCATCTGTCTTCGTTCTCTCTCTGCCATCCAGTGTCTGCCCTCTCTCCCTGCTCCTTCTATCCACATCTGCCCTCTATCTCTGCTCCTTCCATCTACCATCTGCCTGTCTGCCCTCTCCCCCCCCTTCATTCACTGTCTGCCCTTTCTATCCCTTCCATCCATTCCACTGTTTGCCCTTTCTCTCTGCCCCTTCAATCCACCATTTGCCCTCCCTCTCCCATCCATCCAGGGTCTGCCCTCCCTCTCGCTCCCCCATCCATCCAGGATATGTCCCCTCTCTCTCTCTGTGCCCCTTTTTTCAGCCCCCAGTTCCAGCCCCCTTATCTCACCTGCCCGTAGTTCTAGCCCCAGCCCACATCTCCCACCTGCCCCCCCTTTTCAGCCCCACTATCCCACCAGTCCGCAGTTTCAGCCCCAGCCCCAGCCCTTTTCTCTCACCAGTCCCGAGCTTCAGCCCCAGCCACTTCACCCTGTCCCCCTTTCAGCCCCCAGTCCCCACAGTTTCAGCCCCCCCCCCCCAGTTCCAGTACTAGCCTCCTTATCACCCCTACCCTTTTCAGCCCCCAGTTCCAGCCCCCTTTTTTCCCATGCCTTGCATTAGGGGCCCCCTTTTCAGCCCCAGCCCCATTTTCTCACCAGCCCCAGGCATGGCCCCCATTTTCTTGCATGGCCCCTTCTCAGATCCCAGTTCCAGCCCCCTTCTCCCCTCTGAACACCCCCACCCCAGTCCCCTTCTCCCCTCTGAGACCCCCACCCCAGTCCCATTCTCCCATCTGACCCCTTCTCCCATCTGAACCCCCTGACCCCGACCCCCTTCTCCTGCCACCACGCTGCCTTTAAAGAAAAATCAGCGAAGCAGCGCCAAAGGCAGCGCCTCGTGTCTGTAAAAAAAAGCAAATCTCCTTCTCCTCGTCTTGACGTCTTCGTCGGGCCTTCCCTTACTATGTCCCGCCCTCGCGAAAATAGGAAGTTACCTCAGAGGAGGGCGGGACATAGTAAGGGAAGGCCCGACGAAGATGTCAAGACGAGGAGAAGGAGATTTGCTTTTTTTTACAAGTAGGGCAGACGCGAGGCGCTGCCTGCAACGCTGCTTCGCCGATGTTTCTTTAAAGGCAGCGTGGTGGCAGGAGTAGCAGGAACGGAATCCCCCCCCCCCCCACCCACTGACATCCGGGGCAGACTGCCCCCACCCCCCACTCCTTGGTACGCCACTGAGTAGCAGACTTTATGGAGCTGAGGGAGACAGACAGGTACATAGAGGAGACCTACAAAGATGTTGTAGAGAAGTCCCACCTCCAGTCTGGTTGCCCCTGTGCTTCCTTGGAGGAGAGAGGTCTCCTAGAAAGAGAGTATCACCTTGGTGAAGTAGGAAGTTCTCCTGTAGCCAGGACCTGCCCACCAGGGAATATACTATCCTCTTGCACCAAGGATATGTCTCCAAGTGCTGCCCAGGAGGGAAGGGTTAGGACAGCTGTTGTAGTTGGTGATTCAATCATTAGGCATATAGATAGCTGGGTGGCTGGTGGATGTGAGGATCGCCTGGTGACTTGCCAGCCTGGTGCGAAGATGGCACACCTCATGTATCTCCTAGATAGGATTTTAGATAGTGCTGGGGAGGAGTCGGCTGTCTTGGTACATGAGGATACCAGTGATATAGGAAAATGTGGGAGAGAGGTTCTGGAAGCCACATTTAGGCTCTTAGGTAGAAAGCTCAAATCCAGAACCTCTAGGGTAGCATTTGCTGAAGTGCTACCCATTCCACATGCAGGGCCCAAGAGACAGGCAGAGCTCCGGAGTCTCAATGAGTGGATGAGATGATGGTGCAGGGAGGAGGATTTTAGATTTCTTAAGAACTGGGCAACAATTTGGGGAAGGGGGAGCCTATTCCAAAAGGATGGGCTCCACCTTAACCAAGGTTGGACCAGGCTGCTGGCATCGGCATTGAAAAAGGAGATAGAGAAACTGGGGGAAGGCCAACAGTTGCTCAAAAACGCCTGGTTCGGGATAAAGTATCTTTCAGAGATATCACCAAACCAGGGAAGATAGGGTATCCTGATAGTGAGGTTGCAAAAGAGACCATAGTAGATCAGGTGCCCCTAAATAAAAATAAAAATCAGACAAAAGAATGCGAATCAATACTGTCAAGTACTGAGCATGATGTAAATAGGTACAACAAACATAGTTTGAAATGTCTATATACGAATGCCAGGAGCCTAAGAAATAAGATGGGAGAGTTAGAATATATTGCACTAAATGAAAAATTAGATAAAATAGGCATCTCTGAGACCTGGTGGAAGGAGGATAACCAGTGGGGCACTGTCATACTGGGGTACAAATTATATCGTAGTGATAGGGTGGATCGAATTGGTGGAGGGGCAGCATTGTATATTAAGGAGAGCCTTGAATCAAATAGATTGAAAATTCTGCAGGAAACAAAACACTTTTTGGAATCACTGTAGATTGAAATTCCATGTGTAAAGGGGAAAAGGATAGTGATAGGAGTGTACTATCGTTTGCCTGGCCAGGACGAACAGACGGATGCAGAAATGTTAAAGGGAAATTAGGGATGCAAACCACTGGGGCAAACACAATATAATGGGTGATTTACAATTACCCCCATATTGACTGGGTAAATGTAATAGCAGGCACACTAGGGAGGTAAATTCCCTTGACAAAAATCCAGCACTGCTTTATGGAGGCAGCTGGTACAGGAGCCGATGAGAGAAGGAAAAATTCTAGACCTAGTGCTTAGTGGAGCCATGATCTGGTGCGGGAGTAATGGTGCTGGAGCCGCTTGCTAAACGTGATCATAATATGATTGGATTTGATATTAGCTTTGAAGTATACATAGGAAATCAAATACGTTAGTGTTTAACTTTAAAAAAGGAGACTATGATAAAATGACGATAAGCAGGAAGCCGGAAAAAGAATCAGTTGGACCACTAGACGACCGAGTGGGAAGACAAAGCCGTAGTGGAGAGATTAAATGAATTTTTTGCTTCGGTCTTCACCGAGGAAGATTTGAGTATTCGAAGCTGACGAGTCGGAGAAACGTAATTAATTCTCTGTAAACCTGGAGGATGTAATGGGGCAGTTCCTACAAACTGAGAGTAGCAAATCTCCTGGACCAGATGGTATTCATCCAGAGTACTGATAGAACTGAAAAAATGAACTTGCGGAGCTATTGTTAGTAATATGTAATTTATCATAAAATCGAGCGTGGTACCAGAAGATTGGAGGGTGGCCAATGTAACGCCGATTTTTTAAAAAGGTTCCAGAGGAGATCCGGGAAATTATAGACCAGTGAGTCTGACGTCGGTGCCGGGCAAAATGGTAGAGACTATTATAAAGAACAAAATTACAGAGCATATTTAAAAGCATGGATTAATGAGACAAAGTCAACATGGATTTAGTGAAGGGAAATCTTGTCTCACCAATCTACTACATTTCTTTGAAGGGGTGAACAAACATGTGGATAAAGGTGAGCCAGTTGATATTGTGTATCTGGATTTTCAGAAGGCGTTTGACAAGGTACCTCATGAAAGACTCCAGAGGAAATTGGAGAGTCATGGGATAGGAGGTAGTGTTCTATTATGGATTAAAAACTGGTTAAAAGATAGAAAACAGAGAGTAGGGTTAAATGGTCAGTATTCTCAATGGAGAACGGTAGTTAGTGGGGTTCCCCAGGGGTCTGTGCTGGGACTGCTGTTTTTTAACATATTTATAAATGACCTAGAGATTGGAGTAACTAGTGAGGTAACTAAATTTGCTGATGACACAGTTATTCAAAGTCGTTAAATCGCGGGAGGATTGTGAAAAATTACAAGAGAACTTTACGAGACTAGGAGACTGGGTGTCTAAATGGGCAGATGACGTTTAATGTGAGCAAGTGCAAAGTGATGCATGTGGGAAAGAGGAACCCGAATTATAGCTATGTCATGCAAGGTTCCACGTTAGGAATCACAGACCAAGAAAGGGATCTAGGTGTCATCGTTGATGATACATTGAAACCTTCTGCTCAGTGTGCTGCGGCAGCTAAGAAAGCAAATAGAATGTTAGATATTATTAGGAAAAGAATGGAAAACAAAAATGAGGATGTTATAATGCCTTTGTATTGCTCCATGATCCGACCACATCTCGAATATTGTGTTCAATTCTGGTCACCGCATCTCAAAAACGATATAGTGGAATTAGAAAAGGTGCAGAGAAGGGCGACGAAAATGATAAAGGGGATGGGATGACTTCCCTATGAGGAAAGGCTAAAGTGGCTACGTCTCTTCAGTTTGGAGAAAAGGCGGCTGAGGGGAGATATGATAGAGATTTAGATGTGAAGCATCTGTTTACAGTTTCCAAAAATACTAAGACTAGGGGGCATGCGATGAAGCTACAAAAGTAGTAAATTTAAAACGAATCGGAGAAAATATTTCTACACTCAACGTGTAATTAAACTCTGGAATTAATTGCCAGAGAATGTGGTAAAGGCGGTTAGCTTAGCAGAGTTAAAAAAAAAGTTATGGATGGCTTCCTAAAGAAAAAAATCCATAAACCATTATTAAATTGGGCTTGGGGAAAATCCATTATTTCTGGGATAAGCAGTATAAAATGTTTGTACTTTTTGGGGATCTTGCCAGGTATTTGTGACCTGGATTGACCACTGTTGGAAACAGGATGCTGGGCTTGATGGACCTTTGGTCTGTCCCAGTATGGCAATAGTTATGTATTTATGTACTTATGACTACTACTACTACTACTACTATTTAACATTTCTAAAGCGCTACCAGGGTTGCGCAGCGCTGTACAATTAACAAAGAAGGACAGTCCCTGCTCAAAGCAGCTTACAATCTAAAGGACAAAAAGTGCAGTCAATCAAGATTGAGGCAGTCTAGATTTCCTGGATAGAGGTACAATGGTTAGGTGCCGAAAGCGACATTGAAGAGGTGGGCTTTGAGCAAGGATTTGAAGATGGGTAGGGAGGGGGCTTGGCTTATGGGCTCAGGGAGTTTATTCCGAGCATAGGGTGAGGCGAGGCAGAAAGGACGGAGTCTGGAGTTGGCGGTGATGAAGAAGGGCACTGAGAGGAGGGATTTGTCCTGTGAGCGGAGGTTATGGGTAGGAGCGTAAGGGGAGATGAGGGTAGAGGGGTAGTGAGGGTCTGCAGATTGAGTGCATTTGTAGGTTAGTAGGAGAAGCTTGAACTGTATGTGGTACCTGATCGGAAGCCAGTGAAGTGACTTGAGGAGAGGGGTGATATGAGCATATCGGTCTAGGCGGAAGATAAGACACGCAGCAGAGTTCTGAACGGATTGAAGGGGGGATAGATGGTTAACTGGGAGGCCAGTGAGGAGTAGGTTGCAGTAGTCAAGGCGAGAGGTAATGAGAGAGTGGATGAGAGTTCGGGTGGTGTGCTCAGAGAGGAAAGGGCGAATTTTGCTGATGTTATAGAGAAAGAAGCGACAGGTCTTGGCTGTATGCTGGATATGGGCAGAGAAGGAGAGGGACGAGTCGAAGATGACTCCGAGGTTGCGGGCAGATGAGATGGGGAGGATGAGGGTGTTATCAACTGAAATAGAGAGTGGAGGGAGAGGAGAAGTGGGTTTGGGTGGAAAAGCAATGAGCTCGGTCTTGGCCATGTTCAGTTTCAGGTGGCGGTTGGACATCCAGGCAGCAATGTCGGATAATAGGCAGGCCATTCATAACAGAAGAAACTAAGGGGGGAAGAGGGGAGAGGAAAAAAACACAACATGAAGGAAACTAAGGCTGCTTCTCCTCACAGGTATTAAAAAAGGAGGAAGGAAGGCCAAACGACAGCTGGCATGGTCAAAAAGTGAGGTGAAGGAAGCTATTAGAGCTATATTTATAAAGTCGAAATTGTATGGGGGTTCCAACAGAAATGGGACTCTCTACAGTATGAGGGAGCCCTGGTGCACATTTTCCAGGATTACTTGGCAGTGCTAGAGGAGCACCAGTGCCGCTTCTCCCCCATTTGCTTGAGCTCCATGACTTACAAGTTTGATTCATGCTCCTCTATCCGGCACTGCTTAAAGTGTACCATCATGGACAGTGGCGCAGTTGTTGACTCTACTCAGGATGCGAGAGTGCTTGAGGGAACTCAGGAACTCTGCTGAGAAGTAGGCTTGAGTGATCAATTTATTATTTTTTGAACTGAGTTGCTGAGGAACATGTAATGAGTGATTTCACTATTGCTCGCACTGTTATTATGATTTGTTTGGCAGGGAGCTACTTTATTTTGGAGGGGCACAAGTGCAATGTTTTTTAATTGATTATGGGATAGATAGATTGATGTGGGACCCAGAACTTCTGTAGAGGTTTTCTTCTCCAGTTTCCATCAAATGCACTGTGGTGGGATTATTGTGGATATGAGGTTGGGAGGAGTTTTAGGGAGGGTCTCAGGGGAACGGGGTGGGGCGAGGATGGCAAGGAGTTGCAGTGTTTGGGGTTGAAGGCAGGAGTGGGGTGATAGGCCATGTGAGAGTGTTTGTGGTGAAAGCTGGGCTGCGTGGATGCCTGTTAAGATATGGACTGTTTTCCACTCCTGTGACGATGCTGGTTGGCTAGTATGGGTTGCAGTAATAATTGAGAATGCTGTGGTTATCTGTTTTGGTCTTGGGTTATGAGAGGTACAGGCTCTTGGTACTATCTGCTTTAGTTTCTTGGACTATCTGTGGAATTAATTCCCTGATAAAGAACAGTAAAATCTTAAGTACATAAGTAATGCCACACTGGGAAAAGACCAAGGGTCCATCGAGCCGCAGCATCCCTGTCCACGACAGTGGCCAATCAAGGCCAAGGGCACCTGGCAAGCTTCCCAAACGTACAAACATTCTATACATGTTATTTCTGGAATTGTGGATTTTTCCCCAAATCCATTTAGTAGCGGTTTTATGGACTTGTCCTTTAGGAAACTATGCTAAGCTAACCGCCCTTCACACACGTTCTCTCGACAACGAATTCCAGAGTTTAATTATGCGTTGGGTGAAGAAAATTTTTCTCCGATTTGTTTAAATTTACTACACTGTAGTTTCATTGCATGCCCCCTAGTCCTAGAGGGGCATAATCGAATGCAAACGCCCATCTCCATGGGCGTCTATGTCCGAAAACGGGTATGTGAAGAGGCAGGACAGACCGTATTAATCGAAAAAGATGAGGCGTCCATCTTTCGTTTCAAAAATACGGTTTGGACGGACCAAATGCCATGGATTTGGTCGCTTCTGACTGAGATGGGCGGGTTTTTTTTTTTTTTTGCAATAATGGTAACTAAAAACGCCCAGCTCAGAAACATCCCAATGCAAGCCATTTGGTCAAGTGAGGGACAAATGTACAACACTACCATAGCTCTTAGGGGTGAAGGAGGCAACTACATGTGGGTACAGTGGGTTTTAGAGGCCTCCCATTTACCACCACACAGTGTTACGGGTGGGGGTGGGGGGGGGATGGGCCTGGTCGGCCTGCCTGAAGTGCACTGCAGTACCCACTAAACTGCTCGCAGGACAGGACTTGTTGCTGGTGTAGTACCTGGCAACAGCAGTTCACACCTGAAGACGAATCTCGCTGAAACGTCCTTTAATTGGAATAAGCACCTTTACTCAAGTTAACTGCAGATCAAGGTTGTGCCCCACTGGCAACGAGTCTCGCTGAACTGAGATTACAGTAGGTCCGAGCTTGCAGAAGTGGTGTACATGCCCTCTTTCAGCAACATTCAAGGTAAGAACTAAGTGCTGTAACGTGGCTAATACATGAAAGGGATCTAAAAGTGTCTTACACAAATGGCCACTACCGTCAGGGACTACCGGAAACAAACAGGGCACACTCTGACCCAGCACGGGAAAAGCACCATGGGAGTAGAGCCTACCAACTACCAACATCGTGAGCTTTAACACAGCTAGTGGAATCACCGGAGCCAATACCCTAATCCACCACAATGCATTGGCTGATGTGACTCTGCAGTGCCCTAACAGAAAAGGTGTCACACTCACCCGAGACCCACATCAGAACCAGGGAAAGGCTGTCAGAGGATAGAACACATTTTGCTGTCATGGAGGTGGGTACGGCATTTGAGGCTGGCATACAAGCTGGCAAAAAAAGTTTGTAAAGTGGGGGTTTTTTTGGTGGGAGGGGGTTAGTGGCCACTGGAGGAGTCAGGGGAGGTCATCCCCGATTCCCTCCGGTGGTCATCTGGTCAGTTGGGGCACTTTGATGGGACTTGGACCTGAAAAAAAAGGGTCCAAATAAAGCGGACCAAATTCTCGTCAAAAACGCCCTTCTTGTTTCGATTATCAGCTAAAGACGACCAACTCTCCTCGGCCGATAACCACGCCCCAGTCCCGCCTTCATCACGCCTCCAACACGCCCCCATGATCTTTGTTTGTCTCCATGATGGACTGCAGTTGAGGATGCCAAAAATCGGGTTTCGATTATACCGGTTTGGGCTCCCATGGGAAACGGACACCCAGCTCCCGATTTGGGTCGAAATATGGGCGTCTTTAACTTTTGATTATGAGGCGGCTAGTATTTTTGGAAAGTGTGAACAGATGCTTCACATCCATCAGTTCCACTCCACTCATTATTTTAAATACCTCTATCATGTCTCCCCTCAGCCGTCTCTTCTCCAAACTGAAAAGCCCTAGCCTCCTTAGTCTTTCTTCATATGGAAGTTGTCTCATCCCCGCTATCATTTTAGTTGCCCTTCACTGCACCTTTTCCAATTCTACTATATCTTTCTTGAGATGCGGCGACCAGATTTGAACACAATACTCAAGGTGCGGTCGCACCATGGAGCGATACAATGGCATTATAACATCCTCACACCTGTTTTCCATACCTTTCCTAATAATACCCAACATTCTATTCGCTTTCCTAGCCGCAGCAGCACACTGAGCAGTGTATTATCGACGACGACACCCAGATCCCTTTCTTCGTCCGTAACTCCTAACGTGGAACCTTGCATGATGTAACTATAATTTGGGTTCTTTTCTCCCACATGCATCACCTTGCACTTGCTCACATTAAACATCATCTGCCATTTAGCCGCCCAGTCTTCCAGTCTCGTAAGGTCCTTCTGTAATTTTTCACAATCCTGTCGCGAGTTAACGACTTTGAATAACTTTGTGTCATCAGCAAATTTAATTACCTCGCTAGTTACTCCCATCTCTAAATCATTTATAAATACATTAAAAAGCAGCAGTCCTAGCACAGACCCCTAAGGAACCCCACTAACTACACTTCTCCATTGTGAATACTGCCCATTTAACCCCACTCTCTGTTTCCTATCCTTCAACCAGGTTTTAATCCACAGTAGGACATTTCCTCCTATCCCATGAAGAAATATGTTAGCCTTGCTAGCCCTTGCTCTCAGTAAAATACAGGCCAATGGCTCATAATAAGAGCTAGGCTTCTTAAAATCAAAATCATCTCTGATACAAAAGAGAGCTAGCTTGTAAAAATCAGTGATCACCTTTGACCCAGTTACATTTCACTGTAGCAAGTGCTGAGCTGGCAAGGGAGGGGGGCATTTGCTCTGGGACTGGCACCTGCAAGACGTCATGAGCAAGAGTTGCTATGGTTATGTAGAGATAGTACTGGGTCAGCTGCACCCCGGGTGAGAACATCCAAAGGGGGGGCTAGAGGAAGGTTTGGGAACATGTGAAGTTATTCTGAACAACTGATAAGAACCAAGAGCCCTGGTGAGAGAGACTGGAGTCCATTGGAACCAATAGAGTCAGAATCCTATATAATAATTCTCACCTCCAACGTTCTATGCTTGGGACCGTGGCTCCCTGGCTGCAAGTAGTATGCGAGGCAGACACGCACGGACGTCACTGACGTCAACACAGCTGATTCCAAGGCAAGGGGAGGAGTAGGGAAACACGCGCAGCGTGTTTCCCTACTCCTCCTACTGCCTCGGAATCAGCTGTCACCCCCCGCGCTACACCCCCCTCGAAACCCACCCCCTCCCGCGAACCTGTCGATCCCCCCCCGGAACGCCGAAAACGGCACCCCCCCCCCCCGCCGCTGTTGTGCACTACCTTCGGGTGGGTTCCTCAATCATCTTCTCAGAAAGTTTAACTCCGTGCGTCTGACGTCAGACGCACGCAGAGGAACTTTCAGACAAGATGATTGAAGAACCTATGGGAAGGGAAGAACAACACTGCAGCGGTGGCGGCAGTTTTCGCTGGCACGGGGGGGGGAACGACAGGTTCGCGGAAGGGGGGGGTTCGAGGGGGCCGTAGCACGGGGGGGGGGGGGGGATTGCCTGCCTAAGGCCCGTTTCCTTGCCTACAGAAACGGGCCTTTTTTACTAGTTGTATATAAGCAGCAGTCGGAGGGGTATTAGATCAGAAGAAGAACAGAGAAGGAAGACTCCAGAAGGCTAGAGAGAGAGGATGTGCCATGATGTGCTGCTCCACTATGTGAATGCTTGACTTGCCTGTACTACCCTTGGTAAGATTGTAATAAACTATTGTAATAAACTGTCTTATTATATCTATTGAGTACTGGGTTCCTTTCTAATTACAGACCTAGCTACAGCCTGGTCTGTGCCAGTGGCGTAGCCAGACCTGACATTTTGGGTGGGCCCAGAGCTAATTTGGGTGGGCACTGTGCATATAGGTAAGTAGCAGAAGCATAATAAAGTGACCCTTTTACTAAAGCTTAGCACCCCCACCCCCACAATCTGGATCAGTTATTCTCAACCATAATGTTTATGTAGGCGAAACATTGAACGCTGCAGTCTGTGGCACAACAAAGAAAAAAGAGCCTAAATATCATTTATTTTGTTAAAAAAAATACATGAGGGAAATATAAAGTACTCTTAACAGAATTTACTTTTATTTCAACAACAATTAATTTACACCAGTTAATAACTTACATTTTTCAGAACTGTTAACCTTTGTCTACTCTTCAACACATCAAAAACTGCATGAAACAAAGACCCAGATTTCTAATAATAAGAAAAATCACTGTCAACGTTAAGATTTATTTCTGCATACTGTGGAATCTGTAGCATACAGAACATAGCTAGAATGTTTCCTCTTACAGCTTTCCTTAGGAGCAATGTATTTAAATTCTGGTAGCACCTCATTAATAGCAACAAAAAATCCGTTCACTTCCAGGTACTTTGTGAAGTAACATTAAATCCTTCAAAGAGGCTTCTCAGAGCCTATGATGCAAGCCTTAACACCAATTCCAGTAACAAAGGCACAACCCTCATCATTACAGAATAAAGGACCAAAAAATAGAAATTGTCCTGTAACCCGGCATCAGCCCTTCCTTACCCACCCATCCATCCCCGTAGCCTGGTATCAGCTTTACCCTTCCCTACCCCCATCCATCCCCGTAGCCCAGCATCAGCCCGTAACCTCCGTTCACAGGACAAATCCCTGCTCTCAGTACCCTTCTCCACCACCGCCAACTCCAGGCTCCGCTCATTCTGTCTCGCCTCACTCTATGCTTGGAACAACCTTCCTGAGCCCTTACGCCAAGCCCCCTCCCTGCCCATCTTCAAGTCTTTGCTTAAAACCCACCTCTTCAATGCTGCGTTTGGCACCTAACCCTTACCGTACAGTAAATCCAGACTGCCCCAATTTGACTGCCCCTATCGGACTGACCATTCACTTGTCTATTAGATTGTAAGCTCTTTGAGCAGGGACTGTCCCTCTATGTTAAATTGTACAGCGCTGCGTAACCCTAGTAGCGCTTTAGAAATGTTAAGTAGTAGTAGTATCTTACCCCCATCCATTCCTGTAGTCCATCTCTTCCCCACTATCCATCCCATAGCTAGGCATCAGCCCTACCCTACCCCCCACCACTCCCTATAGCCTAGCATCAGCCCAGTCTACCCCCTCCCTCCCCCCATGGTCTGGCATCTCCTCCCCCCAACCCTGAAGGACACAAACATTAAATACATTCATATATATATATATATATATATATATATATATATATATATATATATATATATATATATAATGGACACTGCAGAGCCCACCTCCACCCAGAAACCTGCCTACATTAAATTTAAGTGTATGTGTGTGTGTGTGTGGGGGGGGGGGGGTTAAACTGTGCACAGCGGACCATCCCCACCCAAAAACCCACTAAGGAACCACCATGACAAATATACAATCTTTTTCAAATTTTAACCTGGGCACTAACTAAATGTAATGTTGGTGGGTTTATGGGTGGGGAGTGGGCTCTTCACTGCCTAGCGAAAAAAGGTATATATTTAATGATTAAATATATATTTTTGCCTAGGCTGTGATTAAATATATTTTTTTGCCCTAGGCAGAGAAGAGCCCACCGGCACCACCAGCCAGCAGCATTACACTGACTTTACATTTTAACTTTTTTTTTTTAACCTGGGCAGCTGGGCTTCGGTATTGGTGCGTGGTTGGGAGAAGGATCCATAATCATGAAACCACAAATGGCCGGATTTAGCCTTCAGGATTGCAGAGTTCCAGGAAGAACCATGATCAAGGACTGTCTAAATGCAATAAGTTTGGGAGGGGGGAATTTAAAATGAAAGGCTGACAAATCTCAGAATCACTATAAAAGAGCCTAGCAGCAGAACATCCCCCCTCCCCCAAAAAAACATAACCCAGCTTCTGAGGATAGGGTTTGGGAGAAGGGCTGTTGTAGTCAGTACCAATTTTGAAAACCACATAAAATCCTAGACCCCCTATGGAACGTTATATTTCTAATCTGGCTACCCCATTCCATAACCAAATCTGAGCTGATTACAATAACAGCATTAAACAATGTAATAATAAATCACACACAGAGATTTACTAGTCAGCCTGGCCTCAGAGACACAGGTGTACTTTGAACACATACATGGAAGTAAAAGTTTAGGGAAAAACTTTGATCCCTGCCATCCAGAGTTTGTAGCAAAATTTTCTTATGAGCCCCAGGGCGTAACACCCTTGCTACTCCCCCACTGTGCTTTATTTTCCAGGGAACTTGCTAACACACAAACTTTCACTCAAATTACTGGAGATAAAGTATGCATAGGAACCCAGCCTGCAGAGAAGCGGGGGGGGGGGGGGGGGGGGGGGGGGGGGGGGGGACCAAAAGACTTTCTGAAGGGGGGAGGGGAGGATAACCTGCATGCAGCCTCAGAGAGCTCAGCATACCGTTCTCCTAGTTGTGTGTACTATGTGCAGAACAGCGATTCCCACACGCTGCCTGCTGCTCAACAATCTCCTTGTAGCTACTAAGCGGCAGTGCTTCCGGGTTAGCTCTGCCGCTTAGTAGCTGCAAGGAGATTGTTGAGCGGCAGCCGGCAGGCAGCATGTGGGAATCGCTGTGAGCCGAAGCTGAGCCTGCGACCGGAATCACTGCTGGGCGGGCCTGCAAGGAGGGTGAGGGAAGATGGGGTGAAAGTTCCTGCACGCCACGGGGGAAGGGATGATGGGGACCGGAATCGCTGTGCTGCTGCTGGGCGGGCCTGACCCCAAATTGGGTGGGCCCAGGCCCACCCGGGCCCGCCCATGGCTACGCCCCTGGTTTCATTGCCTTCAGATCCTCAGATACTATCATTCCAAGATCCCTCTCCCTATCTGTGCATATCAGCCTGTCACCGCCTAGCACATATGCCTTCATTGGATTTCTACTCCCTAAGTGCATCACTTTACGCTCTTAGAATTCAATTTTAATTGCCAAATATTAAACCATTCTTCTAACTTTTGCAGATACTTTTTTCATGTTTTCCACTCCCTCCAGAGCACCCACTCTATTAGAAATCTTGGCATCATCTACAAAAAGGCAGACCTTACCTTCTAAACTTTCGGCAATGTCGCTCACAAATATAATGAACAGAATCGGCCCCAGTACCAATCCTTGAGGCACTCTACTAGTCACCTTTCCTTCCCTCGAGTGAATTCCATTAACCACCACCCTCTGGTCTGTCAACCAGTTCCTAATCCAGTTTACCACTTTGGTCCTAACTTCAGCCTGTCAAGTTTATTCAAGAGCCTTCTATGAGGAACCGTGTCAAAGGCTTTGCTGAAATCTAAGTAGATTACATCTAGCACACATTCTCGATTCAATTCTCTGGTCACCCAGTAAAAAATTCAATCAGATTTGTTTGGCAAGATTTATCTTTGGTAAAACCATGTTGTCTCGGATCTTGTAACCTACTGGATTCCAGGAAATTCATTCTCCTTTCCTTCAGCATCGCTTCCATTACTTTTCCAATAAGTGAAGTGAAGATTACCAGCTTATAGTTTCCAGCTTTTTCTCTGTCACCACTTTTGTGAAGAGGTACCACATCCACTCTTCTCCAATCCCAAGGAACCTTCCCCGTCTCCAAGGATTTATTAAACAAATCTTTAAGAGGACCCGCCAGAACCTCTCTGAGCTCCCTCAATATTCCATGTCTTTGTCCACATTCAATTTTTCAAGTTGTTCATAAACACTTTCTTCCATGAACAGTGCTACACCCACTTCATTCTCATATGTACCTTTGTCAGTCAATCTTGGTCCTTCTCAAGGATTTTCTTCCGTGAACACAGAACAGAAGTATTTGTTTAGCACGTTTGCTTTTTCCTCATCATTCTCCACATACCGGTTCACAGCATCTTTCAGTCTCACAATTCCATTTTTAGTCTTCCTCCTTTCACTAATATACCTGAAAAAATTCTTGTTGCCCCTCTTTACATTTCTAGTCATTTGTTCTTCCATTTGCGCTTTTTGCCAGACGTATCTCTCTCTTGGCTTCTTGCAGTTTTATCTGGTATTCCTCTCTCTGTTACTCTTCTTGAGTTTGTCAGTATTTCATGAATGTCATCTCTTTAGCCCTTATTTTCTCATCTCAGTCACTTGCTTGGAGAACCATATTGGTTTCCTTTTTCTCTTGCATTTATTTACTCTCCTTACATAAAGGTTAGTAGCCATATTTATAGCTCCTTTCAGATTGGACCACTGCCTTTCCACTTCTCATATGTCCTCCCAGCCTGTCAGCTCTTTCTTCAGGTATTCCCTCCACTTTAGCTGGTATATGAAACCAAACTGTTTGATGATCACTGTTGCCCAGGTGAGCATCCACTCCAACAATAGACACGCTTTCCCAATTTGTGAGCACCAGATCCAACGTAGCTCCTTCCCTCGTGGGTTCTGTCACCATTTGTCTGAGCAGAGCACTTTGTAAGGTATCCACAATCTCTCTACTTCTTTCTGATTCCACAGATGGAAATTTCCAATCCGCATCCGGCAGGTTGAAATACCTAGCAACAGCACCTTTCTTTTCTTTACCAATTTTTGGATATCTGTAACCAGATCTTTATCTAGTTCCTCCGATTGTATCAGAGGTCTGTAAACAACACTCATGTGGACAAAGGTTCCATCATTTATTTTCAAGGTGATCCATGTTGCTTCTTCCTTTCCCCAGGCCCCTGGCATTTCAGTCGCTGTGATATTGTTTCTGACATACAGAGCTACTCCTCCACTTTTACGACCATATCTATCCTTCCTAAATAGATTGTAGCCTGGAATGTTTGCATCCCTTTCATGGGAATCATTGAACCATGTCTCCATGACAGCAACAATGTCTAAGTCTGTCTCTAACATCAGGGCTTGCAGATCATGAACTTTGTTGCTTAAACTGCGAGCATTTGTGGTCATCGCTTTCCAGCTACATTTCAGAGGTTGTCTCATCTTCTGTTTAGTTTTTTCTTTAGTCTCAATTCCTGCTGTGCTGGAAGAAGGGATTTGCTAAGATTGTTGTTTTCATTGTTTTCTTTACAACTGTCACACTTTGTCTTTAGCGGGGGGGGGGGGGGGGGGGGGGGGGTTACCACTGGAAGTGACCTGCCTCCATATGCCGCCCCCGCCTTCTAGCTTAAACGCCTAGATGCATATTGTCTCAACTTCTCTCCAAGGATTTTTTTTCCTGCCACAGTGAGATGCAATCCATCATTACAATGTAGTCTTTTGTTTTTCCATGTATAGCCCCATCCTCCTATGTACCTAAATGTATCTAAAACCTTCTTGATGACACCAGGCTTTGAGCCACCTATTGAAATTCTCGGTATTCTGTAAACTTTTCTCTCCCTTTCCAAAAGTAATTAGTACTTCAGAAAAAGTTCCCATTTGTACCAAAGGTTTTAACCCCTGCCCCAGCTCCTGAAAAACTCTCTGCACTGCAAGTGGGGTATTATTGGCTAGGTCATTTGTTCCCAGGTGGATAACAACATCAGTGTTAGACTCCTTAGTTTCTTCTCTGATTCTAGTCAGTATTTGCCTGGTACTCCTGGTAGCTGAGGAGCTAGGAAGGCATTTCAGTTTGCTGGGCCCTTTGACCTGTATTTCAAAGTTATCTCCAGACGCAGTTACGCAAGAGACTATGTGACAGGGGATACCCGAGACCAGTAGTTCAAAGAGCATATACAAGAGCTAAATATAACAATAGAGAGTATTTGCCTTAAACCAAGAACAAGAGAAGATGCAGGAGAAACAAAGAATGCGGTATGCGTCTGAGATAATAACCCATTGGCATCAAAAATTGCAACTATAATCAAGACACACTGGCATATAGTACAACACTATGAATGTTCAAAGATGTGAGAATGATGATGGCTTTTAGCAGAGGAAGAAATTTTAAAAGAAGTACTGTCCCCAGCAAGCCTGAAACCACTGGATTGGCAAGAAGAAAGGAATTTATACACAAGAAGTGTGGAGGTTGCCGTATGTGTGGACTCATGATTGAGACAGATAGGTTCACAGACCCACAGTCAGGTCGAGAATTTAGTTTGCGATCGAAGACAACAATGTATGTCAGAATTTGTAGTTTACTGTATACAATGCCCATGTGCGAAGCTGTATGTAGGACAAACGACTAGACAACTGGCAGTAAGATTAGGTGAGCATAAAAGTAATATGTACACAAAGAGAATGACAGCTCCATTGGCAGCACACTGCGTAAAAGATGGGCATAAGTTTGAATCACTCCGATGTGTTGTTCTACAGAAGATAATGTTTACAACAAGGGGTGGGAATAAGAAACTAGTATTACGACAACAAGAACAAAAATGGATTTATCGATTGCAAACAGTACAACTGAAAGGGTTGAACACTAGGATCGAGTGGGTCCATTTTTTCTAAGTGTAGCTAGAAGGAAATGATGTCAGGACATACAATATAAAACGAGAAGTGGAAACGATAGTACACTTCCGGTTCAAAAGGACTAATGAGCATGGAGGTACGTTAAGCAGACTCGGTATTTAGTAGAACGAGTAAAGTAAACCACTGACGGTATGATTCTATTGCTGTTGACAGAGAATCGCCAGTACCATGGACCCTGAAGCAGGAGGTGTATGAAAAACACCAAAACCTGGACCAGAGTTAGCCGTGGCGAGGAAAACTGAGTGATAGAAAAACAGAAGTGACGAAAGTGTCAGAAACTAAGATAAGTGGGTTTTTGACCATAACAGCAGTGTAAATTGTAGACTGTTAATAAACAGCAGGAAGGGAGGTTTTTTAAGCCTATGATGACAGCAAGTACTCCAATGAAACAGTAGCTGTAGAGCTAAGTTTTGAGAGTCTGTTGAGGCTTTTTCCTCCTGAAAAAGAAACTTATAATTGAGAGTTTGTAATTAAAAGCTTAGGATTTAACAGAGTTAATACTGAGTAAATTTATCCTAAGGAACGCTACACAGAGAGTGATTACATATAGTAGTCTACCTGATCCTACTGTGATCCATCTATTCATAGGTGTTTTATTCTTTAAGACAGTCGTGAGAAAATGAAGATACATACCTGTAACAGGTATTCTCCGAGGACAGCAGGCTCCATATTCTTACGTGTGGGTCGTCGTCCGCAACAGCCCAGGAGACCGGAACTTTTCTTTAGAAAAAAACAGAAGTTTTGAGAGGCTCGCCCGCGCAGGCCTGAGCGCACCGTGCATGCCGCGAGCCGCTTCCCCCCCTTGACGCGAGCTGTGACTGAACTAGTTATAGAAAGCAAACAAGATAAGCAGACAACTCCAGTAGGGAGGAGGGAGGGTTATAAGAATATGGAGCCTGCTGTCCTCGGAGAATACCTGCTACAGGTATGTATCTTCATTTTCTCAGAGGACAAGCAGGCTCCATATTCCTTACATGTGGGGTATCCCCTAGCACCCAGGCTCACTGAAAACAAGGAACATTGGTCAATTGGGCCCCGCAAAGGCGAGGACATAACTGAGATTGACCTGAAAACAAACACAACTAAGTGAGAGTGCAGCCTGGAACAGAACAGAACTGGGCCTAGGAGGTGGAGTTGGATCTAAACCCCAAACAGATTCTGTAACACCGACTGCCCAAAACGACTATCGCGTCGGGTATCCTGCTGCAGGCAGCAGTGAGATGTGAATGTGTGGACTGATGACCACATTGCAGCCCTTGCAAATTTCTTCATGGAGGCCGACTTTAAGTGAGCCACTGACAAAGCCATGGCCCGAACATTGTGAGCCGTGACATGGCCCTGCAAAGTTAGCCCAGCTTGGGCTAAGTGAAGGAAATGCAATCTGCTAGCCAATTAGAGAATGGTGCGTTTTCCGATGGCAAACTCCCCTCCTGTTGGGATCAAAAGAAACAAACAGCTGGGCAGACTGTCGATAGGGCTTTGTCCTCCACGTAAAAGGCCAATGCTCTCTTACAGTCCAAGGTGTGTAACTGTCCTCACCAGGGTGGTTGTGGTGGACGGGGAAAAAAATGTTGGCAAGAAAACTGACTGGTTCAGATGGAACTCCGACACCACCCTTCGACAAGAACTTAGGATGAAGTGCGGCGGACTACTCTGTTATGATGAAATTTAATATAAGGCGCATAAACTACCAGGGCTTGGAGCTCACTGACTCTACGAGCTGAAGTAACAGCCACCAAGAAATGACCTTCTAGGAAATACTTCAGATGGCAGGAATTCAGTGGCTCAAAAGGAGCTTTCATCAGCTGGGTGAGAACGACGTTGAGGTCCCAGGACACTGGTGGAGGTTTGACAGGGGGCTTTGACAAAAGCAAACCTTTCATGAAGCGAACAACTAAAGGCTGTCCAGAGATAGGCTGACCCTCTACACGTTGATGATAAGCACTGATTGCACTAAGATGGACCCTTACTGAGTTAGTCTTAAGATCAGACTCTGATAAGTGTAGAAGGTTACTCAAGCAGGGTTCGTGTAGGACAAGAAAAAGAAATCTAGGGCCTTATTGTCACACCAGACGGCAAACCTCCTCCATTTAAAAGAATAACTCTTTTTCCGTGGAATCTTTCCTGGAAGCAAGCAAGACTTGAGACCTAAAGAGGCAACCTCTAAGTTCTCAACATCCAGGGCCGTGAGAGCCAGAGACTGGAGGTTGGGATGTAGAAGCGACCCCTCGTTCTGAGTGATAGGGCTGGAAAAACGCTCCAATCTCCACGGTTCTTCGAAGGACAAGTCTAGAAGAAGAGGGAACCATATCTGAAGGGGCCAGAAAGGTGCTATCAGAATCACTGGTTCCGCGGTCCTGCCAGAGTTTTAGCAGAGTCTTCCCTACTAAGGTAGGGGAGGATACGCATACAGAATGCCTGTCCCCCAATGTAGGAGAAAGGCATCTGACGCTAGTCTGTTTGGGCCTGAACCTGGAACAGAATTGAGGGACCTTGAGATTGGTCTGAGTGCATAATGATCCACTGAGGGGGTGCCCCACGCTCAGAAGATCTTTCGGACAACGTCCATGTCAGTGAGAACTCGTGAGGTTGCATTATCCTGCTCTACTTGTCGGCCAGGACTGCTGTTTACCGCCTGCCAGATACGTGGCTTGGAGAATCATGTTGTGCTGATGTGCCCAAAGCCACATCCTGACGGCTTCCTGACACAGAGGGCGAGATCCGTTGCCCCCCCTGCTTGTTAGTGTAATACATCGCAACCTGATTGTCTGTCTGAATTAGAATAATTTGGTTGGACAGCCGATCTCTGAAAGCCTTTAGAGCGTTCCAGATCGCTCGCAATTCCAGGAGGCTGATCTGAAGACCTTTTTCCTGAAAGGACCAAGCTCCTTGAGTGTGAAGGCCATCTACATGAGCTCCCCACCCAAGAGGGATGTATCCACGTCAGCACTTTTTGTGGCTGAGGAATTTGGAATGGACGTCCCAAGGTCAGGTTGGAGCAAATGGTCCACCACTGTAGGGAATTGCAAAAATCGGTGGAAAGATGAATGACATACTCTAGATCCCCTGTAGCCTGACACCACTGGGAAGCCAGGGTCCATTGAGCTGATCTCATATGTAGACGTGCCATGGGAGTCCACATGAACTGTGGAGGCCATGTGGCCGAGAAGCCTCAACATTTGCCGTGCTGTGATCTGTTGAGATGTTCGAGCCAAGGACACTAAGGCTAGAAGATTGTCTGCCCTTGCCTGGGGGAGATTAAGCCTCAAGATGTCCTTGTGTTCAACAGAGCTCCTATGAATTCCATTTTCTGAACTGGAATTAGGTGGGACTTGGGATAATTTATTACAAACCCCAGCAGTTCGAGCAGTTGAATAGTAATCTGCATAGATCGTAGAACTCCTGCCTCCGTGGTGTTCTTTACCAGCCAATCGTCGAGATAAGGGAACACATGCACTCCCAGTCTGCGCAGCGATGCTGCGACAACTGCCAAGCACTTTGTAAAGACCCTGGGCGCAGATGCTAGACCAAAGGGCAGCACACAGTACTAAAAATGCTGAGTTCCCAGACGAAATCGAAGGTACTTCCTGTGAGCTGGAAGAATCAAGATGTGAGTATAGGCATCCTTTAAGTGCAGAGAGCATAGCCAATCGTTTTCCTGAATCATGGGAAGAAGGGTGCCCAGGTAAAGCACCCTGAACTTTTCTCGGACTAGAAATTTGTTCAGGGCCCTTAGGTCTAGGATGGGACGCATCCCCCCTGTTTTCTTTGCACAAGGAAGTACCTGGAATAGAATCCCAGCCCTTCTTCCCTGGTGGAACGGGTTCGATCACATTGGCCTTTAGAAGGGCGGAGAGTTCCTCTGCAAGTACCTGCTTGTGCTGGGAGCTGAAAGATTGAGCTGCTGGTGGGCAATTTGGAGGTTTTGATTCCAGATTGAGAGTGTATCCTAAACGGACTATTTGAAGAACCCACCTGTCGGAGGTTATAAGAGGCCACCTTGGTGAAAAAATATCAACCTCCCTCCAACAGGCAGATTGTCCGGCACGGATACTGTTACCTCGGCTATGCTGCTCCGGAGACAGTCAAAAGCCCATCCCTTGTTTTTGCTGAGGAGCTGGAGGGGCCTTCGGCGCACGCCGCTGATGAGAGCGAGCCTGCTAGGAGCGAGCCTGAACAGGTTGTCAAGAGCAGGAGTGTACCTACGCCTATTGTAGGAATAGGGAGCACTCCTCCTCCGTCCAAAAAACCTCCTAGAGGAGGAGGTAGTAGCAGAAGGCGTCCGGCGGGAGAGAGAATCCATAGCATCATGATGCTTCTTGAGGGTATCGACCATATCCTCAACCTTCTCTCCAAAAAGATTATCCCCCCGGCAAGAACGTACGCCATTCGCTGCTGGGTCTTCTGATCCAGGTCCGAGACACGCAGCCATGACAGTCTGCGCATCACGATACCCTGAGCAGCTACTTGGGATGCGGCATCAAAAGTGTCGTAAGCCCCCATGACTAGGAATTTGTGACACACCTTCTGCTGCCTGACCACCTGGTGAAAAGGTTCAGCAAGCTCTGCAGGAAGAGCTTCAACTAAACTGGACAGTTGCTTAACCGAGTTTCCATAGTGGTACGCTGGTATGTTTGGATCTTGGCGGCAAGCATTCCAGCCTGATACGTATGCCTCCCAAAAGAATCCAAGTCCTAGACTCTCTGCCCGGGGGTGCCGAGGCATAGTCTAGTACATTGGCTCTCCTGAGAGCAGAGTACTGGGACTCGGACTTCTTGTTGACCACTGAATTAGAGAGAGGGCAAGACCATTCCGCAACATCACTTCCCTGAGTGTATTGTGCGGGGGGCCGTTGCAACCTCTGCAGGCGGAGAAGGATAATCCAGGACCTCGAACATCTCACCGTGGGCTCATCCACAGCTCCATGGGAAATGGAATGTCCTTAGACATTTCCCGCACAAAGATGAAAAAGAAAGACTCTCAGGTGGACACTGTCTAACTTCAATCGGCGGAGTAGGATCAGAAGGAAGGCCCCTGGAATCTTCCTCCGAAAATACCTGGGTCCTCCTCCTCTCCCCATGAGGATCCTCTTCGGTGTAGGACAAAAGCTCTCGAAGAGCAGCCCGAACCCGAGCCTGTCTCGACTTCGAGGATCGACAGCCTTTTTGGGAGATGTCGAGAAGTCGACTCCTGCCTGATTCCGGCGAAGCTTCCTCCACCAACATCGAGGGAGAGTCACCCGGGTGGTAACCGCTCTGGTGCCGCAAGCAGTACCGAGGGTGGGGGACCTCCTCACAGGGATGGCCAGACTCCGTCTCAGCAGTAGGTACGGAGGCGAAGCACCTCCGGTACCGAAGCAGACTGATGGAACAGTCCATCCAGAGCTCTGGAAGAATGGCCCAGAGACGCTCATTGAGAGCTGCCATTGGAAAAGGCTGCAGGGCCGGTGCAGGAGTCGGTGCCAAAATCGGAAGGGCTCGAGAGCCGGTACCAGGCTGCCGGACAACTAACGCATCGGCACCTCCTGACTGGAGGGGTGAGCGGTCCTCCAGGAGCCGACGCTTCTCGGTGCTGACTCCCTCGGCTCCCCGGAGCTCTCGGTACCGTGAAATCGATGATGGTGCTTCTTTGCCTTCACTCGACGCCTGTCATCGACTCCTCAGTACCGACGAGGAGGATGGAATCCTCACGCCTCCTCGGGCTGGGTCGGTCCCAGGGGGCCTGCATGCAGTAGGCCTCGAGACAGGAGGAGACTCGCTCATGCCTCGCTGCTCCCAGCTCGAAGTGGTCTTTCGGCAGCCATTACTGGCTCTTGATGCTGCTTCCCTCGACCGTCGACACCGCCGACCTCGGTACCGATGTCGATGCCAACGTCGAAGGACCAGATCGATCTGGGAAAAGCCGCTCACGCTGAGCCTCTCAAGCTACCTGGGTCCTCTTTTTCATAAACTTGCACAGCTTACAATCAGTCCGGAAGATGATCGGGCCCAAGACACTGAAGGCACCACGCGCGGGGGTCGGTACTCGGATAGTCCGGTTGCAGATAGTACAGCGCTTGAAGCCACTGGGAGTCCTCGATGTCATGGACGGAAAAATAGTGTCCGCGAAATTAAATGGCTCGATTGTGCCAAGGAAAGGCACAGGATAAAGGGAAAAACACGACGGCGGCCTGAGGGTGGCTGCAACGGAAAAAGAAAGGAAACTTCCAACCGGACGAAAACTAAAAAATAAAGGAACACTTTTTTTTTTTATTTGAAGGAGAAGAAAAAGAAAAAAAGAAGAAAAGAGCGCATAAACGCAAAAATCACGGTCTCCTGAGTGAAAACGAAGGCAAGCAGTCCGAAAAATCTCAGAAAAATCTCAGAAAAAAAGAAACTAGATCAGTCACGCTCGTGTCACGGGCGGGAAGCGGCTCACGCATGCGTGGTGCGCTCGGGCCCGCGCGGTCGAGCCTCTCACAAACTTATGGTTTTTTTCTAAAGAAAAGTTCCTGTCTCCTGGGCCATCGCGGACGACGACCCACACGTAAGAATATGGAGCCTGCTTGTCCTCGGAGAAATTGGTATGATTCTGTGCAGTGACAAAGCTGCTTTAATTGCAATCCAATTCTGCTTTAGTTGCTGAGCTCCTGTTTTATAAGCAAGCTGAAGATAGATAGGACAAGCTTAAGCCTCAGATGGTGGCCTTGGAGGTTAAAGCACCACAATTATTACACAGAATAAAAGTCATCTTGGTTGGTTTGGAATGGTTATGACCAGGTGTACTATATAGGGTTAAAAGTCTGGAAGATTGACTGTGTATAACTGAGGAGTAACATTAATGATTTCTGGGTTTGTCTATATATGAGTAGAAAACCCTGGGGAGGGAGTAATTTTAATGACTTTTGGGTTTGTCTAATAAGAGTAGAAAACACTGGGGAGGGTGGGGTGAGGGGAGGGGAGGGAGGGTGGGACTATAAGTCTCAGTGAGTCAACCAACTCCTCTATTATAAAGGTTCTGGGGCAAGCAATGACACAGTTTGCTAAAATAATCAAATTCAGTTTGATGCAACAGTCAAATTCAGCTAGAAACTAACTTTTCTCCTGATCTAAATATTCCCATAATTATAGCGTCTCTGCAATGTAAATGTAATTAAGCCACTTGTAAGACTAAAGCTGCTTTTTTTTTTTTAACCTAAGACTAGCAATGGAAATAAACCGGCAGCAGTGGCGTACCAAGGGGGGGGCGGGGGGGCGGTCCGCCCCGGGTGTCAGGGTGGGGGGGTGATCCGCTGCTCCCACTTTACCTTTAAAAATATTTTTTTGAAGCGTCGTTGCAGGCAGCGCCTTGCGTCTGCCCTGCTTGTTGTAAAAAGTAAATCTCTTTGCTTCGTCGTCGTCGGGCCTCACTATGTCCCGCCCTCCTCTGAGGTAATTTCCGCGAGGGCGGGACATAGTGAGGCCGACGACGACGAAGCAAAGAGATTTACTTCTTTTACAAGCAGGGCAGACGCGAGGCGCTGCCTGCAACAACGCTTCAAAAAATTTTTTTTAAGTAGGGTGGAGCAGGAGAGTCGGGTCGGGGTGGGGTCCTCAGATGGGAGAGGGGTATTGTGGGGTTCTCACATGCTGGGAGAGGAGGGGGTTTTCATATGGGAGAAGGGGACTGAGTGGGGAGGGGGTTCTCAGATGGGGTGGGGTGGGGAGGGGAGGGGGTTTTCATATGGGAGAAGGGGACTGGAGTGGGGAGGGGGCTCTCAGATGGGAGAGGTGTGTTCTGGGGTTCCACATGGGGGGAAGGGGTTTTTATATGGAAAAGGGGGTGGGGGGGGGGTTCTCAGATGGGAGAGGGGTGTTCTCACATGGGGAGGGGAGGGGGGTTTTATATGGGAGAAGGGGACTGGGGCGGGGAGGGGGTTCTCAGATGGGAGAGGGGTGTTGTGGGGGTTCTCACATGGGGGAAGGGGTTTTTTATGGAAAAGGGACTGGGGTGGGGAGGGAGTTCTCAGATGGGAGAGGGGTGTTCTCACATGGGGAGGGGAGGGGGTTTTATATGGGAGAAGGGGAGGGTGGGAGGGGGTTCTCAGATAGGGAGAGGGGTGTTGTGGGGGTTCTTAGATGGGGGGGGGTTTTCAGATGGGAGAAGGGGACTGGAGGTGGGGAGGGGTTTCCAGATGGGAGAAGGGGACTGGGGAGGGGGGGGTTCTCTGATGGGAGAGGAGAGGGGTGTTCTGGGGATTCTCAGATGGGAGAAGGACTGGGGTGGGGAGGGGTTCTCAGATGGGAGAAGGGGACTGGGTGGGGGGGGGTTCTAGATGGGAGGAGGGGGCTCTCAAATGGGAGAAGGGGCTGGAACTGGGGTCTGAGAAGGGGTCATGACGGAAAATGGGGCATGCTGGGTCAGGTGGGAGAATGGGTCGGGCTGAAAAGGGGGCAAGGCATGTAGATGAAGGGGCTGAAACTGGGGGCTGAAGGAGGGTAGGTGGGATAAGGGGGCTAGTACTGGGACTGGGGGCTGAAAGGCGGCAGGGGCTGAAATTGTGGGGACTGGGGGCTGAAAAGGAGACAGGGAGAAGTGGCTGGGGCTGAAGCTCAGGACTGGTGACAGAAAAGGGCTGTGGTTGAAACTGGGGGCTAAAAGGGGACAGGGGAAGTGGCTGGGGGCTAAAGCTCGGGACTGGTGGAGAAAAGGACTGGGGCTGAAACTGGGGGACTGGTGGGATAGTGGGGCTGGAACTGGGGGCTGAAAAAAGGGGAGAGAAAGGGGACAGATCCTGGATGGAAGGGGAGGAGAGGGAGGGCAGACCTGGATGGATGGAGAGGGAGGGCAAATGATGGATTGAAGGGGCAGAGAGAAGGGCAGACAGTGGATGGACGGGATAGAAAGGGCAGACAGTGAATGGAATGGGGAGAGAGAGAGGGCAGACAGGGGCAGATGGTGGATGGAAGGGGCAGAGATAGAGGGCAGATGTAGATGGAAGGTGCAGGGAGAGAGGGCAGACACTGGCTGGAGGCGACAGCAGAGAGGGCAGACACTGGATGGCAGAGAGAGAAACAAAGACAGATGCTGGATGGAAGGAAGACAGTGAAAGAAGATGAGGAAAGCAGAAACCAGAGATGACAAACTGTAAATAAAATATATATTTTTATTTTTTTTGCTTTAGGATAAAGTAGTATTGTAGCTGTGTTAATGTTTATAATAGAACATGTAAACAAGGTAATCTTTTTATTGGACTAATTTAATACATTTTGGCTAACTTTCGGAGACAAAACCCCCTTCCTCAGTCCGGATAGGATATTGTAACAGCACTATACTGTATTGACCTGAGGAAGGATGTTTGGCCTCTGAAAGCTAAATGTATTAGTCCAATAAAATGTATTATTTATTTTCTATATTTGTTTATTTCTATTTGTTAATTTGTAAAGTGGTGATTGGTACTTGTTAGTTTTTTCAATTACATCTGCTGTCTTTATGTTTTGCACAGTACTAGGGACATTTTCTGTTTCTGTGGTGTTGCATTGTATGCAGGAGTCGGCATCTTGGGGGTTCAGTTTAATTTTTGTCTAAATAGAAAGGTTATTGCTTATTCTATAGTGGATTAGGGTGTATCTGTGTTGTGAAAAAGACATGGCTTTCGGTTGGCATTGACTGTGCAAGATGGACGATCTGTGTTATTCTGCCTGGTTTCGTTTTACAGTAGGTGAATTGATGTTCTAGTGCTCACTGTAGTGTTTAAGATGCTTTCCCTTTTCCTTGTGTGACTTTTAGAAATTACTGCTTATGGTATGCTAGAATTGCTCTATAGGTCCTGAGTGTTTTGTATTCTCGGCATGCCTAGTACTAGATTTTGGAGGGGGGGTGTTTAAAAATGACCGGCCCCGGGTGTCAACTACCCTAGGTACGCCAATGCCTGGCAGAACTTGTCCACAGTATAGTAGCCAAAGTTAGAATGCTACAGCTAGAGTTAGAAGGGGGAAGGATAAGAAACTGTTTGAAAAGTCTATGCTCACTATCAGAGCTAGGCAGAAACGGAGAGAAGGTGTTTTTGTTTGTTTGTTTTTGACTTTTTTAGGGTCTGGGTTAGAAGACAGAGAGAAGAATAATCGGCAATATGTTTCCAATCCGGAGCTATTTTGGTGGCCTACAGGGAAGGCGTTGATGAAGGGGGCCATTATCACTTTTGTAAGTGCCCGCAAGAAGCACTTGGCACAAGGGATTATGGATTTGGAGCTAAGTTAAAAGCAGCTACGTGGACCTATTTTGCTCACAGTGGCATAGCTACTATGGGGCCACAGGGGCCTGGGCCCCTGTAGATTTGGCCCTGGACCCCCCTGCCGATGACCCTCTCAACCCCCACTCTCGTCGTCAACCCGCCATCGTCGTCTGCTACCTTTGCTGGTGGGGACCCCAACCTCCACCAGCCGAAGATCTGCAGGGCTTAGTTCTGTTTCTGTGAGTCTGACATCCTGCACGTTGTATGTGCAGGACGTCAGACTCAGAAGCAAAACGAAGGAAGAAGACTTCGGCTGGTGGGGGTTGAGGTCCCCCGCCAGCAAAGGTAGCAGATGGCGACAGCGGGTTGGCGGCAGGAGGGGGGTTAAGAGGGTCGGCGGCGGGAGGGGGGGGTCAAAGTTGTTGGTGGGGGTGTCGGCAATGGTGGCGGGGGGTCGGCAGAGGCTTGGGGGGCTAAAATGTGCCCCCTCACCTCGGGCTCTGGACCCCCTTCCCGCCGAAGTCTGGCTACGCCCCTGGTTGCTCACCCTAAACCCTGAACTCTTACATTCATGAGCACACATCTCGCTTGGTTTTATATAGAAAGAATAAGTTTTTTCAGTTTGGCTACAAAGTGGGTACGTTTTTAGCTCAGGTGGCAAAAGTGTGGGGAGGCCCTCGGTATATTTCCTATTAAAACGACTGAGGGCTGAGTGACTTCAAAGCTGGATGAGATCACAGAGATATTTGTTGCCAGGGGTGGCCCAAGGCAATCTGCTGTCTGAGGCGAAGGATGACATAGCATGTCCCCGTCCCCGTCCCCCCACCTTCCCCACTGCTCCCAGCTCCTCATCAAAACTACAATCAGGGAGATCTGCATGAAACAAAATATTTATTTTTATTTTGACTTTTAAAACCACTTGTCCCTGAAACATATTCAAAACAGAATAATCCATTTGTGCATCGAAAATTTAAACTTCTACAAAAAAGATGCAGATGTGATTCCATGTGCCCCAATGAAAGGAGAGTTTAATTTACTTCCATTTAATTTCAGCATATTCCATCTTTAAAGCACCAGGCTTCCCAAGGCAGATTACAACAACAGTTAAGATGAACCCATCAAGAAACAGGATATCCTCACTGAAATTTGGCCATCTGTATTGTATAGAACAGTGTAGAAAAATGAGCACAAAATACAGACTTTATAAGTGCTGTTTCTTCAGCTACAATAACTTTTTAAGCTGTTTTAGTGATATTCAATTGTTATTTCATGATATTTATATTTACATATGGGAAGCTTTCAAATAAATTAAAAAGCTGTCAAATAAGTAAAAAAAACAACAAAATATTTTGTCCTACACCTTTTAAGGCACTGCCTATCCAACTTGAATAGCTTTAGACTTTATACAGATTGACTACGCATAGGCCGTCCCTCATTTCTAATAATCTTTTTACTACTGTTTTCAATAGCATTTGCTATTGTTTTGGGTGAACCAGTGTGGTGGCAGGCTCCGCATACTGGCTTCAGCCCATATAATGAACTAGATAGGTTTACCCTGTTTCCTGGTTTATCTAACCTCCTTGCCCCGAGCCCAACATCTCTCATACTCTCTCTCCCACCAACCCACCAGGCCAGCATCTCCCCTTTTCCTCCCTTAATCCTCTTTCCCTGAGTCTACCTTTAATTTGTTTCAAAACTTGCCGGCCGGTGGCAGTGATTCACAGGCGCTGCCTTGCCACCGGCCTAACATCTTGTCTCTCTACTGCGTGGCCTGCCCCAGCGGAAACAGGAAGTTACCTCAGAGAGGGTGGGCCACTGCAGTAGAGAGAGAGAATGTTGGGCTGGCAGTAGGGCAGCGCCTGTGAATCGCTGCCACTGCCCGGCAAGTTTTGAAACAAATTAAAGGTAGACTCAGGGAAAGAGGGTTGAGGGAGAGAGGAAAGAGCAGCGGCGGTGGTGGCGGCACAGTGAATAGGAGGGAAGGGAAGTGCTTCAGAGTGCTGGCTGGCAGCAAGATGCCACTCCCTTGTAGTGCCGCCTGAGGCCGCCGCCTCACTTGGCCTCATTATAGGGCCACCCCTGTTTGTTGCCCACTTTCGTAAACTTTATGCTTTGGTCGGGTATGCCTCAGTTTTCGTCGAAATTTCAAGACACTCTTAATAGTCCTATTACAGCTAAAGAGGTGCAGACAGATCTTCGGGCTCTTAAACTGCACTCTGCTCCGGGCCCTGATGGCTTTACTGGCGAATATTATAAAATGTTACAACTTAAATTGGTGGAGCCCATAGTGAGATATTTTGAGGCTGTGGTGGAATCCCATCAACTCCTTCTCTATGAAAATACTACCCTAGTTAATTACCCAAGCTGGGCCGCCCAATCTCTCTTATCAATGTTAATATCAAAATTTTATCTTGCATCTTAGCTTCTTGGCTAGCAGAAGACCTTCCAAAGATCATTCATAGGGATCAGATTGGTTTTGTGATTGGATGCCAATATGTTCTTAATGTCTGCAAGCTGATCATGGCCCTCTCATATTGTCAGTATAAGGAGACTTCTCTTTTGGTACTAGCCTAGATGTGGAATGTGCTTTTGTACAGGTAATTTGGCCGTTCTTGTTTGTGACCCTAAATGATGTGGGATTTTCTGGGTAGTATTACCGGGCTGAGGCAACCTTTACAAGAAACCACGGGCTGCCCTGCTTGTGAATAGGATCTGAACAGCTTCTTTTCCTATATTTTGTGGCATGCAGCAGGGCTGTTCTTTGTCCCCCTTGCTTTTCATCCTTACCCTAGAACCTTTATTTTGCATGCTAAGGAGTACGGAGGAGCTTGAGGGGGTGACCATTCAAAAGTAAGTTTTTAAAGTCATGTCTTTTGCATATGATCTGCTCTTAACTCAACTCTTACTGAACCTCAGTCCTCCTTACCTGTGAAACTTAATAGCATGTTATGGACGCCTGTCTGGTTTTCGACTTAACTTGGCTAAATCCCAGGCTCTTCCATCCTCCCCAGAGGTCTGTAATGCCTGGCAGGGGGACTTTCCCTTTTGTTGGGTAGAAGGGAGACTTAAGTATTTGGGGGTTCTCATTCCTGCTAACTTGTCAGAGCTGTATGCACGCAACGTGCAGCTATTGCTGTCTTCAACTCAGAGGACGCTTGGTCTCTGGCACGCTTATCCTGTTTAACTTTTGGGACGCATAGCTTTGTTTAATATGATTATACCGCCCAAGTGGTTATATGTTTTTCAGATGCTTCTCCTGTATTTTCAGGTTCAGGATGAGTGCACCACTATCCATTTCTGTCTTACATAAACCCAGATCACACGGGCGGTTGGGTCTCTTGAATGTGAGATATTTAACAATGGCTTGTGCTATGAGGCATATTAATGATTGGTATCATGGTCTGGGGGATTTCTCTGTACCTTGCTTGGAATCTAATCTTTTTTCTAGGATTCACTTCAGCTGACAACTTCACACCATGCCAGATTGCTCTCATCCATTGTTGCACCATAATTTCTTTCTGCAATCGATGCAGGCTGCATGGTGGTAATGAAGTGAGGGGATTGACCTAGAACAGTTCTGGGTGACTAAGAACTATTAAATAATTAGTAGAGAGGTTCTCAGAGTGGTGAACGATTAGTAGAGAGGTTCTCAGAATGGATTGAATGATTCCATTGAATGGAACACCGTGATTTAATAGTGCTAGTTGTCATTTTCATTGTTGCCAGATTTTTTAAGTGGACGGTTTTACCTTTGGAATTTTAATCATTTAATTATTTACATCTGGTTGATGACATCATTTCCTGCCTGGGAGCATTTAATATCCTTACACTTAGTGATAGCGGACATGCACGGAGGAGAGGCACTCTTTCAACATACAGTTGTTTAAGGAGAATAATACATTTCGAGTTCCTGAAGAAGATTTCGAAACCCTGCAGAGTCGAACTCGTCATGCTTCCATTTTGAAGAACTTTTGAACCTTTGAACAGTGTGACAAGGCGGTGGCCGTAGCGAGAAGGTTGCTAGGCTGTATAGAGAGAGTTGTGACCAGCAGAAGAAAGGTGTTGATGCCCCTGTACAAGTCGTTGGTGAGGCCCCACCTGGAGTATTGTGTTCAGTTTTGGAAGCCGTATCTTGCGAAGGATGTAAAAAGAATTGAAGCGGTGCAAAGGAAAGCTACGAGAATGGTATGGGATTTGCGTTACAAGATGTATGAGGGGAGGCTTGCAGACCTGAACATGTATACTCTGGAGGAAAGGAGAAACAGGGGTGATATGATACAGACGTTCAAATATTTGAAAGGTATTAATCCGCAAACGAATCTTTTCCGGAGATGTGAAGGCGGTAGAACGAGAGGACATGAAATGAGATTGAAGGGGGGGGGGCAGACTCAGGAAAAATGTCAGGAAGTACTTTTTCACGGAGAGAGTGGTGGATACTTGGAATACCCTCCCGCGGGAGGTGGTGGAGATGAAAACAGTAACAGAATTCAAACATGTGTGGGATAAACATAAAGGAATCCTCTGTTCAGAAAGAATGTATCCTTGGGAGCTTAGCCGAGTTTAGGTGGGGATAGTGCTGGGCAGACTTATACGGTCTGTGCCAGAGCCAGTGGTGGGAGGCGGGGCTGGTGGTTGGGAGGCGGAGATAGTGCTGGGCAGACTTATACGGTCTGTGCCAGAGCTGGTGGTGGGAGGCGGGACTGGTAGTTGGGAGGCGGGGATAGTGCTGGGCAGACTTATACGGTCTGTGCCAGAGTTGGTGGTGGGAGGCGGGGATAGTGCTGGCCAGACTTACACGGTCTGTGCCCTGAAGAGGACAGGTACAAATAAAAAGTAGCACATATGAATTTATCTTGTTGGGCAGACTGGAGAATTCCTTTATTAAATGAAAGCGGAAAATCAAAATTCAATACATTACATTGTGCAGTTATAAAACCAGCCCCTCTATACTTTTATACAAAAATGCAAAATTTATGTATGTTACACAAAAAAACAGTCCCCCCCAACCCCCCCCCCCCCCCCAAACATTCAACTCAACTTCAAGTGTACATGCTTCCACCAAACCCCAAAGGTCTTTACCCCTACCTCCACCCGTTCCCATCAGGCCACTTCCTGGACAGCTCGGACAACGTCCCAGGAGACCTGCTCAGCAGACCTGCACTCCTGGCGCAGGGACACCCCACATCGAGCCATCCATAGGCAGTATCTGATGATAACTGAGATTAGAAAGGCCGTACCTGGCTCTAGCCGCCCCGTCCCCCCCTGCCTCCCATACACCCAGTCCGCATAGGTGTAGGACGTGAAGCTGGGGATGGCCAGCAAGGCGGCCACTCTCCGGCAAACCGCTACGAGAATGGACACTCCCTCAGGAAGTGGTCCATGGTCTCCAGCTGGCCAGCACACTCCCCCTCGGGCAGTCTCGGTCCTGCTGGTGTCTACACCGAAGGTTTGCCCTAACATACAACCTGCCAAGTAGGGACAGCCAGGCAATGTCCCTGACTTGTGTGGGATGCGTTTGGATGAAATAAACGTAGGCCCTGCCTCAGCACGGGCTCCGGAGCATCCCTAAGAGCCAGGGGAGAGAAGAAGCGTTGGAAGCGAACTCGCTCCACCCAGATCTCCTCTGCCCTGCCCTAACTTCCTCCCATGTAATGTCCCACAGCCGAACCGCTTTACCAAGGATTTGTAGTAGCCTACTCCCTCGGGAAACCTTTCTGCAACCGTCCCACCAACCAAGGACCCCAAAATCCCTCCCACCACTGGACAACACTGTGTACCCATCCTGGGGCATCCGGACCCCCTGCCCGCCCTAGGTTAAACTGGGTGAAGAGGGAGGAGAATAGCAAGACCGGGTTTACTATTCCCACCCCTCTTCCTTCCGCGACCGGTAAGTAATATTACGTCTAACCGGGTTCATCCTGTTCCCCCACAGGAGTTGAAAGAACATGCTGTAAATTGCCTTTGAAACAGCGTTCCGGCAGGAGACAGATGTAGCTCAGGAAGAGGAACATGGGGACCACCTGGCTCTTCAGCAACCGGATCCGGTCCTCCATGGGCATCTGCCACCCTTTCCAGCGGTCCACTTTCTCCCTCGCCTCCACTATCCTTTGTTCCCAATTCTCCCGCCCGTAATCCCCTCCCCAAAATACACTCCCAAAACCCTCATTTTCTCTATCCCATCCGGAAACCCACCCCCCTAAATTAAACTGCCGTCCCTCCGGCCCCACCCACAAGCTGGTGCTCTTGCCCAGGTTTACCCAAGACCCCAAAGCCTGGGAGTACTCTGCAAGGGTCTCCCGCAGCCTCCTCCCCTCCCCTGCGATCCGCCACCCAGACGGTGACATCGTCCGCAATAAGCGATGACTCGCAACACATTCCCTTTGCCTACCTCCACCCCTCTGAGCCCCCCCCCCCCCCCTTCCAGCCTCTCTCACCAGGGGATCAATGGCGAAAGTGTACAGCAGGGGGCTCAACGGGCACCCCTGCCGCACCCCCGCCGGGATCCCCACCTCCGCCCCCCTCCATCCATTCACCAAGGGAAAGAATCGCGCCCCCGCATACAATAACTGCAGTTGCATGATCCATTCCCCCGGGAATCCATAGTGGTCTAGGACCTTCCATAAAAACCCCACTGCACTCGGTAGAAAGCCTTGTACTGGTCCAATGCCATGACCAGCCTGCCCTCTCCCACCTGACTACGTTCCAGGCCCTCCCTCACCCAGGCCACTGCCTCCAGCACCCCCCTTCCCGGGACCCCACACCCCTGCGGGGCCGCCAGCACTTCCCCAGAGATCTTCCTCATGCGGGCAAGGAGCATGTGAGCGAAGATCTTCCGGTCGGTGTTCAGAGTGCAATCGGCCGCCAATTTGCCACATCCTGGGGGTCCTTGCCTTTGCTAAGGAGGACCAAAGCTGATGCCCCCATCGACTCAGGCAAGGAGTCCCCTGTTCGTGCCACCTCCCAGATTGCCAACAAGACCGGTGCCAACCTGATCCCTAAACTGCTGGTAGAACTCTGCTGGGAGTCCGTCCGGCCCCGGCGCCATCCTGCGCCGCAGGCCCCGATGGCCTCCTGTACCTCCCACAGCATCCACGGCTGCAGCAAGGCCCGAAGATGAGGCCCCCCCTTACCCACCCCTGGGGTTTCCTCAATGTACCTCGCCATGGCCTCCTCCTCCAACCGTTGGTCCAAAAAGACCCGCCCAAAGTGGGTCCCCACCACCTGCAAGATACCTTCCCTAGACTGCTGGAGCGTCCCCCCCTCATCCCTAACCTCTCTACCACCCTCCTCTCCCTTCTTTCCTTACAGCAGTCATACGGGTTCGGGCTGAGCAGCTTCCCGAAGTCCCGCTCATAGACGAGGAAGAGTACCGACTGTATTGTACCCATTCCACCTCCTGCTGCAAGGCCTCAATGTCCTCCCTCCTCCCTCCCCTGGAAATCAAATTGTCCCTTCACTTCCTCAGAGCAGTTCCTAGCCAGGTGACCTCCCTCCCCTGCCTCCTCGCCTGACGGAGAAGAACCCCCTGGTGCGGTGTTTCAAAACTTCCCACCAGTCCCCTAGGGAAGGGAAGACACCCTGAATGGATACCTGGTCTGCCAGAAACTCCAGATACTCCTGGGCAACACCCCCTCGCTCAACCATTTCTGATTCAAAACGCCACAATCCTTTCCCCAATCCGTGAATCCCCCCCCCCCCCCAGCTCGACCATCACCATCTTGTGGTCTGAGAAATCAACCTCTACCACCCTTGGTGCCTTCCCACATGCCCCTCCCTGAACTAAAAACCGGTCGATTCTACTTCTACAAGTGCCCTGGGCAAAAGTGAAACCCTGCGTCCCACCACCAAACTCTATGTGCGTGCCCGCTCCCTTCATGATCCCTACTAGACGTACCCCATCGTACCTACTTGTGCCGCCCTCCCCCATCCTCCTTCCTCAGGATTATGTTAAACCCCCCCCCCCCCCCACACCAGCTGCCGTGAGGTGTAAAGGTACGGCCGAATTTTCCCAAACAGTGCCGACCTTCCCCGTTTGCTTTGCGGCCCGTAGATGTTAATCACCCGCAAAGCCACCCCCCCCCCCCCCCGCAATCTCACATCTACACCAGACACCTCCCAATTCCCAGCTCCACCACCCCTGGATCTCTACTTTAAAGGTTTTGAAAAGGATTCCTATCCCCCCATACCATTCCCAGCCAGACCCCAAATAGAGGGCCCCATCTCCAGGCCTGCTTGTGGCCCGCCGAACCTCCTCCAGCGTTCGCAGCCTGGTCTCCTCAGAAGAAAATAGTCCGCCGCCATGGCAGAGAGGCCATCGAACGCCAAGCATCTCGCCCTCTGGGAGACGATACTAGCCACATTAAGTGTGGCGAATGTTAACAGCAGTCCCACCATTATTGTGCCGTTCCATACCCCCCCGCCCTCCTGGCTACCTTCCCTCTGCTCCATACTACCTCCAGGGATCCCTTCCTCTTCCGCCTCCTCCCCTTCCTCCTCCGCCCAGTCCCGGACCCCTAGCTCAAAAAGGCCCCCCTTTCTTACTTTCTTCCTCCCCTTCTTCCTCTTTTTCTTCGCCCACCTCCCTTCCTCCCTGGAGTCGCCACCGACCCTCCCCCTCTTCCCCCTGCACCCTCTCCCGCCGCTTCTGCCACTTCTTCGACCCCCTCCGTCAATCCTTCCTCCAGCCTGTCCTCCCTCCCCTCTCTTGCCTTCATCACTGCCTCCTGTCCTACCCTCCTTTTCTCCCCCACCCTCCCTTCAGCCCCCCCAATCCGCCCCCCACCTCCCCGACCTCCTCCACTACCATTTCCTCCTCTTCGTCCCTCAAAGCCTTCTCCCTCTTCTTCTTCTTCCTTTTACCCCGCCATTCCCTTTTCAGCCTCTGCCATGCTTCCCACCCATCCTGCCGGCTCACCCCATCCTCTCCTTCCTCTTCTGCCAGTTCCTCACCCCCTCCCTCATCTTTCAGTCCCCTAAATCTGTTCTCTACTTCTATCCCCATTCCTGCCCCCCTTCCTCCCGTACCCCTGTCCCTTTCCGTTGTTTTTTTGACACCCGGCATCCAACCCTCATCTGCCCCTTCCTGCCGCTTCCGCCCTTCCCCCAACCCCCCTCCCACTCCCTGTCCCTCCGAAGCCCCTGTTCCCCCCCACCCGGGAACCTGCTCTCGCCCTACATTCCCTCCCCCCCTCTCCTCTGAACTGGACCGCCCCCTCCCATGTCCTCCTCTCCCCCATTATGGGAGGCCCAAGGGCAAGCTCTGAATGCATGCCCCAGACCCCCACACAAATTACACCGGATAGATGCACAAGACTCCGTAGGATGCTCCTTAGACCTGCACCTCCCACACTGCCATACTGGGCACGACATACTTAAATGTCTGAATGACCCGCACTTGTGACATTGCTGCTGCTGCCCCTTATAAAAGCAGAGGATCCAATCCCTGCCAATGAACACCGCAGAGGGAATGTGCTGGGTCACGTGTCTTGCCTGCTTCAGCCTAACCTGTGCCCCTCATCCTCCCGCCCACACCCTACTGGGGTCAGGGAGCTTGGACAAGGGGGTACGCAATTCTGCGTACCGCTGTAGTCAGAAGGCTACACTGACTACATAGCTTGTTACCTTTAGATTGTAAGCTCTCTTGAGCAGGGACTGTCCTTCCCCATGTTTTAACTTGTACAGCGCTGCGTAACCCTTGTAGCGCTATAGAAATGCTAAGTAGTAGTAGTAGTAAGGCCAGGTCTGCCCCCGAGATGGATTCGTTTCGGACCAGCAGGGTTACCTGCACCAGGTCAGGTCTGCTGATCGGTACGGCCCTAAAGTTTCTCCAATCCCCTTTCCCCCTTACCCCCTCGTATTTCTCCCAGAAGACCTCCATGCCTCGCTGGATCAGAAAACTAACATCGTATTCTGGGATATTCACCGGATGGATACAGGCATAGAGGTCCTCTGGGAGAAATCCTAAACCCAGGACCAACTTCAGGGCCACATCCCTACTTGGCATCCCCACTCCCCCACCCACCTTAACTGAACCACATTTCTCCTTTTGGGAACCTGGCCCCCCCACCCTCCCCCCATCCTACCCCACTGCTTCCTGCCCCCCCATTCCCCTGCACCCACCCCCCACCTACTACCCGCCGCAAAGAATGGAGCACCCCCCACCGTCCCCCCTCCCCCATCTCCTGCACTGAGACACCCCTCTCTCTCTCCGCCCCCTCAGCCTCCTCCCCTCCCTTCCTATCCCTCCCCCAAAACCCTCTCCCCCCACCCAACATACATTGCTTTCCTTCATCAGCAGACTTTGCACATCCCCTGCCTTCATAGTGTCCTTCTGTTCCATTTCCCCTGCAGCCAAAAACTGCCATTGTCCCTTCCACACTTTCGCTTAGACATGAAAGCAGGTTCTCCTAAATACCTGTTCCCTCCAAATGCCCCTGACCCCCTCCCCCCCCCACCCGCACCAACCCTCCCCCCGGCCCAACACTCCGCCCTGGCTTGCCCCCCCCCAGCAGCCTGGCCAACTTCAGTCAAAGGTACCAGTCAGTTTCCTTCTGGCGCACACTGCAGGCAAACACCTCCCGCTCCTCCCCCCTCCTTCCCTCCCGGAACCTGCTCTCTGTGCTAGGTCCCTCCTTGCAACGTGCTGCTCCAGTTTTCCCTGTGCGGGCCCGCTGTTTCTTGGGAACTGGTCTCCCCTCTGGCGTCCTGCTTCATCGGGACTTCCTGCCTCCGCCGTTTCGCCAAGTAAGCGTGGCTTCCCGCACTCCAGCATCGCTCGCTCTCCCCAAATGTGGGGAATCCTCCTACGCCTGTAGCATTCTCCCCTACCGGCTACTGCAGCTCCTCTATAGCCGTCCATGCTCCTCCAGCCTGATTGGCTGGCGCCCCCTGCTCCAATGTGCTGGGCGGGCGTGGCGTCCCCGCCACCCAGCAGCGCCGTGCCTTGCCATTCTGAACCTTTTTGTGGGAACACTGCGTGTCCTCCTGTGCTTTCTCTATGGAAAACCGCTCCTCTTCACTCGCCTTTCTTCCTGCCTTCTCCTTTAAGAGGCAGCTCCCTGCTGGAACATCTCCACTTTCAGTCCTTAGCCCTGCTGCAGCTCGATTGGCTGGAACATCCTGCTCCTCAGAGCTTCGTGGGTGAGGCCTCCCAGGCTGTGATGGGGCAGGATTTTTTTCCTTGCCGTCTGCTCCTACTACAGGCAATGGGAACAGGACAACCTGTGGCTGCAACTGCCTCTGCCTACCCCTTGCCTCTTTTCCAGGTAAGTTCTCTGTTTCAATTCCACCACCACTTCTGTGGAAAAAAAATCTCTCTCCTGAAATTCCAGTCTCTGTTTCAACAATTTGAAAAGTCTTGGTGGTAAAGTTTTTTTTCCTGTTCTGCTCTCCCACACTCAGGTGCGCTCAATGAGGAGGCCTCCACAGACCCACCTTCAGTCCTGCTTACTCCAGAAGCTGCCTGCAGAGGCCCCGAATGCTAGCAAGGTATTTGCATGAATTTTAATGTATTTGGGTGCTGTTCCTGGCAGCTCCCCTGATGCTTCAATGTCTCTGGGGTCCAAAGCCTGGGCTGCTTCCTTTCCTGCTCTGTTTGTTGCTTCCACTGTACCGAGGCTGATGGGGCCTGTCCCCCCGAGGCCATTCTGTCTCTGTTGATATAGAGTTCTCTCAGAGGGTTTCCAGGACCTTCCTCAGTGCCCTCAGCAGCTGTTCTTTTTTCTGGAGAAGCTTAAGTAGCCGGGTTTCCTCTTTCATATAGGTCTTGCGATGCTCTGCTGGGGCCAGCCTGCTCAGGGCTTTTGCCATTTTTGACCCACTTCCCCAGCTCCATCACCGCCTTCTCCGTACTTTTAATTCTCTTCACCCTTTTAATTATGCCACTGGCCGGGTCCTCTGGATCCTGGCAGTAGTCCACCAAGCTCTTCCTCCTCTAGATCGTCACTGTCCTCACTGCCTTCCTCCTGCACCTCCGGCAGGGCCTCCTGACAGATCTCCATTACCTCTCTTTCCTTCTCAGACCAGCTCTTCTCTAGGGCCTCTGCCAGCTCTCTCCCCCCCCTCACCTGCTGGATGTCGTGCGGCCACGAGGGGGGTACCGGTCTGGCTTCCTCCCTTGGAGTCTGGCCCTCTTCTATCCACAGGGCTCCTTTCCCTCCTCCCTGCAGCACTGCCAGGGAGGGGACCGCTTTTTCCTGACCCTCTGGTCCCTGGGCCCAGGAGGCCCATGGCCTGGGCCTGTCCTGGGGAACGGTCCCCAGAGGCCCTCCTCATCCTTGGGGAGGGAGCTAGGCCTCACTCTCTTCCCACTGGAAGTCTGCAGAGCTCTCTGAAACACCTCCTTCCACCTCAGCAGACTGGATGGACCGTACAGGTCTTTATCTGCCGTCATTTACTATGTTACTATGTCATACTTTCATTTTGAAGAACTTTTCTGAGAAGGTCAATTGAGAGGCTGGACAGTCGTTGCGGAGTCCTGTGGAAACTATCTCCTGTAACTCGGCCTTTGAGTGACTATATACTAGCATTTAAAGCTTCATCTTTTTTTTTGCTTACCCTTGGAATACAAACAGAGGTACAATTACACCATATTGGGGATAAGGTTATCGTTATGGACAGTGTCCTTTGATATCTGTATGAAGACGGATTACTGACACGGACTGAAGTTACGAGGACCCTCTCGATCATCTATAATGCTAAGTGCCTATTTTCTTGTATTTTTCATTTTTTGATTGAGTACAAAGTACACTATACTAGGTGCTTTATCATTGCAGAGATTATATATCTTGGCGTTGAGAGATTAGAGCACATCTATAAGAATTTTTTGATGTGCGTGAGGTTTTTATAGGAGCAAGTGACAGGATCGACTTGTACGGTTCTGAGATTTGTGAGAGTTAAGTATTTACACATTAAGTTATATTTTGTTGTGAACACGGGTGGTGTTGCTTTACAAAATTTGTTACAAAAAAATATATGTGTGAGAAGTTCCATGATAGAGAAACTTGTCCACCCTAAGAGGCGTCACTTTATTGTGGTGCCTCGCGATGGGTGAGTTCACCACTCTGAGAACCTCTCTACTAATTATTTAATAGTTCTTAGTCACCCAGAACCGTTCTAGGTCAATCCCCTTACTTCATATCTCCTAGTTAGAGTATTCTCTGGTAGTATACTTTTTGGTTTACCTTTTCCAGAGTATTAATTTGGGAACGTTTTTTGATAGGCTGCATGGTGGTGGCTCTGCAAAAAACATCATTTTTCAGCAGCTGTGACTCCTTTTCTAGCTTTACGCCATAATCCTGACTTTCCCCCAGGTACAGATTCTTCAGTTTTCGCTTGTCGGAGGACTTTGAGTATCCATTATTTGTCACAATTGCTCACTTATGATGGCCATTTGAAGTCATTTGAGGAACTCTGTGACAGCTATCACTTGCCACCTACTGACCAATCTTTATGAAGATGTGCAAGAAACTCTAAATGAAGTGCTTACTCTGAGTTCTCAGAACCAGGTGCCGCTGGACTACCATCATAAATATTTGCAAAACTCTACAGAGGACCTGGATTATGCCCAGCTGGCATGGCAGTGGTCTGCAGATTTGGCAGTATCTTTCATGACACAGCAATTATAAGGCTGTCTGCTGTCAGTGCAGAGCTTTACAAGTAATTTTTTGATCACATTTGTACCCCGCACTCATGGCAGGCTCAATGTGGCTTACATGGGGCAATGGAGGGATAAGTGACTTGCCAAGAGTCACAAGAAGCTGCCTGTGCCTGAAGTGGGAATTGAACTCAGTTCCTCAGGACCAAAGTCCACCACCCTAACCACTAGGCCACTCCTCCACATGCCAATATAAATTTCTTCTGAGATTGTACATTTCTCCTCATCGTGCTCAGTGAGTGGCTTTTGCAGACACGGCAGCTTGCCTGAAATGTCAGTACAGCCCTGCTATGCTAGGGCACATGTTCTGGAGCTGCCCTGTGACACAAGTATTTTGAACTCAGGTAGTTGAGTTACAATGACCCAATAGACTCACCCTATCAAGTAGGCTCTCCAGCTTTTGTTTGAGAATTACATTTTTTCCACTCTCATAGAAGCTGGCTTCCTGGGATTTCTTTGTCGGATGGCCCTTATGGCAAAGAAAGTCATCCTCCTGCTCTGGCTTACATAAGAACATAAGAGTAGCCATACTGGATCAGACCAATGGTCCATCTAGCCCAGTATCCTGTTTTCCAAAAAGTGACCAAACCAGGCCACAGGTACCTGGCAGAAACCCAAATCGTGGCAACATTCCATACTACAAATCCTAGGGCAAGCAGTTGCTTCCCATGTCTGTCTCAATAGCAGACTATGGACTTTTCCTCCAGGAATTTGTCCAAACCTTTTTTAAACCCAGATACGCTAACCGCTGTTACTACCTCCTCCGGCAAAGAGTTCCAGAGCTTAACTACTCGTTGAGTGAAAAAATATTTCTTCCTATTTGTTTTAAAAGTATTTCCATGTAACTTCTTCGAGTGTCCCCTAGTCTTTGTACTTTGGGAATGAGTAACAAAATCGATTTACTTCTACTCATTGTACACCACTCAGGATTTTGTAGCCCTCAATCATATCTCCCCTCAGCCATCTTTTTTCCAAGCAGAAGAGCCCTAACCTCTTTCACCTTTCCTAATATGAGAGGAGTTCCATCCCTTATCATTTTAGCTGCTCTGCTTTGAACCTATTCTAATTCCACTATATCTTTTTTGAGATATGGTGACCAGAACTGAACGCAATACTCAAGGTGTGGACGCACCATGGAGCGCTACAAAGGCATTATGGTATTTTTGGTCTTATTCACCATCCCTTTCCTAATAATTCTTAGCATCCTGTTTGCTTTTTTAGCCGCCACCACATACTGAGCAGAAGACTTCAGCGTATTATCTACAATGACACCCAGATATTTTTCTTGAGCACTGACCCCCAAGGTGGACCCTAGCATCAGGTAACTGTGATTCAGATTATTCTTTCCAATGTGCATCACCTTCCATTTGTCCACATTAAATTTCATATGCCATTTAGACGCCCAGTCTTCCAGTTTCCTAAGGTCTTCTTGCAATATTTCACAGTCCGCATGTGTTTTAACAACCTTGAATAGTTTTGTATCATCTGCAAATTTGATCACCTCACTCGTCGTTCCGATTTCCATATCATTTATAAATATTCTAAATAGTACCGGTCCCTGTACAGATCCCTTCGGCACTCCACTGTTCACTCTCCTCTGTTTTCTGTCCAATAACCAATTTCTAATCCACACCAGAACCTTGCCTCCTATCCCATGACTCTTTATTTTTCTCAGGAGTCTCTCATGAGGAAATTTATCAAAAGCTTTCTGAAAATCTAGATACACTATTATCAACTGGCTCGCCTTTATCCACATGCTTATTCACGTCTTAAAAGAAATGAAGCAAATTGGTGAGGCAAGACTTCCCTCGGAGGAACCCATGATGATTCTGTCCCATTAAACCATGTTTGTCTATGTGTACTATAATTTTATTCTTTATAATAGTTTCCACTATTTTGCCCAGCACCGACATCAAGCTAATCGGTCTATACTACTACTACTACTTATCATTTCTAAAGCGCTACTAGACGTACGCAGCGCTGTACACTTGAACATGAAGAGACAGTCCCTGCTCGACAGAGCTTACAATCTAATTAGGACAAACAGGACAAACGAGATAAGGGAATATTGAAGTGAGAATGATAAAATAAGGGTTCTGAACAAGTGAATAAGGGTTAGGAGTTAAAAGCAACATCAAAAAAGGTGGGCTTTTAGCCTATAAATCCCCCTCTTCCTTTCTCACTGACTTTGATGCCTGGCTCTCCTTCTTTCTTCAACCTTCATCTCCTTCCTTCAGTTGTGCGGATTTTAACTTTCATGTTAATGACCCCTCTAACTCATACTTCTCAATTCCTCGCCTTAACATCCTCCTTCAACCTTCAACTGTGCTCCACCGCCCCTACTCACCAGACTGGCCACTGTCTTGATCTTGTGTTCTTCTCCAACTGCTCACCCTCCAATTTCCTTGCCTCAGCTCTCCCCTTATCTGATCATCATCTTCTAACTTTCACACTTAGACACCCTCTTCCTCAGTCCCGTCCTATTCTAACCAACACATTTAGGAATCTACAGGCTATTAACCCTTTTACCCTGTCCTCCAGTATCTCTAATCTTTTCTCTGTTGCTATATCAACCAAGTCTGTCAATGAGGCTGTCTCTTCCTATAATACTATTCTGTCATCTACTCTGGACACTCTTGCTCCTCCCATGTCTCGTCCTGTAAAACGTACCAAACCCCAGCCTTGGATGACCCCTACTATCTGCTACCTACGCTCTTGTGCCCGCTCTGCTGAACAGCTTTGGCTTAAATCTTGTGCCCATGCTGACTTCTTACACTTCAAATTCTTACTGACCTCCTACCAATCTGCTCTCCAACTTGCAAAACAGGATTATTATATCAAATTAACTAACTCTATGGGTTCGAACCCTCAACATCTCTTTGCCACGCTAAACTCTCTCCTCAAAGTGCCTTCTCCTCCAACTCCCCTTCACTTTCTCCCCAGACTTTGGCTGATTACTTTCACGATAAGGTTCACAAGATTAAACTTGAATTCGCAACCAGCTTTCCTCCACCCACTCTTCCCTTAGTCCACTCTCTCAACTCTCTTACCCCCGCCTCCTTTCCTTCCTTTTCCGAAATTACTGAAGAAGAAACTTTACTTCTTCTTTCATCCTCAAAACTAACCACCTGTTCCACTGACCCTATCCCCACTCATCTACTCAACACTATCTCTCCTGCTGTCACCCCTTTCATCTGTCATATCCTCAATCTGTCACTTTCCACTGTGGTTGTCCCTGATGCCTTCAAACAAGCCGTAGTCACCCCACTCCTCAAAAAACCTTCTCTGGATCCTACCTCTCCTTCCAACTATCGCCCCATCTCCCTCCTCCCTTTCTTATCCAAGATACTAGAATGTGCTGTCCTCCGTCGCTGCCTCGACTTTCTTTCTTCTCAAGCTATTCTTGATCCACTCCAATCTGGCTTTCGCCCCCTTCATTCAACTGAAACTGCACTTGCTAAAGTCTCCAATGATCTACTCCTGGCTAAATCCAAAGGGCTCTACTCTATCCTCATCCTTCTTGATCTTTCTGCTGCTTTTGACACTGTTGATTACAGCCTACTCCTTGGCACGCTGTCCTCACTTGGATTTCAGAACTCTGCTCTTTCCTGGTTTTCTTCCTATCTCTCTCAGTGTACTTTTAGTGTTTACTCTGGTGGATCCTTCTCTTCCTCTATCCTGCTCTCAGTGGATGTACCTCAAGGATCTGTCCTAGGACCTCTCCTTTTCTCAATCTATATTTCCTCCCTTAGTGCTCTGATCTCAGCCCATGGTTTTCAATATCACCTTTACGCTGATGATTCCCAGATCTACCTCTCCACACCAGAAATTTCAGCAGAAATCTAGGCCAAGATATCTGCCTGCCTGTCTGACATTGCTGCCTGGATGTCTCACCGCCACCTGAAGCTCAATATGTCCAAAACCGAGCTCCTTATCTTCCCACCTAAACCAACCTCTCCCTTTCCCCCACTCTCTATTTCTGTTGACAACACGCTCATTCTCCCTGTCTCATCTGCTCGTAACCTTGGGGTCATCTTCGACTCCTCCCTCTCCTTCTCTGCACATATTCAACAGATTGCTAAAACCTGTCATTTCTTCCTCTATAATATCACCAAAATTCGCCCTCTCCTTTCTGAGCACGCTACCAGAACCCTCATCCACACTCTCATCACCTCTCACTTGAACTACTGCAAATTGCTTCTCACCGGTCTTCCACTCAGCCATCTCTCTCCTCTTCAATCTGTTCAAAATTCTGCTGCACGATTAATATTTCGCCAAAGTCGTTATGCCCATATCAGCCCTCTTCTGAATTCACTTCACTGGCTCCCTATCCGTTTCCATATACAGTTCAAGCTCCTCTTATTAACCTATAAGTGCATTCACTCTGCTGCCCCTCACTACCTCTCCACCCTCATCTTTCCCTACACTCCTTCCCAGGAACTCCGTTCACTAGGCAAATCTCTCCTAATTGTACCCTTCTCCTCCATCGCTAACTCCAGACTCTGTTCCTTTTATCTTGCCGCACCTTATGCCTGGAATAGATTCCCTGAGCCTTTACATCAAGCTCCATCTCTGGCCGCCTTCAAATCCGGGCTAAATGCCTACCTGTTTGATGCTGCTTTTAATTCCTAACTTGTCACCTGCTCGTAACCTTTATCTTGTCTTCCTCTCTTCAATAGTCCCTTTCCCCATATGTCCTATCTGTCTGTCCTACCCTTTCCCTTATTTGTCCTGTCTGTCTGTCTTGATTTAGATTGTAAGCTCTGTTGAGAAGGGACTGTCTTTTCTTCATGTTAAATTGTGAAGCACTGTGTATGACTGGTAGCGCTATAGAAATGATTTATAGTAGTAGTAGTATAAATTCCCAGATCACCCCTAGAGCCCTTTTTAAAAATCGGTGTCACATTGGCCACTCTCCAATCTTCAGGTACTATGGACGATTTTAATGACAGCTTACATATTACTAACAGCAGATCATTAATTTCATGCTTGAGTTCCTTGAGTACCCTTGGATGTATGCCATTCGGTCCAGGTGAATTACTACTCTTTGTCAATTTAGCTCAGTACATCTTCCAGCTTCACAGAGATTTCTTTCAATTCCTCCGCATCACCACCCTTGAAAACCATTTCCGGTACAGGCAGATCTCTTACATCTTCTTCTGTAAAGACAGAAGCAAAGAATTCATTCAGTTTCTCTGCTATGGTATTGTCCTCCTTGAACACCCCTTTTGCTCCTTCGTGATCTAATGGTCCCATGGATTCTCTTGCAGGCTTTCTGCTTCTGATGTACCTGAAAAAGTTGTTACTGTGAGTTTTAGCCTCTGCGGTAAGTTTCTCTTCATATTCTCTTTTAGCCTTCTTTATTACTGCTTTGCATCTGACTTGCCAGTGCTTATTTTGCTTCTTATGTTCTTCATTTGGGTCCTTTTTCCATTCTTTGAAGGACAATCTTTTAGCTGTAATGGCCTCTTTTACTTCACCTTTTAACCATGCAGACTGACATTTTCTCTTCTTTCCACCTTTGCAAATACGTGGAATGCATCTAGACTGGGCTTCCAAGATGGTATTTTTGAATAACGTCCACACCTGATTTAGTGTCCTAACTTTGCGGCCGATCCATTTAGTTTCTTTTTAACCATTTTCCTCATTTTATTATAGTTGCCCTTTCGAAAAGTAAATGCAGCTACAGTAGATTTCTTTTGCGGGTTCATCCAAGATAGTAGCTCAAACTTGATCATGTTATGATCACTGTTTCCCAGGAGACCCAACACTGCCACCTCTCAAACTATGTCCTGCATGCCACCAAGGACCAGGTTCAAAATGGCTCCCCCTCTTGTCGGATCCTGGACCAGCTGCTCCAAGAAGCAGTCATTTAGTACATGTAGAAATTTTATCTCCCTGGCACTCCCTAATGTAACATTTATCCAATCAATATCGGGTAATTGAAATCACCCATTATTATAGCATTGCCCGATTTGCCAGCTTTCCTAATCTCTGTAAACATGTCTTCATCCATCTGTTCGTTCTGTCTCAGCGTACGGTAGTACAGCCCTACAAGTATTCTCCTTCTCTTCACACATGGAATTTCTATCCATAATGATTCCATGCTTCTATCTCTGTCATGTGGAATGTTTATTTTATTTGACTCAATTCCTTCTTTAACATATAGTGCAACCCCCCCTCTAATTTGATCCTATCAGTTTGTACCCTGTTAACACAGTGTCCCATTGATTATCCTCTTTCCACCAAGTCTCTGAGATGCCTATTATATCTACCTCATCATTTAGTGCTATATATTCTAACTCTCCCATCTTATTTTTTAGGCTTCTAGCATTTCTATTCAGGCATTTCAAATTGTGTTTTTTTGTTTGATCTACAAGCTGCTTAGAAGTTGAAGGGGATAATGCGCATCCTTTATCCTACTCATTAAGCACACCTGACTTACTTTAAGCATTGTTGAAACCTCTCTACTGGGATCCCTAAATGTCCTGTTTCAATAGTATCCTTCAAGGATACTCCACAGCAAACCATGTGCTCCTAGCGACTGTTGGCTCCCCCCCCTATTCTAGTTTAAAAGCTGCTCTATCTCCTTTTTAAAAGTTAGCGCCAGCAGCCTGGTTCCACCCTGGATAAGGTGGAGCCCATCCTTTTGGAATAGTCTCCCCCTATCCCAGAATATTGCCACGTTCCTAACAAATCTAAATCCCTCATCCCTTCACCATTGTCTTAACCATGCATTGAGACTTCGGAGCTCTGCCTGCCTTTTGGGTCCTGCATGTGGAATGGGGAGCATTTCTGAAAATACAACCCTGGAGGATCTGGACTTAAGATTTCTACCTAAGAGCCAAAATTTGGCTTCCAGAACCTCTCTCCCACATTTTCCTATGTCATTGGTACCCACATGTACCAAGAAAGCCAGCTCCTTCCCAGCACTATCTAAGATCTGCTATCATCGCACCAGGCAGGCAAGTCACCAGGAGATCCTCACGTCCACCAGCCACCCAGATATCTATATGCCTAATGATCGAATTACCAACTACAACAGCTGTCCTAACCCTTCCCTCCTGGGCAGAACTTGGAGACATATCCTCAGTGTGAGAGGATAGTACATCCCCTGGTGGGCAGGTCCTAGCTACAGGAGTACTTCCTACTTCACCAGGGTGATGCTCTCCTTCTAGGAGACCATCCTTCTCCAAGGCAGAACAGGGGCTACCAGACTGGAGGTGAGACTTCTTTACAACATCCCTGCAGGTCTTCTCTATGTACCTCTCTGTCTCCCTCAGCTCCTCTGTCTGCTACTCTAGCCTCAAGAGAACGGACCCGTTCTCTCAGAGTTAGGGGCTCTTTGCATCAGGCACACACATATAACCACTCACCAACTGGGAGATAATCATACATGTTACAATCAGTGCAAAAGACTGGATGCACCCCTCTCGCTGCTGGACTACTGACTCCATCTTAGTATTTTTGAGTTTTTCAATAATTTAAAACTTGCTAAGATATTAAAGATATTAGCCTATAGTTTATAAGGTATATTGTGTGATTTATTTAGTTTTCTGTCTTAGAAGGTAATGAAATGTATTTAAAACTCTGTAAGAGCACTCCTTGCTTGCTATCCTAATTACAATAACTGACTATAAATGAAGAGTTGTGCTGGGGTGGATAGGTGTTGGGGAGGGTGGGTAGATGAAGACTAAACTGGGACCTGCAGTGCCTGTTAGAGACTATCTGTTAATGTTGTGGTACAAAGCTCAAGTTTTAAAACTAGGGGGGAAAGAGTATGGAGATTAGTTGATAAATTTGCTTTTTTATATTTTTATTCTGCCTATCACTGACGTACAATTCCTCCTTTAAACCCCAATCTTTAAGTTCTCAAAACACAAAGCAAAATAATGTTCACTTTCCAGAGAACTATCCTCTTCTCTCAGAACTTCTCAGAAAGAGAGTTCAGTGGGGCCTTTCCTCTTTATATAGTTTTGAATCTGAGGGGACTGCTTCAAACAGGCCTTCAAGCTAACTCAGTAATCAGGTTGCCCTTAGAAACTTCTGCAAATATTTTACTTCCTCACACTTTAATTAACACCTTATTGAGGTTAGTAGCAGTGCTACCGCTCCAGCAACCAAAGAACAGAAAATAACTGTGTTTTAGAACAAGATTTGAGCCTTCCTTCTCTCCTTTTAAAGTTCTTCGGCTGTTAAGTTTCTACCTCTAGAAAATGTTTCAGTTTAAAACTATGGGAAAAGGGATATACACTATAGAAACTAGTTAATAATGCTTGCTTTTCTTTCCTCACCCCCCCCCCCCCCACCCCATACTAAACTAGGTCCTGCAGTGCCTGGTAGAGGTTATCTGTTAATGCTGTGGTACAAAGTTCAAGTTTTAAAACTAGGGGGGAAAGAGTATGGAGGTTAGTTGATAAAGTTTGCTTTTTTATATTTTTATTCTGCCTATCACTAACCTACAATTCCTCCTTTAAACCCCAATCTTTAAGTTCCCAAAGCACAATGCAAAATAATGTTCATTTACCAGTGAAATGCCCTCTTCTTTCAGAACTTCTCAGAAAAGAAGGGTAGGCAGAGCTTGAGGACACCCCGCCTACCCTGTTCAGCTGGCAGTCTCAAATGATTACCTTGCTTTCCTTATAGTGCTTGGACAAGGAAATTTCTTTGGCCAAGGAAAAGTGTTTCCAGAGTCTCTGGGAGCGCTTATAATCTACCCTGCAGCCTGCAGCCATCTCCTGAACTGATATCGAGTGTCCATCAATAAAAACTGTTGAAACATAAAAGTTTCTGATACTAAAGACACTGGGTTAACAACATTTTTAGAGACGTCTATTGAGATTCAGACATTCCGTCTACATTAATCGTGACACTATCCTTAGATACAAATCGTGATTTTGTCTTGAGAAGATTTTTTCAAAATAGAGATTCTCTTTTTTGTGGCCTGAAATTCATAATATATCCAGATTTGGCTTGTGTTACTCAAAGAAAAAGACAACAGTTTCTTTTGCTCCATCCTAAGGCGCTCCATATTGAGCTACTTTTTCTTAAAATATCCATGTAAATGTGTAGTTAAATATAGAAACAATAATTAGAGGATCATTTTCAAAGCATATAGCCTTACAAAGTTACATAGGTTACTGTGGGGCTCATTTTCAAAAGAGAAAAACGTCCAAAAAGTGGCATTAATCTGCATTTGGACGTTTTTCTCACAAAAATATCCAAATTGGTATTTTCAAAACCAATTTTTAGATGTTTTTTTAGGAAGTCCGTCAGAAGTGCGTTCAAATCCTAAGGGGGTGTGTTATGGGCAGGATCTGGGCATTCCTAACACTTGGACGTTTTTCTGCCATAATGGAACAAAACAAAAACATCCAGGGCTATAAGTTGGACATTTTAGTCTAGACCTGTTTTATTAACAAATAAGACACAAAAAAGTGGCCTAAATGACCAGATGACCACTGCAGGAATAAAGGAATGACACCCCCCTTACTCCATCAATGGTCACTGATCCCCTTCCACCCTGCAAAGATGTAAATGAAACAGTACATACCAGCCTCTATGACAGCTTCAGATGATGTGGCCAGTCCTATTAGAGAAGTAAGCAGGTTCCTGGAATAGCCTAGTGGTGGGTGAAGTGAACTGTAGAGAGGATGACCCCCATAATCTACTCTCTATTACACTTGTGGTGGAAAGTTTCACCTCCTCCCCCTTCAAATCCCCCAAAACCTACTGTACCCATATATAGGTGACACCAGCAGCCATATGGGCTATTATAGTGGTGTATAGTTGGGTACAGTAGGTTTTTTGCGGGTTTTGAAGGACTCACCTTACAATATGAGGGGGTAATGATGAGATGTGTACCTAGGACCTTTTATTTGAAGTCCATTGCAGTGTCCCCTAGGGTGCCCCACTGCTCTGCTGGGATGTCTGTGTGGCTAGTCTACTAGGAAAGCTGACTCCCTTCTATGTCCCAATGGCTTGATCTTATGCGTTTTTCGCTTTGACGATTGTTTTTTTTAATGGTCCAAAAAGATAGATGTACTAAGCACAACAACATCTCGGAAATGGTAATTTTGAAAGAAAAAATATATACTTTTTCTGATTTGAAAATGGTCATTTTCACTACTTGATTTTTGGACATTTTTAGCAAAACATTCAAAGTCAGATTTAGACGTCATATCAAAAATGCCTCTCCACGTAACTTTGTAAGTCTATGTGCTTTGAAAATGAGCACCTAAATATGTTTTCTTTGAGTCATAAAGCGAAGATACATACCTGTAGCAGGTATTCTCCGAGGACAGCAGGCTGATTGTTCTCACAAGTGGGTCGATGTCCAGGTAGGCCCAGGAACCAGCCATTTTGCAAGCAAAATATAAAAAATTCTTGCCAGAGTTTTTCGTGCAGCACACACCACGCATGCGCAGATCGGCTTCCCGCCCGTTGCATGAGCGTTCCCGCTCAGTTAAATCAAAAAGCAAATAATAAACAACAACAACTCCAAAGGGGAAGTGGGCGGGTTTGTGAGAACAATCAGCCTGCTGTCCTCGGAGAATACCTGCTACAGGTATGTATCTTCGCTTTCTCAGAGGACAAGCAGGCTGCTTGTTCTCACATGTGGGGTATCCCTAGCAACCAGGCTCACTCAAAACAATGAACATTGGTCAATTGGGTCTCGCAACGGCGAGGACATTACACAGATTGAGCTGAAACCATAAACAACTAACTGAGAGTGCAGCCTGGAACAGAACAAAAATGGGTCTAGGGGGGTGGAGTTGGATTCTAAACCCCGAACAGATTCTGCAGCACTGACTGCCCAAACAGACTGTCGCGTCGGGTATCCTGCTGAAGGCAGTAGTGAGATGTGAATGTGTGGACTGATGACCACGTTGCAGCCTTGCAAATCTCCTCAATGGAGGTTGACTTTAAGTAAGCCACTGACGCAGCCATGGCTCTAACATTATGAGCTGTGACATGGCCCTCCAAAGACAGCCCAGCTTGGGCATGTGAAGGATATGCAATCTGCTAGCAAATTGGAGATTGTGCGTTTTTCGATGGCAACTCCCCTCCTGTTGGGATCAAAAGAAACAAACAACTGAGCGGACTATCTAAAGGGCTTTGCCACTCCACTTAAAAGGCCTATTCTCTCTTGCAGTCCAAGGTGTGCAAACTGCTTTCGCCAGGGCAGGTATGAAGACGGGGAAAGAATGTTGGCAAGACAATTGACTGGTTCAGATGGAACTCCGACATCACCTTCGGCAGGAACTTAGGGTGCGTGCGGAGGACTACTCTGTTGTGATGGAACTTGATATAAGGTGCATGCACTACCAAGGCCTGAAGCTCACTCACTCTATGAGCTGAAGTAACAGCCACCAAGAAAACGACCTTCCAGGTCAAGTACTTCAGATGGCACGAATTCAGTGGCTAAAAAGGAGCTTTCATCAGCTGGGTGAGAACGACGTTGAGATCCCATGACACAGTAGGAGGTTTGACAGGGGACTTTGACAAAAGCAAACCTCTCATGAAGCGAACAACTAAAGGCTTTCCAGAGATAGGCCTACCCTCTACATGGCGATGATAAGCACTAATCGCACTAAGGTGAACTCTTACGGAGTTGGTCTTGAGACCAGACTCTGACAAGTGTAGAAGGTATTCAAGCAGGGTCTGTGTAGGACAAGAAAGAGGATCTAGGACCTTGCTGTCACACCAGACGGCAAACCTCCTCCATTTGAAAGAGTAACACCTCTTCGTGGAATCTTTCCTGGAAGCAAGCAAGACTCTGGAGACACCCTCTGAAAGACCCAAGGAGGCGAATTCTAAGCTCTCAACATCCAGGCCATGAGAGCCAGAGACTGGAGGTTGGGATGTAGAAGTGACCCCTCATTCTGAGTGATGAGGGTTGGAAAATAGTCCAATCTCCACAGTTCTTTGGAGGACAACTCCAGAAGAAGAGGGAACCAAACCTGATGCGGCCAGAAGGGTGCAATCAGGATCATGGTTCCGCAGTCTCGCTTGAGTTTCAGCAAAGTCTTCCCTACTAGAGGTATGGGAGGATACGCATACAGAAGGCCTGTCCCCCAATGTAGGAGAAAGGCATCTGACGCTAGTCTGTCATGGGCCTGAAGCCTGGAACAGAACTGAGGGACCTTGTGATTGATCTGAGTGGCAAAAAGATCCACCAAGGGGGTGCCCCACACTCGGAAGATCTTGCAGACTACGCCCATGTTCAGTGACCACTCGTGAAGTTGCATTATCCTGCTACGTCTGTCAGCTAGACTGTTGTCTACACCTGCCAGATGTAAAGCTGAAGACCTCCCCCTGATGGTGCTGAAAACACTGCTCTCCATTTCAGCAGTCTAAGCCTCCCCAGCCCAGCTGTGACCTTTCCCGCCCATGCTGCATTATCTCCCGCACTCCCGAGTCTGGGCCGGCAAAGTGGGGAAAGTCTCCTCTTCAGCGCGAGTCGCGCGATAAAACAAAAAAAAGCAAGAGCGGGGCCGTGGCAGCCTTCAAGCATGGGCTGTCTGCGCTGCAGCCGTTCCTCTCTCTGCCCCTGGAGGAGCAGGAAGGAAGTTGACATCGACTTCCTGCTCTGCTCCGGGGACAGAGAGGAGCGGCTGCAGTGCCGATAGCCCACGCTGAAAGCTGCTACGGTACAGCCCCGCGCTTGTTGCAGCAGCCAGCTGTTGCTCCTGGGGGCTCCAAAGCAGTTGAAGCTGCGTGGTGTCGGTCCTCCCAGCTGATTCTTGCGCTTTGGGGCGTGTAACGCGTTACCTTTTTTTTTTGTTGGGACTCGGGGTGCTGCTGCTGAACAGGAGAAGCAGCAGCAGTGGCCAACAAATTAATACCGGGTGGAAGGGGGAGCGGGAGGCACTAGGCAGATATAATGGAGAGAGTGGGAAGATGGGGAGAGAAGGAGGGGACATGGAGAAGGGCTGGAGTCCTGGAAAAAGGGAGAAGCTGCATAAAATGAGGAAAAAGTGGGGGGGGGGGGGTGAAAGAGGGTAGACACTGGAAGGAAGGGTAGGGAGAGAGAAACTAACAGGAGGAGAAACATTGAAAGATGGGGAGAGAGAGGGGGGCATGATGAATGGAAAAGGGCAGAGAGAGAGAGAGACACTGGATGGAAAAGGGGATAGAGAGAGAGAGAGACACTGGATGGAAGGATTGGGAGAGAGGGGGGTAGATGTTGGATGGCAGGATCGGGAGAGGGGGTAGACGAATGGAAGGACATGGAGAGAAAGAGGGAAGAGGAAGACAGAAGGATGGGGAGATAAAGAGGGAAACGGATGGAAGGATGAGGAGAGGGGGGTAGACTGGACAGGGGAGAGAAGAGAAATCACTGGACTGGACATGTAGGGGAGGGCAGGGGAGAGAGGAGAATTGCTAGATATGGAAGGATGGAGGGGTCAGGGGAGAGAGGAGATTTACTAGCTGGATGAATGAAGGACCATGGGAGAGAGGAGATTTGCTAGATATGGATGGAGGGCAGGGGAGGGAGGAGAGTTGCTGGACATGGATGGATGGATGAATGGAGGGAAGGGCAGGGGAGAGAGAAGAGTTGCTGGACATGGATGGATGAATGGAGGGGAGAGGAGTGAGGAGAAATGCTGAATATGGATGGAGGGGAAACTGCTGAATTTAAGGACTGGATCGATACGCTTTGAGGGCAGATGCTGCAACTGGAGGAAGGATAGGGACAGGGTGCCACAGATGGTAGACAGAACGCATAAGGACACAGGAGGATGGTGGACATGGTGAGTGAAAGAATATCAAATGGAAAGAAGACACCATAAAACAGACGACACTGGGACCAAAGCGAATAGAAAAACTAAATGCTCAGAAAACAAAGGTAGAAAATAGTATTTTATTCAGAATGTATTAATTGGAATATGTCAGCTTTTGGAAATGTGCATCTGTGATATTTTGCACGTAAGTTTCAATTTCTCTAGTATTGCTGCATGCCAAGTCTGACTTCTTGAGGTAATTTTCCAGTTCAATATTTTGCCTTCATATCTTTTGATTTCTAGTTCCTTTTGTCATATCTGTTGTCATGTTTTTTTCATGTGTGATTAAGGTGCAGTATTCTGCTAGCATGTACTATTTGCAGCCCTTTTGGTTTTGTTTTTTTCACTAGGTAGTGTATTGGTGTTTTAGAGCCTGGTGTAATTACAGTGCTGCCTTTCCACGCATAAGATTGTAGCTCGTCCTGTCCTTGGAATTAGTGCTGTTATGACTTGGTAAGTTTCTGAGTGTGTTTTTGCACAAGTTTGTGTATAGTGTTTTGCAGTGGAAAGATTGTGTGTTGGGCGTACTAAGGTGACATCAACACTTTAAATTCATTTTAGTTTGTTTGTCATAACATCAGACATGGTTTTATAATATTTTGGAGGATCTGATGTTGAATTGTTAAAGGTATTAATTGTGACTATTTTACTTTTATTTATTTATTTTTCCTGTGTGTTGTCGGACAATTATGGATGTAAGCCCCGCCCCCTGGTACCACCCATAACCCCGCCCCCTTTAGCCTCCCCAAACAGTTGGGCCACCGACCGCCTATGAGTTGGAGCTCTGCTTAGCTAAATAGGAGATGTAGTTTTGTTATTCCAGAGTGCAAAACAATTATTTTATACACATCTTTATCCTACAATGGACAACTAGTGGTAATTACTACTGTCCTCACATGACACTTAATCCATGCATGCCCATGCCTACTTGGTACATGAAGCAGTGCAGTGCTCTTGCTCTGGGGGTAATTTAGAGGTCTCTGTAGCATGTCACTTTCCATGTTCTCATAATTGATACATACCTGATTTTTTCCTCAGTAGTAGCTCTAGAAAGTTTTGTTGTGACCTGTAGAGCATATAAACAAAACAGTGATTAATGGATAGCAAAATAATTAGGCAGATTGCTTATTTTGTTTATCAATAAATATGCTAAGTGCAATACTGGTTTTAATATACTCAAAGCTCCATTTTACATAGAATGCTGAGATTGGATTTGAGACATCCAGATCAGATTGTTCTGCCCCATATTCATGGAGGCAAGGTATATTGTGATGTATATTTGAGTATTATTTGTATTTAATTACATTGTCTGTGTAATAGCTAGCACTGTGTACTGGGGCTTCCCCCCTTCCTATAGGTTGAGTATCCTGTGATTGACTCCTTGTGAGCCTTCCTATTGGCTGTTAGCTCTGAGCTACGGCCAGCCCTCCCTGTTTGCCCCTGTGGGCTGTGTGAGAGAGCCCAGTCTTGCTTACATGCTTTGTGATCAGCAGCTGTTCTAGGGGGCTGATCCCTCCTTAATCTACTGTAATCCTCTCAGCTGGATTGAGGTCCTCTCCTGGTTCTCCTCCTATCTCTCCAACCGCACCTTCAAAGTTCACTCTCATGGATCTTCCTCCACCCCCATCCCCTTATCTGTTAGTGTTCCCCAGGGATCGGTCCTTGGACCCCTTCTCTTCTCAATCTACACCTCTTCCCTGGGCTCCCTGATCTCATCTCATGGTTTCCAGTATCATCTCTATGCTGATGACACCCAACTGTATCTCTCCACACCAGACATCACCGCGGAGACCCAGGCAAAGGTATCGGCCTGCTTATCCGACATTGCTGCCTGGATGTCCAACCGCCACCTGAAACTGAACATGTCCAAGACCGAGCTTATCGTCTTTCCACCAAAACCCACTTCTCCTCTTCCTCCACTTTCTATCTCAGTTGATAACACCCTCATCCTCCCCGTCTCATCTGCCCGCAACCTCGGAGTCATCTTTGACTCCTCTCTTTCCTTCTCTGCGCATATCCAGCAGATAGCCAAGACCTGTCGCTTCTTCCTCTTTAACATCAGCAAAATTCGCCCTTTCCTCTCTGAACACACCACCCGAACTCTCGTCCACGCTCTCATTACCTCTCGCCTGGACTACTGCAACTTACTCCTCACCGGCCTCCCACTTAGCCATCTATCCCCCCTTCAGTCTGTTCAGAACTCTGCTGCACGTCTCATATTCCGCCAGAACCGATATACTCATATCACCCCTCTCCTCAGGTCACTTCACTGGCTTCCGATCAGATACCGCATTCAATTCAAGCTTCTCCTTCTTACCTATAAATGCACTCAGTCTGCTGCCCCTCACTACCTCTCTACCCTCATCTCCCCTTACGTTCCCGCCCGTAACCTCCGTTCACAGGATAAATCCCTCCTCTCAGTACCCTTCTCCACCACCGCCAACTCCAGGCTCCGCTCATTCTGCCTCGCCTCACCCTATGCTTGGAACAACCTTCCTGAACCCTTACGCCAAGCCCCCTCCCTGCCCATCTTCAAGTCTTTGCTTAAAGCCCACCTCTTCAATGCTGCGTTCGGCACCTAACCCTTACCGTTCAGTGAATCCAGACTGCCCCAATTTGACTGCCCCGATCGGACCGACCGTTCACTTGTCTATTAGATTGTAAGCTCTTTGAGCAGGGACTGTCTCTCTTTGTTAAATTGTACAGCGCTGCGTAACCCTAGTAGCGCTCTAGAAATGTTAAGTAGTAGTAGTAGTAGTAGTTCTGTCCATATGAGTACTACAATAAAGAAGATTTGCTTATGAATTGAGAGTCTACTGGTGAAACTTCTACTTGGGGCTGTTTTAGCTGGCTCTTTAGCTACACTAAGCTTTGCTAGAACAGTACAGTGAAAAATCTTGGACTTTACAGTAAAAATCTCAGGGGGAGTGAAGAATTTTGGAATTGTCCAGTGGATTCTACTAATAAAGATTATAATGGAAGTTCTCAAATTATCACATGTGTGAATAACAGAGTATATTCCAAATTAAGTGCATTGCCTTAAAGTTTCTAATGTGGGAACTCAAGTGAAAAGAGAATTGTGCAGTGTTTATCTCAGCTCCTTCAAGGAAAGCCTCTAATGCAGCTCTTTGTAAAAAGTGAATGTATCAGTAGTGGATGCATATGAAATCCTATATAATAATTCTCACCACCAACGTTCTAATGTGTGACTGCCTGTGTCCGTGGCTCCTTTGGAGTTGCTGAGCTAGGCTCCGTAGCCAGGCTGAAGTCACTCTCAGCTGATTTCCCCCCCCCCCCCCCCAACACTGGCACGCGCAAATTAGTCATCAAACCACACAGCAAAAAGAACAGACTCGCGCCCACCAGCTGTCGCGCACCCCAACTATCAGAGCTGCACAGCCCAGCTCCCGACGCGAATCCTGCGCCCAGAGAGGGTCAGGGCGGCTTCCGGAGCACCGGTTCTGCCAAGATGGCCGGCGCTCCACTTCATGGGGGGCGAGAGAATCAGGGCGACTTCTGGAGCGCCGGCTCTGCCAAGATGGCTGGTGTTCCACTTCGCAGGAGGAACACTTCGTCACCAAGGTGAAGAGCCTGACACACAATGGTTAGTTACAAATCCTGGGTGCCTGGAGGGGGGCCAGCTGAGACAGCAGGGTCATTGGACATGGGTAGCTGGAGGGGGGGCAGGGGGAGAGGAGGGTCACTGGACATGGATGGCTGGAGGGGGGGCAGGGGAGAGGGAGGGGGTCCTGAGATCAGAGAGGTGGGGGTGGAAGGGGGTCCTCAGACCATAAAGGGGGGTGGGGTGGCGAGGGTATCCTGAGAGGGGTGGGGAGGGGGGTCCTGAGAGAGGGGGGCACACACTCATTCTCTGTCACATACACTCTCTCTGACACACTCTCTGTCTATCACACTCTGTCACACACACACACAGTCTCACACACACAGACACTCTGTCTCACACACACTCTCTCTCTCACACAAACACATACACACTCTGTCTCTCTCTCTCATTCTCTCTCTGATACACACACTCCATCTCTCACACACACTCTCTCTCTTTCAAACATACACTCCGAGGAAAACCTTGCTAGCGCCCGTTTCATTACTGACAGAAACAGGCCTTTTTTACTAGTCAAACATATAAACGGCGAGTGACCGAGTCAATACGTGATGATGGGGGCGGGACAGAGAGGGTCTCTACTGCGCAAGGGGAGAGACGAAACCGCCATCGCTACCGCTTCTTCCCCCCCCCAAGGTCACCGCCACCACTCCCCCCACCCAGAGTCGCCGCCGCCACCCACCCTCCACCCGGGCCGAGCCCTCGCTCCGCTATAGAAACAGCGCGGGAACGCAGCACACAGCTCAGCTGAGCTGCCGTCGGCCTTCCTTCCCTGCCTGTGTCCCGCCCTCGCCCACTCAAAATCTAGCTGACTACTTCGAAAGCAAGGTCAATCAAATTAGAATTGACCTAGCCAAATTTAATCCAAAAGAAAATAAACTTGAAAGGCTATGACTCAGGAGTTAACTCCAGCCTAGATTCAAGTCAAGGAATTAAAGCAAACTAACTATGGGAATCATTCCAACCACTATCAACTGAAGACGTAAAATCACTGCTACTAAAATTCTCACACTTGCATTGCTTCCTAAGTGCACTTTTTTCTAAATAGCTTGCAGGCAGAGATTGTGTACCTTAATGATAACTTTGCAGAAGTAAAAATGGGAGAAGGGTACACAGCCTCTTACTCTGTGTAAAACACCTGGCTTTGGCTAATTGATTATGCTGTTTGCATTCTCTTTGCAGGAAAGCTGGCTCCACACTGTCTGCAATAACTAGCAGAGTTTGCACAAATCTTTTCTTATGGTCTTGAATGCAAGCTCTAATTCTCAGTTATTCAAATAGACCAGTCTCTAATTTAATTCACACAGTAATGTTCCAAGCCATACAAGGATAGTATACACTTCTTCCCTATCAAGCATGCCTTATCTATTAATAAATTATGATAGACAGTAAGTACTAGGTCCCCTCGGTAAGTCAACTCCAGGAGGAGGGGGGCCTAGCGGTGACCTCGGAGGGGCAGCGGCGAGAAGGGGCCTTTCAAACCTCTCCCCCCCCCCCCGTCCTATACTAGCCCCAATGGCTAGTTAAATATAAAGCATGTCTCAACTTTAATACATAGGTGGAAAGGGTTGTCAAAGCAACAGAGTTAAAATGGCATTGTCTTGAAAGTACTTGTAGTGCCAGTGACAGAGAGTGTATCTGTGTATGTTTTACAGAGAGTGTTTGTGTGTGTGTGAAAGTGAGAGAGGGTGGAGTAGACTGGTAGTGCTGTTTTTTTTTGTTTGTTATGTTGTTTGTGTGTCTCAGAATGGGAAGGGTGGGTGGGTTGTTGAGCCGACAGTGATTTGGTGTAAGAGGGGGAGAAGGGTGGTTATATATTTAGGGTGAGAGTGAGTGTGTGTGTGTTTTTTTATTGTTTTGCCTGTGTGTTTGTTGCAGGAATGGAGGCATGAATTTGTGATGCTTCAGGAGTCAGACAGCACACACCAGTATGAGAGAAAAATCTTCTTTATTTGCCAGCAAACAAAGCAGGACATCAGTTCTAGCTCTCTTCTCTTTCTCTCAGCTCTCTGTGTCTTTGTCTCAGCTGCTTCTCTTCTTATGCTGTCTTCTCCTTCTTCTGTCTGTTCCTTCTGTCCTTCTCTTTCTTCTGAGCTCCTTCTGACGTAAACTGCTTCTGCTCCTACTTAAATAGGGTCCTAAGCCCTCCTCCTAGCCTAGCCCCCTTTACTCCCAATTGGTTAAGAAATTGATTGGCTACCTTGCCTCAACCAATCATTACTTTTGAAATATCAGTTACATAGGTTCCAGACATCCTAAACTGACCTGTGACCTGGGGCCCCTTAAGCCAGACATTTGGTCTCCAGAACTCTTATATTTCTCATTATGATTGATTTCTCATATTCCTAGTACTAACTGCTAACTAAACTCTGGCATTCATTAAAGGGGTCAAAAGCCAATCTTACTTAATAGCATACATATCAGGTTATTACTTCCAGGAGGCCAGTCCTACACTTAGCTATAATTAATCAAGGAGAAGAGAGCTGACTAGTCCTGACCTCTTCACCTATCAGCTTATACATTGAACCAGCCAGAACTATGGCTAAGTCAAACCACATGTTGATCTCCTCAATGCAGTCCTTGCTTGACCTCTTAAACAGCAGACAAAGAGTAATACAGAATTTAACAGATATTCTACACAGACACAAACCTTATTAATTTACACAGAATCAGTATTTCTTATAAGACATATTCTAAATATCAAAAACTTGTAAATACTAATCTATTGCCTCTCTCTCTCTAAATAGTATTTTCTATCTAAGCATTTTAAACTACAATTAATCATATGTCTGGCTCATTCCTTTATTCATTCATAATAGTTTACAGCTGTGCCAGCTAGCATTGGCAATTCACAAGGGACAGAGTTTCATTTCTCACTGACCTTTCCTAACCTTAGCTCGACAGCTAGAGTTCAATATAATCTGAACCATCTGGCATACCTTCACTTCACTTACAAAGTAAAAGTTGAAATTTGAAATAAGAATTCAATTCAAATACCAAGCTTTTAACAGAATTAACCCTTCATATGATTTCTTATATATATATAATTATGCCATGGCTCCCTCATTCCCCCCTTTGAGACTAAAATCAGCTTATGCAGAGATAAGTCTCACAACTCAAACTCTGGAGATTATAGTGATCCTAACTAGGAATAGACTTGTGAATCACCATTACCCTACTTGTTAAGGTTCGACGGCATACTGCCGAAGCACATGAGGCCAGGAAACAAAACAACAACCCTGCTAAAACTAAGACTATTAGGGAAATGAACAAGGGACGTATCCAGGAGGTCAATGACCACCACCAGGAGGTAAGGTCTAATCCTCCTCGGTAATCCTCCACATTAAGGCTAGCCAACTGTAGGACTTTATCCATGGCATGCCTAACTACATGCGTCCTATTTATGACAATAGTACAGCACTCTGAAGAATTTAACACTGTGCAGAGGCCACCCTGAGCTGCAAAGAGGTAGTCAAGGCCCATACGATTATACCGAGAAACTATACTTAATTCATTAATTTGATCCTGCAATGCATTGACTACCACGTTCAGCTCATGAACTAAAACATGGAGTAGGGACTGAAGTCTCCGGGTAGCCATACCTAGTTCAGTAATACCCGCTACCGGGCCTCCAATTGGAATCCAGGCCGTGGCAGAAAGGGCTACAAGTCTCTTTTTAGTCAGAGGATAAGTAGAATTGATATACTGGAGGGCTAATTCAATCGCCTCATCCTCTGTGGCAACGGAGGAGGGTAAGGACAAAGCCTCTCGCTTAGAGCGGTGCGGGGATAGTGGCTTAAGAGGAATAACTTTAGGAAAATAATTCAAGGTTACCAATACACAAAAATTATATGTAGGGGGAAGAATCATGTGGAGGACATTATCACAGAGCCAGTAATGACCAAGGAGAGGGTGAGGAAAGTTCCCAATAAATGTTGGCTCAGGCTGGACAGGGTACTTAGGGTGCCCATAATGCGAGCCCCTATCCCAGGGGGAACGAAGACGAAATGGAGACTTTGCACACCATAGGCGCCAATCCCCAATTGTGACAGGCTGCTCATTTGTTAATAACTCTTCATACCCCGGGGACTTATGAAAGTAGAAAATAAGCTTGGACACTATAGTCTTCTCAGTGGTACGCTTAGGAGCCAGATAATCACCTGGGTCATAATCTACAGGTATGGTAGCAGGGCACATAGGAGTACCTGGAGAAACTATCCACACAGATTCTCCTTTTTCTGGGAGAACATTAGTATAGTTACAGGGAATGGGAAGAACAGTTGAGATGCTTCTTGTTAAACAAAACACTCCAGAGGCTGGATAGGGAGACGTAAAAACTGGCCTTAGAGAAGATTCAGAGGGGGAAGTAGCATTATAAAAGGACCACCAAGTATAATCCTGGCTCCAAGGGCCTGAACTCGAAAAATAGGGAGGTATAAGAGCTGGGAGTTGCACAGGGACAGGTACAGCTGGGACATCTGTGGTATAAGGAGAAAATCGGGAACACACAATACAAGGGGAAGTAATCTTTGCCTGGCTAATTAGTTCCTGGACAGAGTGTAACCAAAGGTTGGAGCGAGTTGGGGTATTAGGAACAAGGAGGCAAGGAGTAGAAAACAACAAAAGCATCCAAACTACTAACATTTTCTTTCTTCCTAATCTAAAACAAATACAGCAAACTAATTAAGCAATAATATTTCAACAGTCTGTGCTAATCACAGATTACTCTCATATAGTGTTCTCAGTCTTTGAGTTCTTATACCAGTTGGGATAGACCCTCAACTGATAAGGATCAAGCTTTCAAATTCCAAGAAAGCCAGAATCTGGACAGAAAGAGTCTCAGTATGAAGCCGAAGTTCAGCAGCTCCTGCAGTATGCAGTTGACCCTTCTTTTCAGCTAGTAGATTCTTTGGTTCGGGTCAGGCGCAACTTCAATGGCTCCGCTGGATCTCTTTCTGCTCTCCACTGTCTAGGCTCCGTCTGATCCGTGCTGGGCTCAGTCTGGTCAGCAGACTTAATTCGAGACCAATGGACCCATGGAGTAATCCCTGCGACCTTCACAGCTGCAGGGGTAGAAAGCAAAACAGTAAAAGGTCCTTTCCATCGGGGCCCCAAAGGCTGGAGCTTCCAGTCTTTCACCCAAACTCTATCCCCTGGCAGGAAGGAATGTACCTGAGCCTGGAAGGGGACAGGGTTTATTTCTCTCACATAAGACTGAAGCTCAGAAATTATCTTACCCAGGAGGGCTACCTGCTCCTGCACCTGGGCAGACCCTAAATCCCTATGTCTCCCTTAATTCCCTGTAAAATGGCTGGGGGCTTCCCATACACAATTTCAAAGGGAGAGAGGGCTGTTCCTTTAGTTGGGGTGCATCGGAGGCGAAAGAGGGCTAGTGGCAATGCCTGTGGCCATTTCAGTTGGGTTTCCTGACAAATCTTTGCTAGGCTATTTTTCAAGGTTCTGTTTGCCCGCTCAACCTGCCCTGAACTCTGGGGACGATAGGCACAATGCAATTTCCAGGTAATGCGCAATGCGCGGGACAGGGCCTGAAGTGTAGCTTCAACAAAGGCGGGACCATTATCTGAACCTATGACAAGGGGCAGTCCATACCTGGGGATGACATCCCTAAGGAGAGCTCGAGCTACTTCTGTGGCTTTCTCAGTGACTGTAGGATATGCTTCCACCCACCCAGAAAAGGTACAAACCATAACTAAGAGGTATCGGAGCCTACCACTCCTGGGCATTTCTGTGAAGTCTATAACTAGGGACTCAAAGGGTGTTAGTCCTCTAGACTGAACTCCTGGTGGAATACGGGGTCCCTGACGAGCATTATTCTGGGCACAGAGAGTACATCGGGCAGAGGCAGTGGCAACCAGACTATCCAATCCTTCCAGCACCACTACTCGATTGAGTAGGCGGGCTAGTGCTGTTTTCCCTAAGTGTGATAGGTCATGAGCTTGAGACACTACAGGCCAAGCTAGGTGGCGTGGCACCAGAACTCTGGTATCAGGGAGATGTAACCAGCCATCAGGTCTCCTTACTGCACCTTCTTCTTGAGCCCATTTCTCTTCCACTTGGGTATACATAGGCGTCCATTCTTGCAATCGGATTTGGAACAGGGGAGTCACAGTACTTGCTGGGGGTCCTCGAGCAGCTTCCTTGGCCACCCGATCAGCATGGCGGTTCCCTCGGGCCACTGGAGTATCTATTCTTTGGTGTCCCCTGCAGTGAATGACAGCTACCTTCTTGGGGGCCCAAACAGCCTCTAGCAGCTGAAGTATTTCAGGTCCATACTTAACAGGTTGGCCTGCAGCATTTATGAGTCCCTTTTCCTTATACAAAGCTCCATGAGCATGTAGAGTTGTGAAGGCATATTTGGAATCAGTATAAATGTTGGTTACCAGTCCTGCTGCTAACTCCAGAGCTCGTATGAGGGCCACAAGTTCTGCTTTCTGGGCTGAAGTTCCTTGGGGCAGGGGCTCTCGCTTCTACACCTTGTCCTCTGTCACCACAGCATAGCCTGCCAGTCGCTTGGAGTTCTCCAATAACTGCTTCCATCTGTGAAATAAATTACATCTGGGTCCCTCCACGGAACATCTTTAAGATCTGGTCGACTGGAGTACACTTCATCCATAGTTTGGATACAGTCATGATCTGGTGGTCCCTCAGATGCTGGCAAAAGAGTAGCAGGATGAATGTAGCCACTGTTTCAGGTGTATCCGTGGATTCTCACACAAGCTGGCTTGGTACTTAACCATGCGGTTATTTGTAAACCAGTGGTTGCCCTTATACTCCATGAGGGTGAGAACTGCATGGGGGACTTTAACAACCAGTTCTTGCCCCAAGGTCAACTTATCAGTTCCTGGACAGTAAGGCTGTTGCTGCAATGGCCCTCATGCAGGCTGGCCATCCTTTAGCCACTCCATCCAGCTGTTTAGACAGGTATGCAACAGGCCTCTGCCAGGATCCCATCATCTGGGTCAGCACACCCAGAGCAACCCCCTGTCGCTCGTGGACATACAATGAGAAAGGTTTCTCCACATCAGGAAGGCCTAACGCAGGGGCTTGGAGTAGGGCTTTCTTTATGGCAATGAAGGATTGTTGAGCAGTAGGTCCCCATTCAAATGGTTCCTTTTCACCCCCCTTTGTGGCTTGGTAAAGGGGTTTCGCCATCAATTGCAAATTTGGAATCCAAATTCTGCAGAATCCGCTGCTCCCAGGAATTCCCTAACTCTCTTCTGGACTTGGGTTGGGGAATTGCATCTACCGCTTGCTTCCTACTAGCATCCAGTCTCCGACTTCCCTGGGAAATGCAAAAAGCCCAGATACTTCACTTCTGACTGACAAAGTTTGGGCCTTTGAGCGTGAGACCTTATAGCCTGCATCCAAGAGTAGCTCCAGCAATTCTCTAGTAGCCTCAAAACACTCTTCCTGGGTCACTGCTGCAATCAGGAGGTCATCTACATACTGGAGTAAAACTCGCCTGGAAGGCTCAGATTAGCGTCTTAAGGTCTTGCCTAGGGCAGTCCCAAAAATGGTGGGGGAATTCTTGAACCCCTGTGGCAGGCGGGTCCATGTATACTGAAGCTTCCTTCCTGTTACTGGGTTTTCCCATTGAAAGGCAAAAAGCAATTGACTAGCGGGGGCCACCCGAATACAAAAAGAAGGCATCTTTTAGGTCTAGTGTTGTGAAATGGGTAGCTCCAGAAGGTATCAATCCTAGCAGGACATATGGATTAGGCACTACAGGGTGTAATGAGATAGTGGATTTGTTAACCACTCGTAAGTCTTGGACTGGCCGGTAGTCCTCAGTCCCTGGCTTCTGAACTGGCAATAGTGGCGTATTCCATGGAGACTGACAAGGACGAATAATTCCATGGGATAACAGACGATTCAAATGTGCTTGGATCCCTTCCAGAGCCTTTCTGGGAATTGGGTATTGGCGAAGATGGATTGGCCGGGCATTTGGAAGTAAGTCTACATGTACAGGAGGAATATTTCGGGCCAACCCTGGGGGATTATCTTCTGCCCATACCCCACTGACCTGAAAGCTGTCTGCCAGGGGTAGGTCAACTTGGCTATGTGACTGATGCAGCCGCCATTCTTCTTCAAGAGGGCAACAGAAACTCAATATACCCTTAGGGCTGAATATCGGGGGCCGAAAGGAGACTGAAGTCTGGCCATCAGAGTCAAAAGAAATTTGGGCCCTAAGCTTGGACAGCAGGTCTCGACCTAACAAAGGGATTGGACAGTCTGGCATATACAGGAATTCATGAGTGACTATGTGTGAGCCTAATTGGCATCTACGGGTTGTCAGGAAAGGCCTCCGGTTCTGCACCCCCGTGGCTCCCACCACTCGGACAGTTTTTCCAGACACAGGCGCTAATCGCTCCGTCACAACAGAATGTTCAGCTCCTGTATCAATCATGAATGGAATTGAGCGGCTCCCTATAGTTAGCTTGACCATAGGTTCCTGGGAGCCCAGTTTGTAGGAACCCGGTCTGTCCTATTCGTCCCATTCTGCCATCTCGGCTATCCCGATGATGTCAGATTCAGGAGGCTCATATCTTCCCTCTCGAACTCGGCCTCGGCTTCCTCGATCTCCTGGTCCCCTTCTCAGTCCCTGGCGCCTCTGGGGGCATTCATCTTTCCAGTGCCCTCTTTCCTTACAATAGGCACACTGGTCCCTCTCCAATCTTGGTCTGGGATTCTCCCCCCTTGGCCGGGATTGATTGAAGGAATCTCGGGGCCTGGCTGGTGGTCCGGGGTCCCACTTTGGCTTCCCATTAGCTAGAGGTCGACCTCGGTTAAGGGTGGAATTAGTAATGGCTGCCGCTAAAAGGTCGGCCTTCTTCTGCATCTTCCGGTCAGCCTCTCGGCGCACCTCCTGATCTCTATTAATGAAAACCTTGGTTGCGATCTCAATTAGCTGGGTGGTATTCATCCCTGCGAATCCCTCCTGACGCTGCAACTTCTTCCGGATATCTGGCATACTCTGGGCCACCAATGCGCTATTCACCATTCTCTGGTTTTCTTGGGCTTCAGGGTCAAATGGGGTGTATGTTCTGTAGGCTTCAATTAGTCGCTCTAAAAAGGCCCCAGGGGATTCAGTTGCCCCTTGGAGAATTTCAGAGACCTTTGCCAGATTAATGGGCCTCTTTATGCCTTTCCTCATACCTTCCAGCAAGTCCCGGCAATAGCCAGACAACAGTTCATAGTGCTGCCCATCATTTGGATCCCAATCTGGAGCTGCGCGAGGAAACCGAGCTCTAACCCATCCCTCTGGGTCCTGTGTCCCCCCGGGGACACGCTCTCGCGTGATGGCCTCAGCATTTTGCAAAATCTTCCGCCTCTCCTCAGTTGTGAAGAGGGTCAGGAGAAGTTGTTGACAATCAGTCCAGGTTGGGTTATGGGTGGCCATAATGCTAGCCACTAGGTCCACCACTGCCTGAGGCTTTTCAGTATAAGAGGGGTAATGCGTCTTCCAATTCAGGAGATCGGTGGTTGCGAAGGGTACATACTGATAGGCCTGTGCCTGTATAACCTGACCCTGATTATTAGGATCCGGTCGAGTGGTAGTTACCTGACGGAGTGGCAGAACTCTCGAGGAGGTGGGAATGGAACCTGAGGTAGAGCTAGGAGCTACCCTCCTATCATGCTCAAAGGTGATTGCAGCAGGTCTAACCCATTCAGTGGAGGTATGTTGAACCCCTGAGGGATGGGGAGGGGTACTCATAGACTGAGAGGTGGTCACAGGTGAGTCAGTCCATTGAAAGGGATGCCGGGCCCCTGATGAGTGGGTAGGGGTATTAGAGGGAGAGGCTGGGCTGTCAGGAGTTGAGGAGTCAGGGAGTGGAACCCAAAGCGGGTCTTCAGAGGTTAACAGGAGAGGATGTGGCACAGAAGGGTAGAGGCCGGGTGAAAAGTCCAACCTAGGATGTGGTGGGGTTCGCACAGAAGAGGAACTATCCGGAGAAGCCTGTGCTGGAGAAGCTTGGGCTGGACGGCGTGGATCTCTGGGGGTAGCACGGAACCCCAACAATGGGCCATAAGGTGGTGGCTCAAGATCTGAGGGGTCATCAGAGAGTATGGGTTTCTCAGACAGGGTAGGGGCGGAAGCCACTGATTGGGTGGTAAGCTTCCTAGGGCTCTTTCCCTCTTCTAGTTTAGATTTTCTAATCTTTCTTTGAACACGGCCTAACATAAATTTTACTGGGGATCCCATATAAGTTTTTAACCAGGAGGGAGGGTCAGTCACAAGGCTGTCCCAGGAATCTATATAAGGGAGTTGTTCAGAATATTCTGATTCTCCTACAACTATGCTGTAGACCTTCCGGATTACTTCAATATCTAAGCTGCCACTAGGGGGCCACCCCACTCCCATAGATGGCCACTCAACTTCACACAAGGTTCTTAGAGTACTTGAGCTTAAAGTCTGTCCATAGTCATTAATTAAAAATCCTTTCTTGAAGTTCTTAAGCATACAGTCTAGGGGGGTAGCAATTTGTCTAGATGATGTCCCACCCATAATGCTTACAGTTACAACACACAAAAAGGGAGGGAATTTTTGAGAATGCAGTAAGGGGTCTGCACTCTCGAGACACTAGGTAGACAGACAACAATCGCTTCCTTCCGTTGCTGACCAATTGAACTCGCGTTAATTGGAAATGCAGCTATAAGAAGTCCGCACTCATTAACATTCAGGCATCACACATTCCATACAGAAAATCCCACCCAACAATTTCAGATTTCTCAAATACAGATAAGCTCAAGCGTTTTTGCTTCTAATCTCCTCTAGATTAGAAGGTACTAGGGCCTTCGCTGAGAGTTGATCAGGCTCTCCTTCCTCAATTTGTTTGAGGGGCTGATTTACAATTTTCTAGCTAGAATTACAATACAGAATACAGAATACATACCCGGCGAATGTTCTCCAGTCTGTTGGGTGCTGGGATTAATGCAGGATTCATCCCACCGCTGCCACCAAGAATTGTTGCAGGAATGGAGGCATGAATTTGTGATGCTTCAGGAGTCAGACAGCACACACCAGTATGAGAGAAAAATCTTCTTTATTTGCCAGCAAACAAAGCAGGACATCAGTTCTAGCTCTCTTCTCTTTCTCTCAGCTCTCTGTGTCTTTGTCTCAGCTGCTTCTCTTCTTATGCTGTCTTCTCCTTCTTCTGTCTGTTCCTTCTGTCCTTCTCTTTCTTCTGAGCTCCTTCTGACGTAAACTGCTTCTGCTCCTACTTAAATAGGGTCCTAAGCCCTCCTCCTAGCCTAGCCCCCTTTACTCCCAATTGGTTAAGAAATTGATTGGCTACCTTGCCTCAACCAATCATTACTTTTGAAATATCAGTTACATAGGTTCCAGACATCCTAAACTGACCTGTGACCTGGGGCCCCTTAAGCCAGACATTTGGTCTCCAGAACTCTTATATTTCTCATTATGATTGATTTCTCATATTCCTAGTACTAACTGCTAACTAAACTCTGGCATTCATTAAAGGGGTCAAAAGCCAATCTTACTTAATAGCATACATATCAGGTTATTACTTCCAGGAGGCCAGTCCTACACTTAGCTATAATTAATCAAGGAGAAGAGAGCTGACTAGTCCTGACCTCTTCACCTATCAGCTTATACATTGAACCAGCCAGAACTATGGCTAAGTCAAACCACATGTTGATCTCCTCAATGCAGTCCTTGCTTGACCTCTTAAACAGCAGACAAAGAGTAATACAGAATTTAACAGATATTCTACACAGACACAAACCTTATTAATTTACACAGAATCAGTATTTCTTATAAGACATATTCTAAATATCAAAAACTTGTAAATACTAATCTATTGCCTCTCTCTCTCTAAATAGTATTTTCTATCTAAGCATTTTAAACTACAATTAATCATATTCTGCTCATTCTTTATTCATATCATAATAGTTTACAGCTGTGCCAGCTAGCATGGCAATTCCAAGGGACAGAGTTTCATTTCTCACGGACCTTTCCTAACCTTAGCTCGACAGCTAGAGTTCAATATAATCTGAACCATCTGGCATACCTTCACTTCACTTACAAAGTAAAAGTTGAAATTTGAAATAAGAATTCAATTCAAATACCAAGCTTTTAACAGAATAACCCTTCATATGATTTCTATATATATATAATTATGCCATGGCTGCCTCATGTTAAGGGCAGTGCCTGCATTGTTTTTTTTCTTTTTACTGCTTCATTGGGAGGGTGCCTGATTTTGAAGATGTAGGACGACTTCTGAACTGATGTTTGGAAGGATGGGGGTCTGTAGGCGCTCAGGCGGTTGCTGACGGGAGGGTGGTGATAATGTGTTTTCTTAATGGGGTAGGTTGACTTCTGAACTGATGTGGCCGATAAAAAGTCTCCCTACAGCTTGCTTGTTAACCCTTACTTTCCACAGATCCATGTGGGCTAATACAGCAGCTAGAATTCTCTCTCTTATCTGAAAACTAACGCAACCTCCCTTGTATGCCTGTGGGTTTCTTTTCTACTGCTTGAACAGGGTCTTGGAGTAGCAAGTGCATCTGGAATGGTTCCTGTTACTTAACAGATTCTCATGTTTAAAGACCTGCTGCTTTGATTTACTGTGTGTGTATTCCGGACGGTGGAGATAATCTGTTTTCTTAATGGGGACTGGGGAGGTAGTCCTTCGGAGAGGAGGTGGAGTGCGGTGTGTGGAAGTAATCTGTTTTCTTAAGGACTCTGCTGCTGTGCTGTGATTAGGCACAGTCCTTCCTTTGTGACGCAACCGTAGATGCGATACATCATCATGTCAGCAGATGGAAACATGAGCACGAATGCTTCAAGGTTTTTGTCCTCGCTGCCAGCTTCAGAACATTGGAGGTGCGTTTTATTATATAACTAGTAAAAAAGGCCCGTTTCCGAAACCAATGAAACGGGTGCTAGCATGTGCTTTTTTTGTGTGTGTGTGTGTGTGTATGTGTCCACAAGAGTTATTTTTGTGTGTGTGTGTGTGAGTGTGTGAGGGTGCGGTGTGTGTGCAGGTTGTTGATATGTGTCTTTTTTTGTTTTGTTTTTTTGCTTGGGGGTTGGGATGTGCTGTGCTGTCCTTGGTCGCTGTTTGCTGCTGGCTGGGTCGCGGGTAATCCTTCCAGCTGGGGCCGCAGCTTGTCCTGTTCGCCCACATCCCAGATGGTGACGGGCACATTGGTTTTCCGGCTCCTCTGACTCCATGTCAAGCGATCCCAAATATAGTCTGTGCTATAGGCCCTCTGGCATTCTTCAGTACTGGCATTAGGCATTTAAAAATTTCTTTCCCCCCCCCCCCCCCCCGGTCTATTTTTGCACATACCCACAGCAGGAATATTCTTCTCTCATTCCAGCGGTGGTTCAGTGCTCTCCGTGCTGCACAGATAATGAGCCATTCTGCTGGGAATGCTCCTCCCTTATTGTCACGTAGTTTCCTCTGATTGGTCCGTCTTACGTTGCCTAGTGTTGCCTGGGAACGGTGTTGTGATGGTCCTTTGTGTTTCAGAATGTTGAGGGTGTTTTTTCTGATTGGTCCGTCATGCGAGGGCAGGGCAGAGAGACATGGTCGGTGTTGTGGCTTCACCACCATGAATCCATGAACCCTTCAGTGATTGACTGAGTGACTTCAGAACGTTGTCTTCAGAATGTTTGAGGGTGAGTTTTATTATAGTAGATAATATGCAGTAAGATGGCCGAACAGGTAAGGAGCTCAGATAAGGAGCTCCTGAGGTCCAGAAGTAATAGACCTACCTGGACCATCTAAAGCCGTCTTCAACCGGACCGGAATGGACCGGAACTGAACCGGAGCTAATCCGCAATCGACCGGGGAGTTGCAGGACTACGACAGCCTCGTTGAACTCCAGCATGGGTGAGCAAGCCCGAGACTGGGCCGAGATGGCCTGTTTGCAGCTGACCTCGTGGCCGCGACACATCCCCGACCGGACAGGCCCATCTGGCCTAACTGAGCCTGCCTGGATCAGCCCAAACTAACCGGACCGAGCTGAAAACCAGACCGGAGCAGAATCGGAGCTGTATCAGCTCCCAGACCAGGATGATATCGCAGTGCTCCAGGGTGAACAAACGAGCAAGCGAGAGGTCCCGAAGCTGATCGGGAATATCTGCCTGCCACCTCCCAGATCGGACTAGTCAAGCCGCGGCGAGATCGACTGGTCCGTCAACCGATGGCCCTTTGTGGAGAGCTGCTGAAGGGATTAATGCTTCCTCGGTCCGGGTTCGATGCGCCGCTGGGACCGCTCGGACCGCCCAAGACCTCGTGACGCCCAGGAGAGTGGAGGAACGCCGATCACCGAAGTAGGCGGACTGAGGAGGAAAGAAGCACTGCACGGAAGCCTGAGGAGCAGGCCGGAGCGCGGAGAGCCGGAGACAACGGACTGTTTGTCCTCACTAGCGACCGGCCAGCCGCGAACCGCACGACCGTGGCCCTCCCCCCCCCCGCTACCCGACCACAACGGAGCCGACCACTACTGGAACAGAGGACAGAAGAACATCCCGACCATGGAACAAGGACAACACATGTAATAAATATATAAAATAACTGCCTGCTTTGCTTAACTGCATGCACTGCTTTCAGATTGATTTAAAAGTATATACTTTGCTTTGCTTTGCTTGCTTTAAATAGAAGGCTAATGCATGCACCGCTTTCAATTGGATTCAAAAGTTTTATACTCTGCATTACTGCTCTAAATAGAAGGGAAACTGAATCCTACACCCAAAATAGCACCATTCCCTGTAATGATTTTAATGCAGATACTTTCAAATATCTTAAACAAAACGACTGTTCAACCAAAATAATATTATTCTCTACAATGATTTAATTGCAATTGCCTTACCTCGCTTTAAAAAGATAAGGAAATAACTTTGTACTTGCATTGATAACAGCTTAATTTAAATGCAGATACCTAGCTCGCTCTGACCTCCAGACAAATAAGCTACCTGGGCAGTAAGATAATTAGATTAATATATAATACTCAACCAGTGCTTTTTTTGTGCCGGGTACGCGCCGTTACAGCGTACCGGCACCTTTTTTCGCCCTAGGGTTCCTGACTTGCGTTCCTGCCGCCCGTCGAGATCCAGCGCCCCTGCCCCAGCTGCCCGCCCTCTTTGCTTCCCGACAGCCCTGCTTTCCGATCCAAACCTCTCCCCCCCCCCCCCCCCGCGACGCGTTTCAATCTTTTATTTTATTTTTTTTACTTGCAGTCACAGCGCCGGCGTTGGTTTGAGAGGACTAGGCTCGCCTCCTCATGCTTTCCTTCCCTTCGCTGTTCCGATTCGCTGCTCTCAGTGTCCCGCCTTCGCGGAAACAGGAACACGTCACAGAAAGGCGGGACACTGAGAGGCAGCGAATCGGAACAGCGAAGGGAAGGAAAGCATGAGGAGGCGAGCCTGGTCCTCTCAACAACGCCGGCGCTGTGACTGCAAGTAAAAAAATTAATAAAAGATTGAAAGCGTCGCGGGGGGGGGGGAGGTTTGGACCGGAAAGCGGGGCTGTCGGGAAGCAAGAGGGCGGGCAGCTGGGGCAGGGGCGCTGGATCCTCGATGTCGGGTGGGGAGAAGGTCTGATGTGGGGGTTGGATAATGGCAGACCCTGGGGATGGGAGAACAGGGCACATGCTGGGCACTAGGGGTTGAGGAGAGAGAAGGGTATTTTGCTGGGGCTGGGAGAAGGGAGCTGATTTAGGGAGAAGAGTCTGACTCTGTGGCTGGGAGAAAAAGGGACCAAGGACAGACGCTGAGGTTTGGGGCTGAGGGTCTGATGCTGGGGCTGGAGAAGAAGGGGAAGGCAGGGAAGAGAAAATTGCTGGACATGAAGGAGAGGGGAGGGGAGAGAGGATAATCAGTGGACATGGATGGCAGGGGAGGACAGGGGGCAGAGAAGAATGGGTCGCGGATGGCAGGGGAGGACGGAGCAGAGAAGAATGGCTGGTCACAGATGGCAGGGGAGGACAGGGGGCAGAGAAGAATGGGTGGCGGATGGCAGGGGAGGGACGGAGCAGAGAAGAATGGCTGGTCACAGATGGCAGGGGAGGACAGGGGGCAGAGAAGAATGGCTGGTCACGGATGGCAGGGGAGGACGGAGCACAGAAGAATGGCTGGCACGGATGGCAGGGGAGGACGGAGCACAGAAGAATGGCTGGTCACGGATGGCAGGGGAGGACAGGGGGCAGAGAAGAATAGCTGGTCACGGATGGCAGGGGAGGACGGAGCACAGAAGAATGGCTGGTCACGGATGGCAGGGGAGGACAGGGGGCAGAGAAGAATAGCTGTCACAGATGGCAGGGGAGGACGGAGCACAGAAGAATGGCTGGTCACGGGTGGCAGGGGAGGACAGGGGGCAGAGAAGAATGGCTGGTCATGGATGGCAGGGGAGGACAGGGGACAGAGGAGAATGGCTGGTCAGGGATGGCAGGGGAGGACAGGGGACAGAGAGAATCGCTGGACATGGGAGGGGAGAGCAGGGGAGAGAGGAGACATGCTGGACATGGATGGAGAGGAGAGCAGGAGATACAGGAGAATTGCTGGACATGGATGGATGGAGGGGTTGGCGGGGAGAGAGGAGAAATGCACTTGGATGGAGGAGAGGGGAGAGAGAATTATTTCTTTATATGGATACAGGAGAGGGAAGAGAGAGGAGAAATGCTGGACATGGATGGAGCGGAGGAAAGAAAAAAAGAAGATGCACATGGATGGAGATGAGGGAAAGGAAAGAGAGGAGAAAACTGCACTTGGATGGAGAAAATAGGCAAAAGCTGGATCCATGTTGTACCTCCTCCAGTCATTCTGCAGAGGAGGATCCAGCTTTTACTTATGGATGTAGGGCAAGAAATGAAGAAGAGGAAAGGAAAGAAATAAATGGAAAGGAAGCTCTAGAAATGGAGTTAAGAGAACAGATAGAGAGCAGCAGAATCAGAGGCTTGGACCAATATGGATAGAAAAACAAGTCACCAGACAACAAAGGTAGAAAAAATCATTTATTTTCATTTTAGTGTTTACACCTGCTGTCTATTTTGCACTGGGTATACTGGAGCTGTAGCAGCTTACAGAATTATTTATAATGAAAAAAATCATGTTATTTTTTCTCCTATACTAGTATATTTTCAATGATGTCTGTTTATATGCGCCATGGCTGCTATAAGGGGTGTGGCCAATGTGGGTGTGGCTATCATAGGGGTGGAGCCATATGTGGTGACCCCCGCCCCAATGAGTACCGGCACCTTTTTTTCTACAAAAAAAGCACTGATACTCACTATTATACTCTAATTATAAATACAGGCTGCTTTGCTCTGACTATAAACCAAGCATAATCAGTAAGAATTGTTGCCAAGTTCTAATGCAAATATAGGCTGCCTAGCGTTGAATTGTTGCCAAGCTCTAATGTGTGCCAAGCTTTAATTGTCGCTAAGCTTAATTGTTGCCAAGCTCTAACTGTTACCAAGCTTAAATGTTAATATAAGCTTTGCCTCGCTTTGAACTGTAGCCAAGCTTAAATGCAAATGTAGACTTTGCCTCGCTTTGAATTGTCAAGATATATGCAATTTAAGCTCTACTGCGCTTTGAATGCAAACCAGCTGAATGTTTGTCACAACGCCTTAAACATAGATATGAATACCAGTAAAACACTCCTAATCATCCATTGCCTCACCCTACTCTTACACGCAAACACAACCCACAACCCAAATAACAACAAACCCATAACTCACAAATCACACAACACCTCACACACACACACACAATGCCCACCCTAAAGAACACCCACAATAACTCACCCACAATACACCAACCCTATGTACAACCTTTCAACAACTCATCAACCCAAGACCAATAACCACCAAAGGAAAAATCTCTGGATATGAACACCACCAACAAAAAGAAGAAAACAACAACAACAACAAACTCAACCACCGAAGAAACAGACAACTAATAAAATAAACACATCGAACCCCCCCCCCCCCCCCCAGAACCATACCACTCAATCCAACTAGGATACATCCATGCAAGATCAGCAGTAAGCAACTCAGTAGACATACAAGACTGGATCACTACAGATAACCTAGACCTTCTATTTATCACAGAAACCTGTTCCATAGTCCCACAGACCCCGCCATCCTAGAACATGCCCACCAGAATACAAAATCATCCACTGGACAAGAAATGGAAAAAGAGAGGCGGAATAGCCATAATTTACAAACCCGAATTCACCATCACAATTACGGGTGAATCCACCTCACCACAACTTGAAATTGCATCGACAAGGATTAATCACCCAAACCTAATAGGACACCTGAACACAATCCTATTCTACAGACCATCAGGAAATGGCAAGACTCCCAAACGCAACTTATGGACTTCATCTCGAACTCCTGTGTATCTGCCTCAAACATCCTTATAATAGGAGACATCAACCTACACCTAGAAGATGATACCTCACCAAGCACACAAGAATGCCAAGAATTCTTAAAACTCTGGATCTGCAAGCACCCAACACGCAACCAACACACAAAAAAAGGACACACACTAGATATCATAACAAGCAAATTCGAACCGGACTCAACAATCATACTCACCGACACGAGATGGACACCTACATTATGGTCAGACCACCATAAAGCAAATGTCTCTCTCTGCTGGCGAAAAACAACACATAAACACAATCAAAAAACATGAACGAACAACATACACAACGAGAGGAAAAATAGACCCCACAATATTCCTGGCAACAGATCTACCAGAACGAATGGTCAACAAATGCTGACACCATCCAATTCCTCCAAGAATGGGACGATGTATGCACAACAACACTAGACAAAATCGCCCCAATCCAAACCAGAACATCGCACAGGAAAAAAAATCAAATCCATGGTTCAACGATGAGCTGAAAAAACTTAAACACAAGTCAGAAAACTAGAACGCGTAAGGAACACAAAGAGAGACGAACAAACACTAAACGCCTGGAAATTGCATCGGAGAAAATACAAATATACCATAAAACAGACTAAAAGACTACATTACAAAACAATAATAGGACCAAACTACAAGACACACATAAACTCTTCAACCTTGTGAACAAACTGTTAGACACCACACCAGTCACAAACAACGGCAAAGACATACCAGATGTAGACCAACCTTGCAAAATACTTCGAGGAGAAAATTATACAATTACGACTCAAAATACCCGCTAGCCCTATGAATACGCCACAATTCTAGATTGTCTAGATCCAGAAGAAGAACATACCCAGCAGACAGAACCTGGACCGAATTCGAACTACTATCAGAAGACCTCATCTCTGAAACACTTAAAAGATTTGCCAAATCCCACTGCAAACTAGACATTTGCCCAAATAACCTCATGAAATCTGCTCCTCAACAATTCATAATAGACCTAACGAGCCACGTAAACTTCATGCTACAAAACGGACTTTTCCCAAAGAAATGGAAAAATCTTACTCACCCCAATTCCTAAAGACACAAAGAAAAGCACGAGTGAAATAACCAATTACAGACCAGTACATCCATACCACTAATAACCAAAATAACTGAAGGAATGGTAACAAAACAACTCACAAACTACCTAAACAAACACTCATATACTGCATGATGCCCCAATCAGGATTCCGATCAAATCGTAGCACAGATAACGGTCTTAGTCACCCTTATGACTAAATTAAACAAATAATAGCAACCGGAAACAATATACTCCTCCTACAATTTGACATGTCAAGTGCCTTCGATATGGTTGACCACGGAATCCTATTACACATACTTGAATATTTTGGCATTGGAGGAAATGTCCTGAACCTGGTTCAAGGGGTTTCCTAAACACAGCGTTCGTAATCAAGTTACATCAAATTCAACCACATCTAATGCATGGACACCTGAATGTGGAGTTACCACAAGGATCACCCCTCTCACCAACCATTTTCAACCTAATGATGATCCCCTTGGCAAAACTCCTATCAAACCATAACCTCAACCCATATATATACGCTGATGATGAACAATATACATCCCTTTCAAACAGGACATCAAAGAAATCTATAACGAAATCAATCAAAGTCTACACATCATGAACACATGGGCAAATGCATTTCGTCTGAAATTAAATGCAGAAAAAACTCAATGCCTGATACTCACCTCCCAATACAACACGAACGAATTTACCGCCATAAACACACCCAAAATTAAACCTTCCAATCTCAGAAACGCTAAAAATCCTTGGAGTCACTATCGAACCGCCACTTAACACTCGAAACTCATGCAAACAATACAACCAAAAAGATGTTCTACTGCATGTGGAAACTGAAAAGAATAAGACCATTCTTCCCAAGATCCGTCTTTCGCTGCCTAGTGCAATCCTCGTATTAAGCCATCTGGATTACTGCAACTCACTATACGCAGGTTGCAAAGAGCAAATACTGAGGAAACTTCAAACAGCCCAGAATACAGCAGCCAGACTCATCTTCGGAAAACCAAAATATGACAGTGCAAAACCCTTACGAGAGAAGCTACACTGGCTTCCACTCAAGGAATGCATTACTTTTAAAGTATGCACATTAATCCACAAAATCATTCACGGCGAAGCTCCAGCCTACATGTCTGAGTTAATAGACCTACCACCCAGAAATGCCAAAAGATCATCCCGAACCTTCCTCAACCTCCACTTCCCTAATTGCAAGGGCGTAAAATACAAGACGCTACACGCGTCAGCCTTTTCTCACGTGGGCACGCAGTTCTGGAATGCACTGCCGCGCAACCTGAGAACGATCCACGAGCAAACCTCCTTCCGCAAACTATTGAAGACCCATCTTTTTGAAAAAATCTACGGAAAGAAGCAAAACACATAAAGTCCACACTCACTGTTCACTAATGCATCAATACATCCACTTCTGAACTCTCATCCCCCGTAGTCTCATCTCACTCATACCTTTACTCACAGAAATATGTATATCATACATAAAGCCATTTTAACCTCCCGCTGTCTCCTTCCAATGTTTCAAGGTTTGGTTCCAGTGTTTATATTCCTTAACAACACTTTGATTGTCTTGTATAACTCTTCACAATGTAATCCATAACCAAGTTGTAACAAATTATATTTCCATCTTTCATATCGTATTGTAAGCCACACTGAGCCCGCAAAAGGTGGGAAATGTGGATACAATGCAATAAATAAATAAATAAAATATAGGATGATTTAGAGATGGGAGTAACTAGCGAGGTAATTAAATTTATTGATGACACAAAGTTATTCAAGTCGTTAACTCACGACAGGATTGTGAAAAATTACAGAAGGACCTTACGAGACTAAGAGACTGGGCAGATGACATTTAATGTGAGCAAGTGCAAGGTGATGCATGTGGGAAATAAGAACTCAAATTATAGCTACGTCATGCAAGGTTTCCATGTTAGGAGTTACGGACCAAGAAAGGGATCTGGGTGTCGTTGTCGATAATACACTGAAACCTTCTGCTCAGTGTGCTGCTGCGGCTAGGAAAGCGAATAGAATGTTGGGTATTATTAGGAAAGGTATGGAAAACAGGTGTGAGGATGATATACTGCATTGTATCGCTCCATGGTGCAACCACACCTTGAGTATTGTGTTCAATTCTGGTCGCCGTATCTCAAGAAAGGTATAGTGGAATTGGAAAAAGTGCAGCGAAGGGCAACTAAAATGATAGCGGGGATGGGACGACTTCCCTATGAAGAAAGACTAAGGAGGCTAGGGCTTTTCAGCTTGGAGAAGAGACGGCTGAGGGGAGACATGATAGAGGTATATAAAATAATGAGTGGAGTGGAACAGGTGGATGTGAAGCGTCTGTTCATGCTTTCCAAAAATACTAGGACTAGGGGGGGCATGCGATGAAACTACAGTGTAGTAAATTTAAAACAAATCAGAGAAAAATCTTTCTTAACCCAATGCATAATTAAACTCTGGAATTTGTTGCCGGAGAACGTGTGAATGCGGTTAGCTTGGCAGAGTTAAAAAAGGGGTTGGACAGTTTTCTAAAGGGACAAGTCCACAGACCCCTACTAAATGGACTTGGGAAAATCCACAATTCCAGGAATAACATGTATAGAATGTACGTTTGGGAAGCTTGCCAGGTGCCCTTAGCCTGGATTGGCCGCTGTCGTGGACAGGATGCTGGGCTCGATGGACCCTTGGTCTTTTCCCAGTGTGGCATTACTTATGTACTTATGTAAGTGTTATGTGTGCACTCAGCACTCATCTACACCAGTACCAATATCAATACCAATATTCTCTTATATTCCGCAAAATTCATTAAAGTTCTATGCAGATAACATAATAAAAGATCCAGACAGATACTGGAGAAGAACCAAGACCAATACATTTCAATAAAATCTATATTTAAAATTTTTTTAAAAGAAAGCTTTCAAATGTTTTTATTTATTTATTTATTGTTTGCATTTGTGTCCCACATTTTCCCACCTCTTTGCGGGCTCAGTGTGGCTTACAATAAGATAAGAATAATGAAAATACATTTGTTACAACTTGGTTATGGGTTATGTTGTACAAGTTATGCGAGATAATCAAATTATCATTTTCTAATATATCATATCTTGTGAGTGTTCTAATTTGAATAGGGAGGGCATTCCATACACGTGCAACCAGATAAGCGAAACTAGATGAGAAAACACCTGTGGAAATTCTTAAAAGTTCTACTGATGAAATGATTTCTAGATCCACTCTCGTAGTCATTTTTGTGTTTCTTCAGGATATGGATGCCACATTTTCTACATATCTCAAAGTGGACACAAGGTAGGAGAAATACATTTTTTGCTTATAAACAACAAGGGTATCCTTGGGTACTAGATTTAAACTGAGATAACCCTTGTAAATGTTTGGTATATTTGGATGATCATGTGTTTTATGTCCATCTCAAGGGCAAATGTTTTTGGAAGGGAGAGGGATTTCAAATGTAGATCTGTGATGCAATCTATATATGATCCTTCTGTTGTTGAGCCATGAGCAATATGAAGTTTAATCATTATGATCTTCGAATATTTTTCCTTATCTATCTTTCTCTGGATTTCTGAACTGATCCCTCATACTTGTGGGCTAATTAGTAAAACTGCTATACAAATTACAGTTATTTTTGTTTTCTTTTTATGTTTTATTCCTTTTCTTTTTTATTTTCACTTTCCTTGTCAAAGTTTCTTTTATTCATAAATAAGATTTTTTTAAAAGAATTATTTTAAATATGACAATATTATACCCTCTTTTACAAAGCCGTGATAGCAGCTGCCACGTGGTAATTCCGACACAACCCATTCACTTTGAATGGGCTGTGTCAGCAGTATCACACTGGCAACCACTAGCATGGCTTTGTAAAAGGGAGGGAGGGTCGTTTGAAGAAACTTTCTTTATAATGACAGATATAGCAGTGGAAAGGAGAACACAAAGCATTAGCATATAAGGGAACAGGACATGTTTTTTTCTTTTTTCAGCAAAGGTATCCTACCTGCTAGATCAAATGTTCGATCCTGCAAAGAATCTCCATAAGAAAACATAATGTATTTTGGTTTTAGTAAGCTACATTAGGCACTAACACATACCTAATGCAGCAAAAATGGAGTACTGTGCGACATGCTCAGGCATCCTGTGGTAACTTGGAAATCTGCGTGCACTAACCACATACTAAATAATTTTTAAATTTATTTTTTAGGGGGTGTATCATGGGTGAGAGTGGGTGTTTCTGTGCTAATCACAGAGGGCCCCTTTTACCAAGCTGTGGCAAAAGAGGGCCTGCGCTGGCGTCGGCATGTGTTTTTCACACTCGCTGAGACCCCTTTTACCATAGCGGGTAAAAGGGAAGTATTTCTTTCCTGCAGGAAATGGCCATGCGGCAAATAAAGCACGTGCCACATGGACATTTTGGGGGGGGGGGGGGGGGGGGAAGCCCTTACTGCCACCCAGCAGTAACCGGAAATCATGCAGCACTGCTCGATTACCACCAGGTACATCCCGGCGCTACAAAAATAAACATATTTTTCCAGCGCTGGATATGATGGTGCACTAGGGTTGGGAAGTACTGCCGAGCAATATGGCAATATTGACACACGGCCATTAATGCAAAAAATAGAAAAAAACATTTTGTTGGCTAAGCTAATAATGGCCTTAGGCATAAGGGCATTCTAAGACCACTTTTTACCACAATTTAGTATAAGAACCACTTTGTATTTACTATCGCATAGTAAGGATATATTTTAATATATTTTATGTGTTCATAAAGGGGCTCATTTCTGAAACAGAAAAACATCCAAAAAATGGCACAAAGCAGCAAATCAACCTTTTTTTTTTTTTTTGCCAAAATGTCCAAATTGCTATTTTCAAAACCCATTTTAAAGACATTTTTCTATGCAGTTCGTCTGCAATGCATCCAAATCAGAAGGAGGAATGTCAGGGGAATGTTGAGGGTGGGTTTTGGGTGTTCCCAAAACTTGGATGTTTTTCTTCCATAATGGAGCAAAGCAAAAACATCCATGGCTACAAGTTTGCCATTTTGGTCTAGACCTGATTCAATCACAACTAAGTCATAAAAAGACACCCTAAATTACCACTGGAGAGATTAAGGCATGACCCCCCCCCCCTTACTCCCCCAGTGATCACTGACCCTCTCCCACATTCCAAAGATATAAAAGAAACAGTATGTACCAGCCTCTTTGAAAGCTTCAGATGTTATGGTCAGTTCTATTCAGTGCATTTTTTGTAGAAAAAAAGGTGCCGGTACTCATTATGGGCGGGGTCACCACATATGGCTCCACCCCTATGATAGCCACACCCACATTAGCCACACCCCTTATAGCAGCCATGGCGCATATAAACAGACATCATTGAAAATATACTAGTATAGGAGAAAAACAATAACTTGTGATTTTTTTTCATTATAAATCATTTCTGTAAGATGTTACAGCTCCAGTATACCCAGTGCAAAATAAGACAAGAGATGTAAATTCTCAAATTGGACATATTCCAAACACTAAAATGAAAATAAAATAATTTCTTTCTACCTTTGTTGTCTGGTGACTGTTTTCTATCCATACTGGTCCAAGTGTCTGATTCTGCTGCTGTCTATCTGTTCTCTTAACTCCGTTTCCAGGGCTTCCTTTCCATTTATTTCTTTACTTTCCTCCTTTCTTCTTCCATGTCCAGCATTTCTCCTCTCTCCCCGCCAAACCCTCTATCCATCCATGTCCAGCAATGCTCCTCTATCTCCTGCTCTGCTCTCCATCCATTTCCAGCATTTCTCCTTCCTCTCCTGCCATCCCATCCATGTGCATCTCCTTCCTATCTTGCCTCCCCTCCATCCATGTCCAGCATGTCTCCTCTCCCCTCCCCTCCCATGTCCAGTGATTCTCCTCTCTCCCCTGCCCTCTTCTCCTATCCAGCAATTCTCTCTTCCCTGCCTTCACCTTCCATCCATGTCCAGCAATTCTCCATTCTCCTCTCTCCTCTGCCCTACTATCCCATCCCCTCCATGTCCAGCGATTCTCTTTTGCCCCCTATCCTTCCCCTCCTTTCAATGTCCAGTGACTCGCCCCAGCCTCCACCTGCCCCTGAGATCATTCAAACCCCAGCCCCATTTGCCCAGCCCCCCTTGCCCATACACACATACCCCCAGCCCTACTTGCCCATACACACACCCCCAGCCCCACTTGCCCACACACACACACACACACCCAGCCCTACTTGCCCACACACACCCCAGCCCCAATTGGCCACACACACACACCCTAGCCCCAATTGGCCACACAACCTCCCAGCCCCACTTGCCCACACACACACCCAGGCCTACTTGCCCACACACACCCCAGCCCCAATTGGCCACACACACACACCCTAGCCCCACTTGGCCACACAACCCCCCCCCCCCCAGCCCCACTTGGCCACACAACCCCCAGCCCCACTTGTTCACCCTCCCCTGCTCGCTCCCTGCTGTTTGCACCGATCCCTGCCTCGTAAAACTTATTTTTTCGCGAACCGGCAGACTGAAGAAATAAAACAAACAGCTGACAGGCTTGCCTCCTTCGATCGCGTCGGCCGCTTCCTTTCCCTGCATTCTCAGCGCGTCCCGCCCTCGAGGAAAGGAAATGACATCAGAGGAGGGCGGGACGCGCTGAGAATGCAGGGAAAGGAAGCGGCCGAAGCGATCGAAGGAGGCAAGCCTGTCAGCTGTTTGTTTTATTTCTTCAGTCTGCCGGTTCGCGAAAAAATAAGTTTTACGAGGCAGGGATCGGTGCAAACAGCAGGGAGCGAGCAGGAGAGCCCCAGAAAAAAGGTGCCGGTACGCCGTACCGTCGCGTACCGGCACAAAAAAAGCACTGGTTCTATTAGAGCAACAAGCAGGTCCCTGGAGTAGACTAGTGGTCACTGCAGTACACTGTAGAGAAGGGAACCCAGGCTTATATCCAACTCTAACTGTTACACTTGTGGTGGAAAGTGTGAGCCCTCCAAAACCCACCAAAAAGCTACTGTATTCACATATAGGTGACATCTGCAACCATAAGGGTTATTGTAGTGATCTACTGTTGGGCATAGTAGGTTTTTGGTGGGTTTTGGAGAGCTCACCATACAATATAAGGGGATAATGGTGAGATGTGTACCTAGGACCTTTTAATTTGTCCACTGCAGTGCCCTCTAGGGTGCCTCACTGCTCTGCAGGGATGTCTGTGTGGCCAGTCTACTAATAATTCTGGTCCCCCATACATTCCAATGGCTTGTTTTTGTGCATTTTTTCCCTTGAACTTTTTTTTTTTTTTCAAAAATGGTCCAAAAAGATAGATGCACTGAGAACAAAAACGTCTAGCAAATGGACATTTTTGAAGCAAAAATATAAACATTTTTCTGTTTCAAAAATCGCTATGTTCAACACTTGATTTTTGGACATTTTCAGCAAAATGTCCAAAATGGGATTTAAAAGTCATATTGAAAATGCCCCTCAAAATATTTATGATTTTATATTTACTTCTCATCTGTTTTCTGTGCACTTAAGTTACACCAGTTTTCTAAGGGAGAATACGGACATACTTTCCCAGGAATGCTTTCAATCAGATTGGATAAACTTATGCACATAAAATGAAGATACATACCTGTAGCAGGTATTCTCCGAGGACAGCAGGCTGATTGTTCTCACTGATGGGTGACGTCCACGGCAGCCCCGAGATCGGAAATCTCCCTAGCAACAAAAGATTGCTAGAGCCTTCGATCGCACACAGGCGCGTGCACCGCACATGCGTGGCCATCAGCTTCCCGCCCCATCGTGCGAGAGTCCCGTCAGTTTGATAACAAAGCAAAGAAAGAAAGACAACTCCAAAGGGGAGGCAGGCGGGTATGTGAGAACAATCAGCCTGCTGTCCTCGGAAAATACCTGCTACAGGTATGTATCTTCTTTTTCTCCAAGGACAAGCAGGCTGCTTGTTCTCACTGATGGGGTATCCCTAGCTCCCAGGCTCACTCAAAATAACAAAGAAAGGTCAACTGGGCCTCACAACGGCAAGAACATAACAAGGATTGACCTACGAAGAAAACATCTAACTGAGAGTGCAGCCTGGAACAGAACAAAAATGGGCCTGGGGGGGGGGGGGGGGGGGGAGTTGGATTCTAAACCCCAAACAGATTCTGCAGCACCGACTGCCCGAACCGACTGTCGCGTTGGGTATCCTGCTGAAGGCAGTAATGAGATGTGAATGTGTGGACTGAAAACCATGTCGCAGCCTTGCAGATCTCTTCTATAGTGGCTGACTTCAAGTGGGCCACTGACGCTGCCATGGCTCGAACAATATGAGCCGTGACATGACCCTCAAGAGCCAGCCCAGCTTTGGCGTAAGTGAAGGAAATGCAATCTGCTAGCCAATTGGAAATGGTGCGTTTCCCGACAGCAACTTCCCCTCTGTTGGGATTGAAAGAAACAAACGTATGGGCGGACTGTCTGAAGGGGCTTTTCCGCTCCACATAGAAGGCGTATGAGGACAGGGAAAAAATGTTGGCAAGACAACTGACTGGTTCAGATGGAACTCCGACACCACCTTCGGCAAGAACTTAGGGTGAGTGCGTAGGACAACTCTGTTATGATGAAATTAAGTATAGGGAGCTTGGGTTACCAAGGCTTGAAGTTCACAGACTCTACGAGCTGAAGTAACAGCCACCTAGAAAATGACCTTCCAGGTCAAATACTTCAGATGGCAGGAATTCAGTGGCTCAAAAGGAGGCTTCATCAGCTGGGAGAGAACGACGTTGAGATCCCATGACACTGGTGGAGGTTTGACAGGGGGCTTTCACAAAAGCAAACCTCTCATGAATCGAACAACTAAAGGCTGTCCGGAGATAGGCTTACCCTATACACGTTGATGATAAGCACTAATTGCACTAAGGTGAACCCTTACGGAGTTGGTCTTGAGACCAGACTCTGATAAGTGTAGAAGGTATTCAAGCAGGGTCTGTGTAGGACAAGAGCGAGGATCTAGGGCCTTGCTGTCACACCAGATGGCAAACCTCCTCCATTTGAAAGAGTAACTCTTTTTCGTGGAATCTTTCCTGGAAGCAAGCAAGACTCGGGAGACACCATCTGAAAGACCCAAGGAGGCAAACTCTATGCTCTCAACATCCAGGCCGTGAGAGCCAGAGACTGGAGGCTGGGATGCAGAAGCGCCCCCTCGTTCTGAGTAATGAGGGTCGGAAAACACTCCAATCTCCACGGTTCTTTGGTGGAAAACTCCAGAAGAAGAGGGAACCAGATCTGACGAGGCCAAAAAAGAGCTATCAGAATCATGGCCCCACAGTCTTGCTTGAGTTTCAACAAAGTCTTCCCCACCAAAGGTATGGGAGGATATGCATACAGGAGACCCTTCCCCCAATGAAGGAGAAAAGCATCCGACGCTAGTCTGTCGTGGGCCTGAAGTCTGAAACAGAACTGAGGGACCTTGTGATTGGTCTGAGTGGCAAAAAGATCCACTGAGGGGGTGCCCCACGCTCAGAAGAACTTGCGTACCACGCCCGAGTTGCGCGACCACTCGTGAGGTTGCATTATCCTGCTCAACCTGTCAGCCAGACTGTTGTTTATGCCTGCCAGATACGTGGCTTGGAGAAGCATGCCATGAGCACGAGCCCATAACCACATCTGGACGGCTTCCTGACACAGGGTGCGAGATCCGGTGCCCCCCTGCTTGTTGACGTAATACATGGCAACCTGATTGTCCGTCTGAATTTGAATAATTTGATTGGACAGCTGATCTCTGAAAGCCCTTAGAGCGTTCCAGATCGCTCGCAACTCCAGGAGATTGATCTGAAGACCTGATTCCTGGAGAGACCAAGCTCCTTGAATGTGAAGCCCATCTACATGGGCTCCCCACCCCAGGAGAGATGCATCCATAGTCAGCACTTTTTGAGGCTGAGGAATTTGGAAGGGACGTCTCAAAGTCAAATTGGATCGAACTGTCCACCACTGAAAGGAACTGCAAAATTTGGTGGACAGCTGGATTGCATCCTCTAGATCCCCTGTTGTCTGAAACCACTGGGAAGCTAGGGTCCATTGAGATGATCGCATGTGAAGACAGGCTATGGGAGTCACATTATTATTTTATTGTTATTAATGGACTGTGGAGGCCATATGGCCTAGAAATCTCAACATCTGCCGAGCTGTGACCTGCTGAGACGCTCTGACCAATGAAACAAGAGAAAGAAGGTTGTCCGCTCTCACCTCTGGAAGATAGGCATGAGCCGTCTGTGAATCCAGCAGAGCTCCTATGAATTCTAGTTTCTGAACTGGAAGAAGATGGGACTTTGGGTAATTTATGACAAACCCCAGTAGCTCCAGGAGTTGAATAGTCATCTGCATGGACTGCAGAGCTCCTGCCTCTGAAGTGTTCTTCACCAGCCAATCGTCAAGATAGGGGAACACATGCACTCCCAGTCTGCGTAGCGACGTTGCAACTACCACCAGGCATTTGGTAAACACCCTGGGCACAGACATGAGCCCAAAGGGCAGCACACAATAATGAAAATGCTGTGTTCCCAGACGGAATCGTAGATACTGCCTGTGAGCTGGCAGTATCTGAATGTGCGTATAAGCATCCTTTAAGTCCAGAGAGCATAGACAATCGTTTTTCTGAAGCATGGGAAGAAGGGTGCCCAGGGAAAGCATCCTGAACTTTTCTTGAACAAGATATTTGTTCTGGGCCCTTAGGTCTAGGATGGGACGCATCCCCCCTGTTTTCTTTTGCACAAGGAAGTACCTGGAATAGAATCCCAGCCCTTCTTGCCCTGGTGGAACGGGCTCGACCGCACTGGCGTTGAGAAGGGCGGAGAGTTCCTCTGCAAGTACCTGCCTGTGCTGGAAGCTGAAGGACTGAGCTCCCGGTGAGCAATTTGGAGGTATGGAGATCAAATTGAGGAAGTATCCTAGCTGGACTATTTGGAGAACCCACCGATCTGAGGTTATGAGAGGCCACCTTTGGTGAAAAATTTTAACCTCCCCCCGACCGGCAGATCGTCCGGCACAGACACTTTGATAGCGGCTATGCTCAACTGGAGCCAGTCAAAAGCCCCTCCCTTACTTTTGCTGGGGAGCTGCGGGGGCCTGTCTAGGCGCACGCTGTTGACGAGAACGAGCACGCTGGGGTTGAGCCTGAGAAGGCTGTCGAGAAGGTGGATTGTACCTACGCTTATTGTAAGCATAGGGAGCACTCCGCCTTCCCCAGAAAAAACGTCTACCTGATGAGGTAGATGCTGAAGGCACCCGGTGGGAGAGATTGTCCATAGCGGTTTTCCGCTGGTTGAGCTTTCTCGCCAAAAGTATTATCCCTCTGGCAAGGGGCATCCGCCAGCCGCTGCTGGACCCTATTGTCCAGGTCAGAGGCACGCAGCCATGAGAGTCTGCACATCACTGTACCTTGTGCAGCGGCTCTGGATGCAACATCAAAAGAGTCGTAAGCACACCTGGACAGGAATTTACGACACGCCTTCAGCTGCCTGACCACCTCCTGAAAAGACCTGGTGTGCTCCAGAGGGAGCTTGTCTACCAAGTCCGCCAGTTGCTTTACATTGTTGTGCATGTGGATGCTCGTGTAGAGCTGAATTTTGGACACGAGCATAGAGGACTGGTTGGCCTTACTACTACTACTTATCATTTCTATAGCGCTACAAGGCATACGCAGCGCTGTACACCATACACAAAAGACAGTCCCTGCTCAAAGAGCTTACAATCTAGATAAGACAGGTAAACAAACAAAACAATTAAGGGTAAGGGAATACAGACAGAACAATTAAGGGTAAGGGAATAAAGAGGTGAGGATAATGGATAGGGCAAGTGAGGTAGGAGTCAAAAGCAGTGGTAAGAGGTGGGCTTTGAGTTTGGACTTGAAAACGGCTAAAGACGGGGCAAGACGTACAGGCTCAGGAAGTCTATTCCAGGCGTGAGGTGCAGCGAGATAAAAGAAACGGAGTCTTGAATTAGCAGTAGAGGAGAAAGGGACAGATAGGAGAGATTTATCTACAGAACGGAGTACTCAAGGGGAGACGTAGGGAGAGACAAGAATGGAGAAGTACTGGGGAGTGGCAGAGTGAATGCACTTATAGGTTACTAGAAGTTTGAATTGAATACGGAAACGGATAGGGAGCCAGTGAAGTGACTTAAGGAGAGGGCTAATGTGGGCATAGCGACTTTGGCAGAAGATGAGTCGCGCAGCAGAGTTTTGGATTGATTGAAGAGGAGAGAGATGGCTAAGAGGGAGGCCGGTGAAAAGTAGGTTACAATAATCATGACGAGAGGTGATAAGAGTGTGGGTAAGAGTCCAGAGTTCTAGATTCTCGTCCCGGAGGTGCCGAGGCAAAATCCCTAGAACTCTTGGCCCTCTTGAGAGCAGAATCCACAACCATAGAGTCTTGAGGTAACTGCAACTTCATCAACTCAGGCTCCCCATGGATTCGATACTGAGACTCAGCTTTTTTGGGGATGGTGGGATTAGATAGAGGTTTCATCCAGTTCTTCAGCAATGTCTACTTAAGGACATTATGCAGAGGAACAGTGGACGACTCCTTAGGTGGTGAAGGATAGTCAAGGACCTTGAACAGAAACCACCGGGAAGGGAATAGCCACAGACATTTCCCGCACAAAGGAGGAGAAAGAAAGGCTCTCCGGGGGGGGGGGGGGGGGGGGAAGTTTCCTTTCAGGTGAAGGAGTGGGATCAGAAGGAAGACCACAAGACTCCACAGAAGAGAAATATCTGGGATCCTCCTCTTCTCCCCACGAGGCATCCTCCTCGGTGTCGGACAAGAGTTCACAAACTGCAGTCCGAAACCGGGCCCGTCTTGACTCGGAGGAACCACGTCCTCGATGATGACGTTGAGAAGTCGACTCCCGTGCCGGCAGCGATAAAGCTTCCTCCAGCGATGTCGACGGGGAGTCGACCTGGGTGGCAGCTGAAGCCGCAAGCGGCATCAGCGTTGGGGTCCGCACCACAGGCACAGAGCTCGCTGCCGCTTCCATCAACAGTACCGAAGGCGCAAGCACCCCCAGTACCGCAGCAGCCCCTCTAGGAGACCTGAAAAAATGGCTCTGAGGCACTCGTCAAGAGTGTGTGCCGGGAAAGGCTGTGGGGCCAATGTAGGAGCTGGAGGCAGAACCTGTGCAGAGGAAGGAGGCGGTACCGGACTGTCCGAAGACAGATGCATCGACACCTCTTGGATGGAGGGTGAGCGGTCCTCCCGGCGTCGACGCTTCCCGGGTGCCGGGTCCCTCGACGCCCCAGAGCTCCTGGTATCGTGTGTAGACGGAGATCGATGCTTCTTAGCCTTCGCTCGATGCACGGCATCAGTACTCCTGTCACGGTGGTGACTGTTTCATTGTCTGTGCTCACCTCACCCTCTAGTGGCCTGAACCAGTGGCTGCTATGAACTGTCACCCGTTCCAGACTTCAGCCCAGTCCAGTCCGGATCTTCCGGGCTGCCAGACTAGCTTCTCTTGTTTGTGCCTGAACAGCACCTGTGATTCCTGAATCTGAACTTCAGCAGCTGATGGGCTTTATTAATCACCTGGAAACATCTGTGTTTGCCTTTGCATCGTCTAAGGTCCCTGGTTTGTTGGTGCTTTGTTGCACTTCTGCCTAGTCTGGTTTCTTGTATAGTTCCTTGTCTGATTCTAGTTAGTCTGTGTGTAGTTTAGCTTAGGTTTATTGCTTATTTCTTAGTCTTGTTCCTGGTTTGTATTCTTGGTCTAGTTTCTGTTTGTCTGTGTCTCTTTCTTAGAGGCTGCTCTGCAGCTTTCAGTCCTGTCTCTTGTCTGTCAGTGTTTGTACCCTGTTTCAGTGGCTGCTTGGCAGCTTTCAGTTCCTGTCCTCTAGCTTGTCCATTTCCTGCCTTGTGTAGTATTGTCTGTCTGTGAGTCCTAGCCCAGTTTCCTGCCTTGCTGCCCATATATATTCCCTTTCTCTCTGACACTCAGTCCCTGTTCAGCCTAGTGGGTATCCAGTTCCTGCCCTGTCCGGTAAGTCCTGTCGGCCGCCTGCACCCAGGGGCTCAACTCCTGAGCAGTGGCGTTCCTAGGGGGGGTGGTGGGTGCGGTCCACCCCGGGTGCACGCCGCTGGGGGGGGGTGCCACGCGCGCCTGTCCGTCGTTCGTTTCATGCTCCCTCTGCCCTGGAACAGGTTACTTCCTGTTCCGGGGCAGAGGGAGCATGGAACGAACGATGGACAGGCGCCAATGGCACCCCCCCAGCGGCGTGCACCCGGGCGGGGGGGTCTTTCGCCAGGGGGGGTCCTTTCGCCAGGGGGGGGTCACGCTGCATCCGGGGGGCTCTGCACCCGGGGGGCGGGGTGCATCGGCGATCCGCCCCGGGAGTCCACCCCTCTAGGAACGCCACTGCTTCTGAGGAACAGCGGTCAAGTGCAGGTGAAGTCTAGCTGTTTCTGTCAGAGTTCTGCCTTGTCTCTGGTGTGGGGTGGTTTTGCCTGCCACTGCTGCTCCACGGCAGTGGCACAAGGGCTCACGAACCTAGTTTCTGCCTTGAAAACCTAACACTCCTCGGTACCGACGAGGAGGACGTGGAATCCACACGCCTCCTCGGGGTCGGGTCCGAAAGTGGTTGGTCCTGATGGGCCTTTGCAGCAGGAGCCTTCGAGACAGGTGGAGATCCACTCGACGGCTCACTGCTCCCAGCGTGTGGTGGTCTCCGGACAGGTATTACCTGCTCTCCCGATGTCGATGCCATCTCCGGTGCTGATGCCGCCGCCAACCTCGGTACCGCTGTCAACGTTGACGGCGAACTGCCGGGCAAGGCTCCAAACAGACGTTCCCGCTGAGCCTGTCTCGACGCCTATGTCCGCTTTTTAAGGCTAAGACACAACTTACATGCGTCTGGGTGATGGTCGGGCCCAAGGCACTGGATACACCACGAATGGGGAGCGGTACCTGAGATTGCCCGGCAGCACCGACCACACTTCTTGAAGCTGCTGGGAATCCTCGATGTCATGGACGGAAAAATAGCGGCGGCAAAGTCAAAATTTGCGATAGTGCCAAGAAAAAAGGGCACAAAAAGAGAAACGCGAATGGGCAGCCAAAAAGGGCCGCGACGACAGCAAAAGAAAACTTAATAGGGCCCAACTAAAAAAGTAAGGGAACTACCAGTAGTTTTTTTTTATGTTTACTTTCTCCAAGATGAGAAGGAAGAAAAGAAAAGAAAAAACGTGAACTCGCGACTAACAACGAAGGCTTTTTCTCGGGCACAGAGAGACACAGCTATCAACACAACCGCTCTCTACCGCGGAAAAAGAAAAAACTCACGGTACTCTCGCTTGACGGGTGGGAAGGTGATGGCCACGCACGTGCCCGCGCGCGATTGAAGGCTCTAGAAATCTTTTGTTGCTAGGGAGATTTCCGATCTCGGGGCTGCCGTGGACGTCACCCATCAGTGAGAACAAGCAGCCTGCTTGTCCTCGGAGAAAGGTATTTTACAAAAGCTATTTCTGCACATACAGCAGTTTTATTTGTGGTAATGCCTTTTACAATTATCTCTACTCTGTTCTGTATCAATATTTCTTCTCCATCATAAAAATCACGTACCATATAATTGTTGAAGGCATTGGAATCAGCATCAACCAAAGTAAGGAGGTCCGTCATTGCATTGTGGAATGGCAAGATCAGCTGCCTCATTGTCCCATCCAAGAATTCAAATTGACGCTTTCCATAAGTCATCAGCCCCACCATGCAGCCAAGTGCAGATCCCTATAAGAGTAAGAGAAAATAATTTCACAGTATATGAAACCATTATTGCCAAGGGTACAGTAGCTACATTCAAACACCATAAAGCTTGTGCTCCAAGTATTCTTGAGAGATTGCTCCCATTTCAGTAAGATGCTCTACAACAATACATGGATAAATGCCTGTAACTGCAGTGCTGAAGGCAGTTTCAGGTATATACCACCAGATTCTATATACCGCGCCTATAAATCCACGCTGAAATCCAAGCAGATTCTATCACATGTGTAACTTAACAAGCTCAATCAGCTAATGAGCACTGATAACAGCACTTAACAAGCAATAATGAGCACTAATCGGCAATAATTAGAATTTACACACACAACTCGCTAAGCGTATTCTGTAACAAAGTGTGCCAAACTTGTAACGTGTGCAGACAAAAAGGGGTGTGGTTATGGGCAGGGAAATGGGAATTTTGTGGACTTTCTGAAATTTACATGCATAGGTATAGAATATATCCCAGTGCACATAAATCTGAGAAAATCAACTAAATGTATTCTATTTATTGCACCTAAATCTAGGTGCCGCTTATAGAATGCTCTTAGGGGGCCCTTTTACTAAGCCACGTAGGCACCTACAAGCGTCAAATTGAAGTTACTGCCCAGTTACCATGTGGCCATTGCAGTAATTTAAATTTTGGCGTGTGTCCACTACGCGCATCTGAAAAATATTTTTTATTTTCTGGCGCATTTAACGGACGCATGCCAAGTGGCATTTGACATGCATAGATCATTACCGCCTGGATTTTTTACCACTAGGTCAATGGCTGGTGGTAAGGTCTCAGAGCCAAAATGGACATGCAGCAATTTTGATTTTGCCGCAAGTCCATTTTCAGCAAACAAAAAGGCCTTTTTTACAGGCGCGCTATAAAATGGATTGGCATGTGCCCAAAACCCATGCCTACACTTCTGCAAGCCATTTCATAAGTAATGCCATACTGGGAAAAGACCAAGGGTCCATCGAGTCCAATATCCTGTCCACGACAGCAGCCAATCCAGGCAAAGGGCACCTGGCAAGCTTCCCAAACGTACAAACATTCTATACATGTTATTCCTGGAATTGTGGATTTTTCCCAAGTCCATTTAGTAGTGGTTTATGGACTTGTCCTTTAGGAAACCGTCTAACCCCTTTTTAAACTCTGCTAAGCTAACTGCCTTCACCACGTTCTCCGGAAATGAATTCCAGAGTTTAATTATGCGTTGGGTGAAGAAACATTTTCTTCTATTTGTTTTAAATTTGCTACACTGTAGTTTCATTGCATGCCCCCTAGTCCTAGTATTTTTGGAAAGCATGAACAGACGCTTCACATCCACCTGTTCCATTCCACTTATTATTTTATATACCTCTATCATGTCTCCCCTCAGCCATCTCATCTCCAAGCTGAAAAGCCCTAGCCTCCTTAGTCTTTCTTCATAGGGAAGTTGTCCCATCCCCGCTATCATTTTAGTCGCCCTTCGCTGCACCTTTTCCAATTCCACTATATCTTTCTTGAGATGTGGCGACCAGAATTGAACACAATACTCAATGTGCGGTCACACCATGGAGCGATACAATGGCATTATAACATCCTCACACCTGTTTTCCATACCTTTCCTAATAATACCCAACATTCTATTCGCTTTCCTAGCCGCAGCAGCACACTGAGCAGAAGGTTTCAGTGTATTATCGACGACCCTTTCTTGGTCCGTAACTCCTAACGTGGAACCTTGCATGACGTAGCAATAATTCGGGTTCTTTTTTCCCACATGCATCACCTTGCACTTGCTCACATTAAACGTCATCTGCCATTTAGCTGCCCAGTCTCCCAGTCTCGTAAGATCCTCTTGTAAGTTTTTTTCAATCCTGTCGCAAGTTAACGACTTTGAATAACTTTGTGTCGTCAGCAAATTTAATTACCTCGCTAGTTACTCCCATCTCTAAATCATTTATAAATATATTTAAAAGCAACGGTCCTAGCACAGACCCCTGAGGAACCCCACAGGATTGTGAAAAATTACAGAAGGACCTTACGAGACTGGGAGACTGGGCGGCTAAATGGCAGATGACGTTTAATGTGAGCAAGTGCAAGGTGATGCATGTGGGAAAAAAGAACCCGAATTATAGCTACGTCATGCAAAGTTCCACGTTAGGCGTTACGGACCAAGAAAGGGATCTGGGTGTCGTCGTCGATAATACATTGAAACCTTCTGCTCAGTGTGCTGCTGCGGCTAGGAAAGTGAATAGAATGTTGGGTATTATTAGGAAAGGTATGGAAAAAAGGTGTGAGGATGTTATAATGCTGTTATATTGCTCCATGGTGCGACTGCACCTTGAGTATTGTGTTCAATTCTGGTCGCCGCATCTCAAGAAAGATATAGGGGAATTGGAAAAGGTGCAACGAAGGGCGACTAAAATGATAGTGGGGATGGGACGACTTCCCTATGAAGAAAGACTAAGGAGGCTAGGGCTTTTCAGCTTGGAGAAGAGACGGCTGAGGGGAGACATGATAGAGGTATATAAAATAAATAGTGGAGTGGAATAGGTGGATGTGAAGCATCTGTTCACGCTTTCCAAAATTACTAGGACTAGGGGGCATGCGATGAAACTACAGTGTAGTAAATTTATGTTTCAATCATTTTTATTCAAAACTTAAGAAGAAAAGTTAACATCATCATGTATGAACATCTGATATTTCCCCCCATGTGGCTAAACTAACACATAGTACTTCTACCCCAACAAATAGGACTTAACCTTCCCTCCCATTCCCTTCCCCCCCCCCCCCCCCCCCCCCATTTTGTTTCCCTTACTATGGCATCAAATGAACATAATAACGCAGGGTACAGGGCAATATCTAGAAGTTTAACAGTCTACTCCTGGCAGTTGGAGTCAGAGTATTCCAAAAGGGAGTCCAAGTGAGTTGGAAACGCACTCCAGTCTTCGTTTTAAAGTCTGTAATTCCCACCCTCTCTACCCGCAGTAACGTTATCATATGCACACGCAACTGCGATACTGTAGGGTAGTTGTATGTAAGCCATTCTGAGAGTATTGCTTGTTTAGCCACTACAATAGCTTTGCGTACAAAAGCGGTAAATCCTGATGGGACAGGGTGTATGAGAACAGGATGGCCAAGGAGCAGCGCCGAGTCATACTTCCAGCCCACCTTCCACATCTCAGAAACATATTGTACTAGCTCCTTCCAAAATCGGACTATGCCCTTGCAGGACCAAAACATGTGCCCCAGGGTGGCCCCCGGATCCCTGCAATTGAGGCACTCTCCCCAAGGCGAGAGTCCCATGTGAAAGGCTCTTCTAGGAGAAATGTAGAGTCGAAGAGCAAATTTGTATTGTAGCTCCCAGTGCTGCGTCATGTTCATTGTTTTGCACATTGTAACACATGGGACTTGAACTGAGGCAATGTAAGGGCCATGGGGATATCTCGTTTCCAGGCAGCCAGTAACTTGGCATAGTCCAGTTCGGTAACTGTGTCCCTGATGTGCCTGTGATGGAACGTGAGGGGCACTTTTTGCTGTGCCTCTAAAGAGAATGCTGTTGCCAACTCTTCCTGGACATCCTCCGCCAGCGCCTCCCAGGACAAGGAACGTATATAATGCTTTAGCTTTGCATAATAGAACTCATCGGAGGGCGGCAGGGCGCATTCAGCACAGAGCTCCTGAAACGGCTTTATCTGTCCTTCATGGGTAAGTATTTGTAACAAGTATACTATCCCTTTCCTTTTCCATCTGCAGAACACCGAATATAGCCTTCCAGGTGCATAGGCAGGGTTCCCGCGTATTGGCAAGTATGGTGTAACCTTCGAAGAAAATCCATTTAATTTACAGATCCATTTCCAAGTTGCTTTTGCTGATGTCATTATTCCTGTATGCTTCAGTAGGGGCAGCAATGGTGTAGTAAATTTAAAACAAATCGGAGAAAATTTTTCTTCACCCAACGCGTCATTAAACTCTGGAATTCGTTGCCGGAGAACGTGGTGAAGGCGGTTAGCTTGGCAGAGTTTAAAAGGGGGTTAGACGGTTTCCTAAAAGACAAGTCCTTAAACCACTTGGGAAAAATCCACAATTCCGGGAATAACATGTATAGAATGTTTGTACATTTGGGAAGCTTGCCAGGTGCCCTTGGCCTGGATTGGCCGCTGTCGTGGACAGGATGCTGGGCTCGATGGACCCTTGGTCTTTTCCCAGTGTCATTACTTATGTACTTATACCCTCTTTAGTCCTTCCTCATAAGAGAGGAGTTCCATCCCCTTTAGCATTTTGGTTGCTCTTCTTTGAACCTATTCTAATTCTGCTATATCTTTTTTGAGATATGGCGACCAGAACTGAAAGCAATATTCAAGGTGCGGTTGCACCATGGAGCGATAGAGAGGCATTATAGTATTTTCGGTCTTATTTACCATCCCTTTCCTAATAATTCCTAGCACTCTGTTTGCTTTTTTGGCCACCACTGAACACTGAGAAGAAGATTTCAGCATATTATATACAACGGCACCTAGATCTTTTATTTTTTTAGTGCTGACCCCCAAGGTGGACCCTAGCATCAGGTAACTATGATTTTGATTATTCTTTCCAATGTGCATCACCTTGCATTTGTCCACATTAAATTTAATCTGCCATTTGGTTGCCCATGCTTTCATTTCTAAAGTTCATCCTTCCGAGACTAGCATATTTAGGTGGGAGGGAGTTATCAATGTGGGCTACTGTTAAGTTGGGGTCTTTTACCACAAGACAGGTTATTTTAGTATGAGGTCTCATTGTATACAATGGAACCATGTGATAAAATAACCTAACTTGTGGTAAAATAACAAACTAAACAGTAGTCCACATTGGTTTACCCCCCCCCCCCCCCCCCCCATTTCTGTTTCAGTGTCTCAACTTTTCATTTTTGACCTCTAATTGCTTCAGAATATATTATTTTAATGTGTTTTAGTGTTCAAATGATATATTAAAATATGAAAATGTAGAAGTTTTATAACTTCATTTTATCTGACACGAGGAAATGTCGGGTTAGAGAGAAATATATATATTAGTGGTGGGCATTTAATGCACTATTGCGATTAATTTAAAAACATTTTAACTTCAATTAAAGGGACATTTTACGAAGCAGCAGTAAACTATCATGGGCTTCCCACTCGCTAAAAGGTAAGTACAGCAGCAGCCCGGCTGTAGTTCCCTTCTCTAGCACATGCCATTTCCAGTGCTGCAAAAATATTTAAATCGGCATCAGTTGCAAGTAGCATGTGGGAATCGCTGCCAGAGACCCTATGAAGAGCCAGATAAATGGGGGGTGTGGGGGGATGATGGACGTGTGTGCTGGGGGGAGGGGTCAGCAGCAGGAAAGGAGAGAAATTGGTGTGTGTTAGGGTAACAGGTTTAACAGAAGAAGGGGATACACTTGTGTGTATGTACAGGGGAAGGATGCAGCAGGAGAGGAGAAAAGTAGGTACCTGTATGGAGGGGAGGGAGAACAATGTGCTGTGGAAAGGAAGTGTGTGTATGCAACTTTTCATTATATTCAGCAGGTTTAAAAAATTTCCATGCAGTAGGAATTTACTAGTATCAAGCCATCCAGCCCAGAGGTACGACTAATCATATGATTAAGATTTTTAATACCATGATTAATTTTAATTAAAACTTTTAATCATTGCCCACCCCTAATTGAATAGCAAGTTGTGAAGAATAATCAGCCACACTGAGTATCTGTTCAAAAGGGTGTTTGGGTCAATGTTTAAAAAAAAACAAATTATAAGTACATAAGTATTGCCACACTGGGATAGACCAAAGGTCCATCAAGCCCAGCATCCTGTTTACAACAGTGGCCAATCCAGGTCACAAATACCTGGCAAGATCCCAGAAAACTCAATACATTTTATGCTGCTTATCCCAGAAATAAGCAGTGGATTTTCCCCAAGTCAATTTAATAATGGTCTATGGACTTTTCCGTTAGGAAGCCATCCAGACCCTTTTTAAACCCCACTAAGCTAACCACCTTTACCACATTCTCTGGCAATGAATTCCAGAGTTTAACTACATATTAAATTTACTTCTTTGTAGCTTCATCGCATGCCCCCTAGTCCTAGTATTTTTGGAAAGAGTAAACAAATGATTCACTTCTACCCGTTCCACTCCACTCATTATTTTATAGGCATCTATCATATCTCCCCTCAGCTGTCTCTTCTCCAAGCTAAAGAGCCCTAGACGTTTCAGCCTTTCCTCATAGGGAAATTGTCCCATCCCCTTTATCATTTTCATCGCCCTTCTCTGTACCTTTTCTAATTCTACTATATCTTTTTTGAGATGCGGCGACTAGGATTGTAAAAGCATGTGCCCACTGCATGCCGTGATTAATATTTTTAATCATTGCCTACCTCTAATATATCTATATATATATATGAGAGAGAAAGAGAGATCTATATTCTCTGTTAGGGTAATTTTGCAACAGCCTGCATACTGTAGGTATTAAAAAAACACAGCTAATATGTACCTGAAGGCTTTAGACTAATTTTCAAAATGATGTACACACTTTACTTTCATTTGAAAATTACTCCAGGAAACCTACTCCCACACATTTACACCTGCTAATGTATGCACATATTTTTCCAGGAAATCTTATGCATAAATGAAAAAGTCTTTAATGGAGTACTGCCCCGAGTACATGATCCCCTTATAGATAGATCACAATGCAATGTAAAGGAAACCATTAATGTAGGAAGGGGTGTGCCTTTTG